>NC_061141.1:6885757-7485757 GCF_905220365.1 Vanessa cardui
TACTATACAGATACAAAATGTCATCTCAATCCCCAAAAACAGATCTGTATAACGACATTTAAGACTATTCAGGATTGAAGATGTTTTCAGGATCGAGTATAGACTATAACTATTTAAAAAATCGATTTAATATACATACATAGTGTTGTGTTCGGTAATTATGTGTAATCGCATCACGTATTTCGCTTACGTCACTTGCGGATACACATTGCATCATTTGTGTGAATGAATACACATGTAGTAAGATATCATTGGAATTTTCAAATCACTCGATTGATTACGCATAAAAATATTCCGATATTTTTTATAAATATATAATTTCGATTCGCATACGAACCTTAATCACATATAACTATGGTTTTTTACAATCGTTAGATATAATATATTGAAATATATATAATTACATAGTATAAAACAAAGTTTCTTAACGTTGTCTATCTTTAAAATGACTCAACGGATTTTGATGCGGTTTTTTCAATAGATAGATTGGTTATACAACAATATAGTAGAGGAACACTGATTAGAGAATTCTAAAGTGTTGTCGTAAATAAATAGATTTTTTGCGCTTAGAGATAGCTCAAAATAATATAAGGATTGTATTGTCTAATGATAAAAAAGCTATACACGTTGTAAGACATCCTTTATTATATATTGATAGTATACATTGCGAAGCTGGAGCAGCAGATAGTATATTTATAAAACGTAATACAGTTAATAGTTATTTCGTACTCCAAAAAATTTATCGAAATAAATAAATCTACTTAAGATACTACGTAATATAATTACCTAGTATTATCGATTTACTTCATTTAAGTTCTAAAAAACTTAAAAAAAACGTAATACTTTCAACTATTAACTATCAACTAACAAATTTTATGACGAAAAAATTAACGGAATGACCTATTAATTATGGATTAAGTAAATCAAAATTGATATTCAAGACATTGACCAGTTTTACCAATAAACATGATTTAGCGGTGAGTAGATACTCGTAATGTCCTGTTAAACAACGTAAGTTAGGTCGTTATTATTTAATAGCCAAATTAAAATATCATTCAAGAGTGTCTTTTAAAATCAACAGTTGATTACATCGAGAAGAAGATCTGCAATTGCTTTTGTGTATATGTGTTCAAAGATAATAAAGAGTAAGATTGCTGCTAATTAAACCATTGAAGTGAAATTAACATAAGAAAACAGGAAATGAGTAAAGGCTTCGAACACGTCGATCTTTTTATCACAGGTTCAAATCCGAGCAAGCGACAATGAGCTTTGTATTGTATACTATAAATTCGTTTATATGTTTTATAGAATAATCGTGGCCTACGGTGTAGGAAAACGTTGTTAGAAATCTAGCATGTGTCGTGTAAAATCTATCTACATTTATCTTTGTCAACCCGCATTTTCCGCCCGATTCATTAAGGGAAACATATTCCTTAAGAGATATGGACCCTTATCCCAGGAGTGGCAGATTCAATGTACTCACAGTACATAACATAACAGAAAAAGTCTATGAGATTGTAATGTTGATTAATCGGGTATTTGGCGTTTTGCTATTTAATTTTCAGTTGGGCGTTTTGAGCTACCTTCTGGCTAGATAGGAATATTTTACCGCCGAACAGCTGTATCCAGTATTGTTGTGCTCCAGTTTGTATAGCGAGTGAGCCAGTTTAATTACAGGCACAAGGGGCATAACATCTTAGTTCCCAAGGTTGGTGGCACAATGGGTATGTAGGGAATAGTTAATATTTCTTACGAAGCCATAGTCTATAGGCGGTAGTGACCATGACCATCAAGTAGCCCAGTTGCACGTCCTTCAACCTATAATAATAAAAAAATTTAGAAACCGAAAGTATGCAGCTGAGATAGCCCAGTGAGCTGAGATGGCCCAGAGGTTAGAACGCGTGCATCTTAACCGATGATTGCAGGTTCAAACCCAGGAAAGCGCCACTGTATACATGTGCTTAATTTGTGTTTATAATTCATCTCGTGCTCGGCGGTGAAGGAAAACATCGTGAGGAAACCTGCATGTGTCTAATTTCATCGAAATTCTGCCACATGTGCATTCCACCAACCCGCATTGGAACAGCGTGGTGGAATATGTTCCAAACACTCTCCTTAATGGAAGAGGATGCCTTATCTCAGCAGTGGGAATTGTATAGGCTGTTACTTTACCGAAAGTAAGTATGTTTACGTTGCTTACCCAAAGAAATGCAACATGTGCTGCATTTTGCCCTCGCACTTTCTAGCTCGCCGTCGACTTCTCAACTTAGCCATTATATAGAAACACGATCACTATTTAATCACTGTACAACTTTCTAAACAATTAAATAAGATAAACTTTAAAGAACAGCTATAACCATCATATTCCTAACAAAAATCGTATCATAGATCTGATAAAGACGTAAATAACGAGTGACCGTCATGAGTCATCTGAAGGCAGAAACACCCACAGCTAATACACAAGTGGTAAACAATGACACATCTACGTACACATATTTTAATATATTTAATTGTGAGAACAATTAAATGTATATAATATGTGGACGTCAAATGAAAATACAATGAAATAAAAAAATACAAGAATTTAATTAAATACACATACGTTAAGTTGTAAATAAATACTTGAATGTGTTACCAAAAATTTAAACGAATCGATTGTGTGGAACTAGTTTAAAATGTACTCGTAAGATGTGAACCACTCATATTTCAAAACAAAGTTCTTTAAATAAACGATCTCAAGGACTCGAATAAAATTGTTAATGTACATAGTTTTAATAAACTTATATAATGTATGGAACGTCGTCGGTACATTGTCATGACATGTAAATACCTCAGAGCCTTACTTCAACAGCCTTCGTGTTATCAATGCCGTTAAGTAATGAAGATGAATAATTTATATTAATAAATGTATTGCAATATACGTAACCATGCAGAGCTCATGCAGTACACATAATGGAAAATTAACAGAAGATTCATACGAATCGTATGGTAATCAATAAGCCTGATGAGAATTCGTGATGCGTTTCGGTTTTGTAAAGATCGGTTTGGACTGTACTTGGAATCACTGGTAATTATACCGCCCAACATGTTTGCTTTTTACTTTTGTTTATATATTAAGTTGTTTAAGGAACATGCCATCTTTGATGTCGTGGTAGGTGCATAAATTAATTTAAGAGTGGTTTAGATTTGTATAAGGAGGTACTAGTGTCTTGGGCGCAGGTGATAAAAATACGCGCCAATGTTCTAAAAACACTAAAGCTTTTTTGGCATAACCCAAAATCGGATGAAATAATTTATTCGTACATATACTAATATTATATTGAATGTAACTCTGATACCTCTTCACAACTATCCGCTGAACCGATTTAGATGATATTTTATATGAAGAAGGATTAAGTCCTGGGAGGCGAAAAATGGGCTACTTTTTCAATTCACCATTTGAGGGGGTACTATTTGGAGTGAGTGATTGCAGTAATAATATAAATTTCGCACAAGTAAAGCCGCAGGTTCAGCTAGTTATGAAACTAGTATGAGTTACCATACCATTTTGAAATTATTTAATAGAATTAATAGACTATCAGCACTTTTTATCTAAAGATAGTATCAGTCTGTATTGTTGTAACTCCACGTGATCTATTCATATATCATTTTTAACTGCATTAGATAATGGAACACGATTTCGTCTGTAAATCAACTGTAATTGGGCGTAAACAGTTTCATAAGTTATAAAGGAAACCGGCTATCAAACTAACTTGGAATACTATTTTGTATAAAATAATCATATAGATTATTAAAAATACCTCTATATCAACAACTAAAAATCCAGATTTAAGATTAATACAAAATCGGTTTTATTTGGTAGACTAAATAAATATTTATTATGAACTAAGCTCGCGTATATGGAAGGTCAGTTTTAACTGTTCGTATTATAAACCAGAAAGAGTCCACCCAGCAGCGACATCAAGTGCTCTCCAAAGCACGAGAGTGTATGTAAATACGGACACTTGATGACTCTGAACTGCTACTGTCATTTTCTCGACAGAAAAAAAATCAATAACTTTGTAGTGATCCGAATCGGGGTTGGAATTCAAAGACTCGATGTACATATATATATTAGACAACATCATACATTACTCTGATCCAATGTAAAGTAGCTGAAGCACTTGTGTTATGGAAATCAGAAGTAACGACGGTACCACAAACACCCAGACCCAAGACAATATAGAAAAGTAATGAAATTTTTATACATCGAATCGGTCGGGAATCGAGCATGGGACCTCGAAGTGGCGTACCCATGAATACCGGTGTACACACTACTCAACCAGAGAGGTCGTCGGATGTCTGATCTTTATGAGCCAGTCACAAGACAAATGAGCCAATTAACACATAATATTGAACAGATCACGATGAATCAATTTGAAGAACAAATATTATCAGTAGGTACGTCACAACTATTTCCTTCCGCATTCAAATTCCGCTCGCGTCAAATAACTGTCACGATGATGTAATGATGTGTCAAAATGAGCAATCAATGTTGTTTAATTATTAATCATTGTCTATTTCGAACTTCGAACTTTGTGATATTCAATTAGAAGTTTTTATTTGTGAAGCTTGTAATACTGGAGACGTTAACGATGTGTATTCGACTTTAAAACAGATATTAATATCTATATCTATAATATGCTAATGTTTTTAATATTTATGATAATATTGTTAGAATTCAATATCATTAAAGTATGATTTTTATTTAGATTTTTTATTTAAAAAAATAACTATCGAGTTTCTTGCCGGTTCTTCTCGGTAGAATTTAATTTCTGAACCGGTGGTAGCTTCACTTAATTGAAATATGACGATTCAAAATTGCTTGTAAAAGCGTACTTAAATGAAGTTTATTTTGGTTTGACTTAAGTTTCCAAGCATCTGAGCTAAATTTCGAAAGTGTATGTATGTATTCCGTTTGTCCGCGAAATTCTCGAAAACCCAAAAGTCGTATTGAGATGACCATTTTTAATTAAATCTAAGAGCACTTCAACTTAGGGAACAGTGTAACTTTCATTCGAATCGCTCAAGTAATTTCATAGATATATCTTTTATCTTTAGTTCAATAGCTATTTCTAATTTGAAATCGACTTAATCGTGTATATATGATTACAGACAAAATATAATCATTATATTCAAAGTAACATCCCGGTATTACTAACCGTGTGTTGCCGCATCGATAATCGACATCCAGACATTCGATTATCACCATACGGTAAATTCATAAGCAAATCTTTATGTCAAAAACGTACCATTTCTGCACCAATCAAAATATAATTATTATTCGATTATTGGTTATTTATTTATATTGTAGTTATTTTAGATACAAAACATAATATGTGTAGTAAAAGGTATACGGGTGGTCTCAGATAGTCAGGAGTACGTATGAGAGCGCTCTTAGACTCTCGGAACCGGTTACACTCGTCTAAGTATCGTTTTCATTGGACTTGAATCTCGGAAACCGGAATGATGTATAAATGTGAATTCTGTTTTGTCTTCGCACTTGTATAATTATTATCGAGCCGTGTTACAGCACATTTAAAATGAAACACATCAAGAAATCGACAAAACCGGTTTCAGTTTAGATGCATGAAGTACAATGTACTTTCAACGATTCGACCGTATAATAGCTTTGATGTAAACTTCATTTTATTAAAGCCGTTACTGGAAAGCGAAATAAAAACTGTTAAATTATGCATTAAATCACACTATTAAAATAACACGTTGACGAATTTTGATAAACGGAGAGCGTTGAGAACGTTTATTTTTAGCACATGACGGTCACTACAGATTTTAGAATCTTCAAGACAAAATAATCATTAAGCGTCCTAAGTAATATTTATACACCACGACACCGTCCGTCGCACATAAGTCGAAAATACTGAGCAAAAAACCTATATAGCAACACGTTCAAGGTCACTCACGACGCGAGATAACTGGATAACATCACTACGTTCACAGAAATATTCGGTACGATTCTCGGCCGAACTTATACGATCCTTCGCCGACGCCGAGTGACACCTTACTGCATGGCCGTAGGCAGGCAGGGGTTTTGGGGGTTCAAACCCCCCCCGAAATTTTTTCGCTAACTGCTATCGTATTATCAAAAAAATATTTTGCGCTTATTAAACAAACAAAACGTAAGTATTTAATGATTTCTTCAGAAAATTAAGCCGTTTTGCCGAGATACGACGATAAATCTAAACAAAATGAATCATTTTACCGAGACTAGAGGCAATAATAATCATACCCGTATTCACATTTTATTAAGATACTAATTTTTGATGTCATAATGTCACGTTAGTAATTTTAGATACTATAGAAGATAAACCTTTTACTGAGTGCCATTACATTTTGAAATGTGTAAGACAGATTGTAAAATTTCTGATACGTTCTATGTACATGGTTATTGGTAATTCGACGTATGTCCGTTAGGAGGTGATAGGGGTGACTATTTGCAATAATTTTAACCCCTCATATGCATAATCCAAATTGAACCATTTTTGAGTTATCACGTTTTTTAGCTTTTTTTTCAATTTATTTAAAAAAGTATCAATTAAAATCTATTTTTCTTCTTTTGATTTATATAAACGATTACACACTGGATATTTGTCAATATTTAAACAATAATTATTGGTCCAAATTTAAAAATGCAAGACGGAAAACGAAATTATTTCAATATTTTTTTTTGATTTTTTTCCTCAAAAATGCCTTAAAAACTAAAAAACATAAATAATAAATCTTGGCCTGCAGATTATTTTAAAAACATAACCGTTTTCTTAGCTTCCAAAACTTTATAAAAATAAGAAAATTATTTCAAATCAATATATATAGAAATAAAATGATCAGAAAGGACACTGGTGGAAATTCGTAGTCGAACATGAATGAATTCGTACTAAAGGTCGCTTTAAAATTCCCTCAAAAATAACTAAAAATAACAACCTATGAAAAAAAAGTTACTTAATACAAATTTAAAATAAAATTTAGGAACAGAAACAGTTCAATAGCTACATTATAAATAAGACATTTTGTAATATAGCTTAAATAAAGTATTAATAATCGAATCCGAGAAACTCTCTATAAAAGAGCACAGCACACACAGCATGTTCTACAGTGTATAATGCAGAATTCTATCCTTACTATTCTCAAGGAAATTAATTTTTATAAATTTGAGCTTAACGTGTATTCAGGAGTCGCGTCTTATTTGGAAAATAACTCATTAGAAGCTACATTTGATCAAGATGGGATTACTAAATATCATAATGACATGTTCATTGGAGTGAAAAAGTGTACAAAAATTTTCTCATGTGAAATCCTCCTCAATAGTCCTCAATAGTCACCCCTATCCTAACGGATAAACGTCAAATTACCAATAACCCTGTATATTATATTGCGAATATTCATTTCATTCAAGTTTGCGCGTTAGCTGCTAAAAAATTACCATTTCTCGTATCTCCACGATTTCAGAAGATTCTAATAGCCGCCACAGCTAGTATTGGAATACTTGACGTGGATATTTCGAGCCTCGATGAGTTCCGCGGTCAATTGGATCGCAAAGCTAAATTGACATCAAAAAAGCTCGGTGTGCAAGCAAGCCATGACAGTATTTCACAGCGGCTCATCGCCAAAAACTATGCAAGGCGCAAATTGGACCCCACATGGAATATTGCTCACAACTCTGGGCGGGTGCTCCCCGATACCAGCTTCTTCCATTTGTCGGTATCCAAAGCAGAGCGGCTCGGATTATCGACGATCAAGCCCTTTTCGACCTACTTGATCCTTTAGCTTTGCGTAGAGATGTTAGATCACTCTGCATCTTCTACTTTCGAATATTTCACGGAAAACGTTCGGACGCATTGTTTGGATTAATCCCGGCTGCGGAATTTCACCTTCGGACAACTCATCAAAATTCACCCGTTTCACCCGCACCACCTTAATGCTCAAAAAACCACAACATCACGATTTTTAAGACATTTTCTATCTTGCACAACCACTCTGTTGCACCAGCATTCGCCTCCTTCCTTAAAGGCTCGTTTGCCCCTTATTAACAAGCCATTGGTTGTCTTTTAAATAAATGCGTATAAATTATGTCTAATTTTAATATATCTACTTATGCTTATTTTAAAAAAAAAAAACCTGTTGCATTTTTTTCCTGGAGCACAAACCCCCCCCGAAATGAAATCCTGGCTACGGCCCTGCCTTACTGTCTTGAAATACTCGTTAAGGGAACGAAAAATTTTGACTGAAACGATTCTCGTTCGATTCGACGAGAAAAATTTAACGGTTTTCGACGAAGAACACAAGCGACCTTCTATAGAGCGATGAATCACCGAGATTATTTGTTACCATGTTAGATAGTGTTATGCCATATTGAGATTTTGTCTCACCTGTTAGTATTCATTTTATTAAAAATAATATACAAAATATGTCATTGACCTTAACATCGGGGCGTGCGCAACATTTATAGGTATTATTAAAACGTGGATACCACAAAATACAATCAGCATGTTTGTGTATTTATTTCTATAGATACAAATTTTTGTTTTTGATTTTGGTGCGCAATTTTAATTATCTGTGTGTCATAAATGATCGGACTATTAATAGAGGTATTTTTGTGGCAAGTTCATGATTAATGATCATTGATGTCAATACGTTTAAAAGGGCAAATCTTGTTCGTTTTTCAAGCAGCGAGACTGACTATTACTCAGCGCTTGTATACAAGATAATCAATTGAAACCATATCTGGCAAAAAGTGATTCAACAGACAAACAAATACAATGTCATTGTAAGGTATATAATTTTTGTATTATCCCGTACGGAGACTTAAACATGTTTAGGTACTTACGCTATTATGCAAATAAACGCCACTTTTTTGTATAAAAACTGTTACTTTCAGACCAAACAAAATAAAAATATTATAAGACTATAAGCAAGTAACTTAACCATTAAATACATATGTTTAAGACGATAATCAATGATTAAGGGTTCAGAAGAACCATCTTACTTGACTTTGAAAAGTAAAAAAGGCCAAGTTATTTAATGTTTGTTAAGTTAAACTTATTGCTTAACTCACAACATTTGATTGTTGATTTTACATTAAAGAAAATAACAAATAGTATTATATAAATATATCATATATAATTTTATTATAGAGATTAGAGATTGAGTATGGTGATTTATGATTTTGGGTGAGTGAGCACGGAGGCCGTTGCAACCGGGGCGGGGGTGACTGAGACGTGAAAACAATCATCTCAATCATGACCGTGACGCGGATACATTGTTCGCGACTGTACTCGTGAGGATAGTTCTAATCAGAGATAGGAAGGCGCGTTATTGCGAAGTAATCGCTTGTAAACACTGGCCAAACAATTTACTTATACTTGGTGTGGATTGATGAAAAAATAATGTGCAAGGCGACTATCATGGCAGGGGCATGTTATACGGAGGAATGAGAAACATATTTTGGGATGGTCTTGAATGTGGATGGTTATAGAGGTAGGAGACGACCAATGGAACGATAGATCGATTACGTTAAAGAAGATATGGAAAGAATGTTGCTTGTGAGATGACGTCAGATATCGAAGTATGGAAGAATAAGACAAGCTGGCAGGAGGATGATGATAATTGTGTGGATTGATAAAGTATCGAGCTGAGTTTGGTTATTTTTTAATTAAGCGTACAAAATAATATTGCTTCGAATGTGTTTTAAGCAAAAAATATATGAAAACGTCATTGCTTATTTTTGAAATCTAACACTACCGATACTGGACTAAGAAGATATACAATGGACTGTTTAGATTATTTCAGTTTTCAAAAACATAAGTAGTATAAGAAAATTGCTAAGTTATACAATATTCTTTATAGCACCGTCGTTCGCTAGGCTATGCTTCTTTATTTTACAGCTGAACATTTTTAAAACTTTTTCCCAAGAGTTTAATTCTGTATAGTTGAGTAACAGTTCTTTGCGCTTACAACTTACTACTTCACATTCTAACTTTGGAATTTAGAACGAAAATAAATTAACTATGTTCTTCGTTAATCACAAAATAATTACACGCAATTTAAGAAAAATTGCTTTAACAATTTTTCGGATGTAGTTAACCATTTAAAGGTCAAACGAAGCATTAGGTATACCTACTCCGTGAGAAATTTGCCGATGAAGGCTCAGTGGTGGTACCGAGGTATCCTATAATTTAGAGAAACTTTCAAGCCGACAAAAGTTCACTAAGTAAAGATGCTTACCCGGTTCACATCTGCGGTAAACTCCACCGCAAATATTTAAGGTCACGAGAGACGCCAACGCTTATGATAACAGCTATTGTTAACGTAACCGTTCCGACGGTCGTGCGGTTTGATATTGGGTCTATGAACTTGAGAGAACGACCATGATATCATCACGTATAACATCCGATATCATCATCATCATATTATCGTGTATGTACATTGATTGCAATGTATGCTGTTTACACGAACCTATTTTTTACTTCGATTCATCGACAATCTATGATGACACTATTTATATTATTTTTAATACAGCATATAAATCAAGTAGGCTTTTACAAGCACTTTTTAATCATCATTTTATAATTAAGTGAAGCTACCACCGGTTCGGAAAGTAGATTCTACCGAGAAGAACCGGCAAGACACTCAGTAGTTACTCTTTTTTAACATTTAAAAAATACAAAGTCATGTTAGTTAAATACAATTATATAGTTAAATATAATATATAATGAACATTTCTAGGTGTATAAAACTCGTAACTTTGATCCTGGCAATGCCGTTCCCAGTTTAACTATAGAGGAACACTAGATAGGTGCTAGATGACAATATAAAACGTTAACACTTATTTTAAATTTAAAAATAAAATTCTTCTACGAAAGGTTTATATTTGTATAAGACCGCTTCTGCGGACCATTTTTCTTTATATACATATTTAATGCCATCATAAAATCTTATTTACGTTATAAAACATGCAAAGTATGAATATTTAAAACAATACTAATGATAATCATATACAGAAGACACACACACATATACATAGAAAAACATACAACCATGACTACTAAACATTATTTACAGTTTTGGAATGCACATGAATATTTTAAAAGACTCGTGTCTCCGAAGTAGACGAGAGGAAACGTGTATGTATGCTTTTCATTATGAATATCATGACTCTTTCTTGTGACGAAGATAGCGCTGTTCCTTTTAATGATCTTTTTACAAGAAATATAAAATACTTTTCAAGAAAATTAAAAAAAAACATATTATCATGATACGAATATTACGACTAAGAAAGTGAAAATTTACTACAACATATTCACGAATTTCTCTTGCTTTCGCGATAAAAACGGTAAAATTATTTTAATAAAAGAACAGTAAAAAAAATTAAGTACATAGTATTTATATTTGACATTTCATATGACTCTGCAATGTATACTCTAACAAAAACAGTACCCATATCCGATCGTATCTCTTGATTATCTAATACATATTATCCTGTAATTAATAACAATATTATAATGCGAAAGGCAGAATTACCATTCAACCTAATTTGACGAAGCAAGCTAGAACCAGAAGAGACGACATAGGCTTATTTTCATACCTAAAACCTGATGTACAATCCCTAAAATGCGAACCAAACCGCGGGTTTTCAACTATGACAGATATCTTTATTAAATAATCAATCTTATGAAATTATACTTGGTACGTAACTTTTGAAACTCCCAAACATATACACATACTTTAACAACCCTTTACACGTGACTTAAATTGTGTCCCTTGGGATCTTAAGTGATCTATCCACTGAGCCATCGCGGCTCAATTTTTATATATTTAAGATTTATTTACCACACTGTACGAGAAAGTCGAGTAACATACATATATATGAAACAAAAACGTACACAAAACAAATAAACCGTTATAAAATCAAATACGGTAACTCACGCTGAAATTAAAAAGTACGAGGAAGATTTAATTATTGTAATAAAGGCAGATTTTAATGTGTACGGCTCGTTCTAGCGGCGGCCGGCAATTAACCTAAAAGCGCTTTATAAGCGACTTCCGTAAGTCTATAGTTGCGAAATCATTGCCGATGTGTTTAATTCGCTATAATTACTTTAAACTACTAAAACTCATGATATATACGTGATATAAAATGAATTAGTACTAATTTGCTCGTATTTAGCATACTTTCTTGAGTCGAGTTTTCTTCGAATTCGTCTTTTGTTATACATTTATATTTTAATTAAAAATATTTTATGACTTTCGGGTAATTTTGATAGTACTTGTATCAACAGCGTCTAAACAGTTAGTTTTTTTTAATAAATTCCTACCAACATTTGTTGTGGGCGACAAAAATGTTTCTTTTATAAAATTCAATCTCTATTCATTGTTATTTTACATCAATACTATTCTCTGTTCTTTCAATATGTCATTCTATCTATATATGATATATTCAAAATTAAGATTCCAATGTCTATAATCAGAGCTGAGATGGCCCAGTGGTTAGAACGCGTGCATCTTTACCGATGATTGCGACTTCAAGCACAGGCAAGCAAATGTGCTTAATTTGTGTTTATAATTCATCTCGTGCTCGGCGCTGGAGGAAAACATCGTGAGGAAACCTGCATGTGCATTCCAGCAACCCGCATTGGAACAGCCTGGTGGAATATGTTCCAAGCCCTCTCCTTAATAAAAGATGAGGTCTTATCCCAGCAGTGGGAAATTTACAGGCTGTTACTTAACTTTACATTATGTCTATAATAATATTATAGCGGTAAAATTTGTTTGTGTTAGAGTTATCACTGGTACATCTATTGTTTAGTAGAAAACTATATAATTGCTGAGTAGAGAATAAAGTTATATTTACATCATTGACAATTTTCCATATTAATAAATTGCACCATTGCGAAGCCAGGACGTATCGCTAATTATATATAGAAGAATTTCCTTACGAGACCTACACCGGTTCGAAAAAGAACATACCCCGATATATAACAACTTACAAAAGAAACTCAGCGAGTTCTTCATTTATTGTTGCGATTTTTCAATACCATTAAGAAATATGATCGTATCATATCCAAATTGTGATAACATCTTTGAACTCCCGAATTTTTGAGTGTAGTTTTATGTCTGTAAACATGCTTTAAGCCAATACACAAGACCTAAAAAACATTAACTGACTATGTGCAGACGAGTAAAGATATTGTAATATGCATATTATATATTATTCATACTCTCTGACACACATTTGCCTTCCTTCGCCTAACCATTTAAAACGTCATCGCCTTAAATATGTATCATATCATACACGATGCACTGAAATAGAATTGACACAATGAGAATACAATACCAAGCAGTATGAAGCTGTCGCTGCAAATCAAAAAGTAATAAGTATATCATACACGTTTATATATTTAATATATATAAACTAGCAAGACGAGAATAGTTCACAAATTCACTGAATTAATTTAACGATCATTCGAATAACTAGTTAAAGTTTTTATATTCAAATGATTATAAAAGTACTAAAAACGTATTTAAACTTATGTATTTATATCGAAATCTACTATAAAATTATACTAGGAAATTTCAAACTGGTAACATTTTTAAATGACGCCAGTTATTCTATTATTAAAGATCAAACTCGAAACTCACTGCAAAATACAATCATGAAATTTCGGATATGCAAAATTGACTATACAATAAAAATTTTAACAAAAAGAAAAACCGACTTAAAAAAAAACACTATTTTAAAGCAAATGAATATGCACAAAAAAGTAATAAAAATAATTGCGTATTCAACATATTTTTTAGAGTCTTCCTAAGTTAAATGAAATGAAAAATATTAGACTACTTAAAAGTCGATTAACGATTATTTTGGAAGTCTTTTGGAAGTCGGTTGAAAACAACAACAACAGCCTGTATATTCCCACTGCTGGGCTAAAGGCCTCCTCTCCCTTTTTGAGGAGAAGGTATGGAACTTATTCCACCACGCTGTTCCAATGCGGGTTGGTGGAATACACATGTGGCAGAATTTCTATGAAATTTGTCACATGCAAGTTTCCTCACGATGTTTTCCTTCACCGCTGAGCACGAGATGAATTATAAAGACAAATTAAGCACATGAATCAGCGGCGCTTGCCTGGGTTTGAACCCGCAATCATCGGTTAAGATGCACGCGTTCTAACCACTGGGCCATCTCGACTCTCCTCTTGACTTGACAACTTGATAACTTGAAATTGACTATAATAATAATTAATTATAATATTATATGAATCAAATTAACAAGTGACTGTAAGTCGTTTTTCAATCTATTACAATTCGACGAGTGTTACACGACCACTGACAGTACCTTCAGTTCGTTTCGCTTGGTGTTAATGAAATATTAATAATGATTTTTTAATGAATGTTTTAAGTACCATTAATCTTATTAAGAGATATAATCAACTCGTACACCAAAATTTAATTAAAATCCCTCCAGTCGCTCGAACGTGATTGAGTAACAAACATCCGAACACACGACCTTTCGCATTTATATTCGTAATTAATTAATTAGTGAGATTTCTAATGTCACCGTTAATTATGCATTTAATTAAAGTATATTTCAATTTAGAATAAGAGTATATCTAGGAAGTGATTCGAGTTTCATATGATTTATTTTTAAATTAATCAATAATAAAAAATAATAGATTGCTATTTTACATTATTATTATTTGCATTATTTCTATTGAGTATATATGACTTTTTAATGTAAGTAGTAAGAAAAAATATTCTTTAAACCGGTATTTAAAAATCTTTTTTTATGTACACAGCATACGTATTAATATGTCCAGATTGTTAGGATTAATCTTTATTATATGCGGCATAAACATATGTTGTAGACTAAACCTTATAAGGGCATTTTAATTTATTATGGGCACCCAGCGGGCACGGGTTGTCGGGAGGACGAATTTATAGCTACGAGGTATGGCGTCTAAAAAAGATTCCCATCTATCCGCTGGAATATTTTATTAGAATGTTCTACAGCTCCATCTTGGCTTGATGGTTTTTGTGTTCATGGAGACGCATGATGTTGTTACCTTATAACTTTAGTATGTACAAGTTCAATGATATGACTTTAGTAGTAAATATATAGTCGGTTGTTCATGTAGGAAAAATTTGGATCTTATTTTATATTAGATTATACTATAATAGCAAATATTAAAATAAAATCAACGATATATTTGCTCGTTTCTTTGCTACAACATACAAACCAAGATCACAAGGGTTATTTTTTCATCCTCTGATTTTAATATTTTTAAATAAAAAAGATCATTTGGCAATAATTATACATAGGTAATTATTATCATTATGAAAATACAAAAATGTCTTCCAAAAATATTGCTGTTAATTAAAAATGTAGGTATTCATAATATAAAACATTGAGTTAGGAGCAGTGCTTTGGAATAACTTCAAAACATTCTCCACCACTCATTACCACAAGAATTCATCCCTATTGATTGTACTGAATTAAAAAGTAAAGTAACAGCCTGTATAATTCCCACTGCTGAGATAAGGCCTCCTCTTCCATTAAGGAGAGGGTTTGGAATATATTCCACCACGTTGTTCCAATGCGGGTTGGTGGAATGAACATGTGGCAGAATTTCGATGAAATTAAACACATGCAGGTTTCCTCACGATGTTTTCCTTCACCGCCGAGCACGAGATGAATTATAAAGACAAATTATGCACATATATATAGCGGTGCTTGCCTGGGTTTGAACCCGCAATCATCGGTTAAGATGCACGCGTTCTAACCACTGGGCCATCATAGCTCTCTTGAGTTAGAAAATCTCTGTAAATTAAACAATTAAAAAAGTATTGCATATTTCTTATGCATCTATATATAAACGCATTGCAGAATCGATGGGGAGCCAACCATTTACGTATTTAATGAAATAGGTCTTTATAACCCGGTTGGAGTGATTATGTTTTATGGTATGGACAACACGCTGCGATCGACTCGATCTACAATAAATAAAACAATTTAATGTCTTATCTAAGATTCCTTTTGTCTAAAAATCGCTATTTGTAATCTTCATATATTTATATCGAATATCACTTACTATATCAACTTCGTAGGCCTTCTTTGCTCTAATAACTGTAATTCGTAATAAAAACTTTCAAATTTTAGTAGTCTATTTTAAAAATGACTATTTTGATATTTTTGACCATTAGGAATATCACGTGACGTCAAACAAACGCTTAAATCAAAACGGATTGGTGCAAGTGAAAATTCGATTACGTCATTGGACGAAATTTGAAGATCAATCTATCGATAGTACAGTCACAGTAAGAAAACCTTTGTCAGTTTTCAAATTCATTCCTTTATCAAGTCTTAAACTCTTAGTACCTTTTGAATCTAAACATCAAATCATTTCGACGCGATATGTCATTTTCGATCGGTAAAGCCGATTATCGCTCATACTAAGCACACGAAAATAGATCTTAAGGTGACGAACCTTTTCTTACTCTGACTATACATATCCAAGACAGATTTAATTTATTGTAGAGATATGTTTACTTCGACTGTTAACGTGGAAGAGTTAATAGAATACAACGAATACAATCTAATAGTAGTTTTAAAAGTGAAACTACATTCATTGATTCATTTTCCTATTGTGTAACGAGTCTCATAACATAAAATACATTTTTCATTTGTTTGAACAAACAAAAAACATCGCGAGCAAAACCACGTCTTGGAGATCCAATTCGACTCGAAATAAATGATACGTTATGTAATCGAATATTCCAGATAAATTACTTAACAATTTCTACATCTGACATACAATAAATAATCGTTAACTCGGTATAGTACGACACAACTTAGATGTAGCATCGGCAGATTCAGTAAAACCGACTTACTGCCGATTTACACAACCAATAGAAATAACTCTATCGCCCCATTCGACGCTATTCTCACGTCAGTTCAACCCGAGAAAGCAAGTGCATCGACGTGTCAAACTGACGAATATATTAGGTCATATGATATTGCAAGTTATTACGTTTGTGTAAAGATCATATTCACATAAGAAATAAATATTGATAATATGGGATTCGGATGTGATCGGATTTACGAATTTTGCCTATGCTAGATCTAAGTTGTGTCGTAGTATACGTATCGCCTCCAATCAGTTGGCAATTTGTAGACGAGTGCGCGCCGAGCTATTGTTCGCTGTCTCATTAGGACGTGGAGTAAACTACGAGATACGGCGAATGAAGTGGGTTTATTACGCCATGAATGTACATATAAACTTACGAGTAGACACTAAACTTTATATATTCAAATGTAAACTATTTTTAATTATAATTAATGCTGTGTTTGACACACAAACGTTATCTTTATTTATTCTGTGAATTATTTTAATTGTTGATAATATATTTAATAAAACTCTGACAGAATATCATATATAAAACCAAAAATATAAACTTAGTAGAGAGTTTTTAAAATTAGACTCAATTACTGTAGACCTCTTGTACCAGATATTATATACAATAATAATTTAAAAAAAAATTAACAAATCTAAATTACATACCAAAATTACAATGACTTGGCACATAATCCTAATAAAGATGCTGACGATGATTTTTTTTTTCTAAAAGATACCGGCTCTTGTTCAAAGTCTTCGGAAAGCTTATACTAGTAATGATGCAAAATAATTATAAAACTAATTTAAAAAGTTAAACTGCATCGTGTTCTATTTTTAAAAAACACTGTGTCTTATATTAATGTTTGAACAAGTCACATGTTAAAATGAAGTCACAATAGCGGATGCAAATTAAAATTATCAAAGGGTTGTTTGCTTCGGATACGCGACCTCGTTTTGTTGAACGGCTTTATTTAGCTTAATTAATACATTCTGCGTTAGGAAATAATTTATTCTATCTTTGCGAGAAAAATAAAATGGAAAATGTACACCAAATCACTATATAGTATAAAACAAAGTCGCTTTCTCTGCTTCTATATCCCTATGTATACTTAAATCTTTAAAACTACGCAACGGATTTTGATGCGGTTTTTTTAGTAGATACGAGAGGGGTTTGTTATATATAACACATGTACAATTTAGTAAAGAAACACTGATAATTTTAGAAGTTGATAGAATTGATATAATAAAGAATTTTAGAAGAAGTTTGGGCGGGCCGCTGGTTTATATATTATATATATATTTAAAAGTAAAATACCAGTGACTGACTCATAACGAATTCTCAGAAACGATACGTTCAATGATCTTAAAATTTAGCATATTAACTCTCTTCGCGAAGTAGACGCTTACTACATGAGGGGTAACTTTTTATTAATTTTATCCGTACGAATAACATATATACCGTCAAAGCAAACAACTTGTTTTATTATAATATATGTAACTACATTAAGTGTTTGCTGAATGTTAATAATTATTCCTATTCTGAAAAAAAAAGTATACAATTTTAATCGAGCTCGTTTATTTATTTTGTTAATGTACATAATATGTATCATACGAATTCCAAATTGATAGGAATTATATGTCATCAGATTTTGTTCAATGCGAATTGTATAATTTTATCCGACAGAATATTGAGCTTTCAAGCACAGAGTAGGTAATATATGTAATTCCATTTAATACATCAATAACATTATTAGATTATAGCACAAACAAAATAATAAAACCTGCTGATAAATCTATTTCAATGTTGAACGACAATTATTTAATTATATTTATATATGTACAACAACAATAATCGAAAAAACTACTATCATATGTTCATATATTTAAGCTATTGTATTCACCCTTTCTCGTTTATTGTTTATAAAAGAAAATGCATACGCTACGACCTTCCGGATAGAGTTACGACCTCAGCAACAACAGCTGCTTCGAATCAAAAATATTTTTTTTAATTACGTTTAGAAAATAAGGATATAATTAGACAAAGACTGATTGTTTTCTGCGTGAAAAATGCCCTTTGACATTGTGGCAGAAGCCGGGAAATTTTTAGTTATTTCAAACAAAGACATTATTGTGTTCCGTTCGAGGCTGGCTTTTGTTCATTTTAATGTTTATTATATAACAAACAATAAGTCGTTTGAAAAATAATAGATGTGTTTCTTAAATTTTATTTTATAAGCTATTTACGTTCATTCGTTCGTTCATTATTCATTTTAACCGGCTTCCGTTCGGAAAGATAAGGGATTAATAAATTTTGTGTTCGTTTTAAATTTCTAAACGAGTTTGGTCACGCTTTAAATTAGACTCACTTTAATGTTATCAACATACTGTGTGTAAACAAGTCGTTGTTAATGATTTTAACCTACAAATACTTCTATTTATCGCATCGATTGGTGATTGAATGGCTTTGTTAGTGCACGTAATTCGGCTGTCATAATACAAAAACTTCACACAATCAAATTGATGAAGAAGTCAAACGGAGTTTATTGGAACTTGTCAAGGGCTAGTACTAGTTACTACTCAAGTTTGTTCAGAACAAATAAAAGTAATTTCATCAAATTTATTTGTTTATTTTTCTCTCATACATCATATAGGAAATCCGTACACAAGTATGTTATCGAATACTACGAATCGAGTCAAGCATCTATATAGTCGATTTCAATCACAAGAGTAGGAAAGCAAAAATGAAAAATATCCAGTACGAATCGCGAAAATATTGCGTTTTACATATCGGCACAGTTGTTGCATTTATAAGTATTCCATTTTTTGGAGTTAAAGCTTACAACAACAACAGCCTGTAAATTCTGCTGGGATAAAGGCCTCCTCTCCCTTTGAGGAGAAGGTTTGGATCAAATTCCACCACGCTGTTCCAATGCGGGTTGGTAGAATACACATGTGGCAGAATTACTATGAAATTTGTAACATGCAGGTTTCCTCACGATGTTTTCCTTCACCGCTGAGCACGAGATGAATTATAAAGACAAATGAAGCACATGAATCAGCGGTGCTTGCCTGGGTTTGAACCCGCAATAATCGGTTAAGATGCACGCGTTCTAACCACTGGGCCATCTCGACTTCATATAAAATGTTATCGAATTCGCTTCCATGGTTTCGGCATGAAAGATCAATACACAGATCTTATTCATATAAATAAATTCAATATACCTACGACTAAATAATTACTCGATAAATATAATTACTGCGTCATATTTCGGCATTGTTCAATTGTCAAGTACACGGACACACCGGCATACAGTTATATTGTATAATATTCACTCATACACGGCATTGAGCGGTCCACCTGAGTACACAATAACAATACGACACGTGATCGCTTTTATACAATCATACTTGTGTATAATGTATCAATATAATATTGGGAGACGAAACTATACTTTATCAGCAATTGGTTGTAATACAATTCACTAGAATGATGAAAGTTGAAATTCTTATGAAATTGATACAAATTTGAATGTGTTTACGTGTGGCTGTCGAACTAACACGCTTAGTCGAAATGGTACATTTCTTGGAAAATATACCTTTTAATAATTATTAAAAAAACCTATTTCATTCAATGATATTATAATAAACAGATATGTTATATCCACACTGAGCAACAGAAAAAAGTGTGGCGCGCCGGGGACCGTTTATTTTAGTTTATTTTTACATTTCGTTAAAAGTAAAAAAAGATAGCTTGATAAAAACAATAAGTAAAAGGGATAACTAGATGTTTTAATTACGCAAAAACGTATTACTACGTAATTATGATGTATTATAACGTATTACTACGTAAAACAATTAAAGGCAAACGTCCCAAATAGGACGTTTTCTAGTCTTCACTTTTGCGCGTTAATCAGTGATGTTGTAGTAAACAGATATGTTATCTGTTTACTACAACATCACTGATTTCATTACAATAAAGTTAATTTTAATACGAAGAAAATATACCCGTCTTAGCTACATATATAGGATCGATAACGAATCAATTTTTTTTGTAATTACACTACAAAAAACTAGTACGTATACGTACCGATTAAAATCGCCATACTAATACAATGTTGAAAAAGAGTAACTACTGAGTTCCTTGCCGGTTCTTCTTGGTAGAATCTACTTTCCGAACCGGTGGTAGTTTCACTTAATATTGTTATATAACGATTCAAAAGTGCTTGAAAAAGCCCACTTGAATAAAGTATGTCACCATTCAAAAAATCAAAATCAAAATAGATTTTGATTTTTTGAATGGTGACATAAAAAAAACTTATTTATGTGACGCATACTCCAAGATAAAGTTGAAAATAAATTATATCAAAAACAGTGCTCTCGGTAAGTAGACACTTAGCTGAGTTTTCGTTCCATTACGAGTACCGCAAGAATTAAAGTTAGACTATCATTTATACTTAGATAATATTTAAGTGTCAACTTTTTATCTATCGTCGTAGTATGCCTATAAAACTTAATGGTATAAAAATTAAATTCTTCGTGGTGGATAGATGCCTTGGGAGCGGTGGGCGTGCGGTAACGGTACACGGTGCGGTTTGCTCAGCTTGATTTGGGATAGGCAAATAGTGATGCGCTCATATCTATCGATATTCGAAAGAATTATCTACCTAACGAAAAAAAATAATCAAGATATTACTTAAAGTTTAAAACATCTTCAAATTCATTCACCTTAAAATTGATAATATCTGAAACATTAATAGGGACACGCATATATGCAAAAAAAAATTCATTTAGTTTTGTTTTTAAGAACACGCCAGAGTTCAGTATGTAATATGAATCTTTTAATTTTTGTGTTAAGAGAACATGTTAAATCCATGTATGTCGGTTCTATAACAGACTGGTCACGATAACTATTTTATCGACAAACTTTCTCAATACGCGTACATCCCTTGCATGAATTCGCAGTTCATCCGTGACCATGTAGGAGTACAAGTAACGTTGGCTAACAATCAAAATACACCTGTTCATTCATATTAAAATATTCAAATTATATCCTACTTAGCTATATACCTACTGTTTTTACGATTAATTAAAGAGCGTATTAAAATTTTTTTACTATTGTCATTAAGAGTAAAAGAAAAAAAAATCTTTATTTGTACAGTTATAAGTTCTATTTTTAACATATATAACTTCTTATTCGAATCAACTTGGATAATAAATGCACGAGACATCGCTTTGTAATAAATCTTAAACATAAATATTGCAATGTTAGTCGATGTTCTTTGAACAGATATATAGCTAGTTTGTTATTTAACTATATTCGATGCTATACTTGAAAATCGCTTTTTCTTAATAAACGATTGAACTAATCATTTAATCTTTAATTTACATACGATAAGGATGCAAATTCCAAATAAAAAAAATAGTTGGGTTGCATGGAATATTAATAATGCTCGGTAAATATCTTACACTTTTAATGCCGTATAATTAATAATTAGAAATACTATTTAAAGGCAGTGCAAGTAGTTATTCTTTTTTCAAAGAAGTTTAAGTATTTAGACGCGCAAATGAGCCTCCTGATGGTCACACCACCAATAAAAATTAATTATTCCTTACATAGCCAATGCAGAACCAATCCTATGAGTTAAGATGTTATATCCCTTGTACTTGCAACTGGCTCACTTACCCTACAAACCGGAACACAACCATACTAAGTATTGCTGTTTGGCTATAGAATGTGTGTGGGTGTGAATTCAAAAGAAAGTTGTCACTCAAACACATTGTAAGATATATGAATAACGACGCGGTGACATCTCGAAAAAGTTTCATACATAGTATTATAAAAGCCAAAATATTCATAAACAAAATAAAATAAATAATTTAAAATACACATTTATATTGTCGAATTTAAAAGGATGGGAATTGGGTATTAAGCACGTTTTGTTCAAAAATGTTTATATTATATTGTGTAATTCTTATGCAGTGACTATGTTGTATTTAATACCAGTAGTCGCCCGTTTCTTTACTAACGTTTAAGATTATTGGTTGTCATGTGTCAGAAAAAAAAGTAAAGTCAAGTTTGCTTCATACCAAATTTCATCAAATTCGTTTCAGCGGTTTGGTCGTGAAAGACCGACAGACATAGAGAGCTACTTTCACATTTATAATAATAATATAGATAAACGAATCTATCTATCGAGTTGATATTTATAACAGATACCAATTAATGTTCTCATCAACCTCCAGACGTTCTTTTTTAATTCTGAGGTTCAACTTTAACAAACAATAACAATACAACGATGTTTGTTTGTACTGAATTACGTCACTTTCTCTTCACATGCTATTAATTCGCAATATCGTAAGTCGTAATGGCCTGTCGGTTTAAATTATGCAGTAAAATATTTATCGCTTTCGTTATTCATGAATAATAACAGCTTCTAAACTTAAGAGCGTTTCTGTGCTATTATTTGTTACCAGATACTTGATTCTTTTATTTATAATGTTACGTGTTACACGTTACCTAAAGGCCGGTTACAATACATACAAATCTATATGTGCATACTATATAATTACAAAGTATAAAACAAAGTTGCTCACCGCCGTCTGTCCCTGTGTATGCTTAGATCTTTAAAATTACGCAACAGATTTTGATTGAGTTTAAGTGTGATTTTTTTAATAGACAGAGTGATTACCTGATATCCTACGCAGTATATACTAATTTAAATAATTGTATTAACTTACATGACTGTATTTTTTAAATGTTGAAAAAGAGTAACTACCTACTGAGTTTCTTGCCGGTTCTTCTCGGTAGAATCTACTTTCCGAACCGGTGGTAGCTTCACTTAATTGTTAATTGACGATTCAAAAGTGCTTGTAAAAGCACCACCACTTGAATAAAGTTTATTTTGATTTTTGATTTTGATTCGAGAGGACGGTTTTTGTATATAATACATGTACTATATAATAAAGAAACACTGATAATTTTAACTAACTGAAGTTAATGTGATGTAAATAAACAAACTCTGTAGCATATTTAGTATCGGCATTGCTCCTGTGCGAATCATGGGCGAGTCGCTAGTCGAACTATATGGGAAGATTTTAGGGAGACTGCTCAAACTCAGGTGTTCACGCTCAAGAAAACGTCAAAAGGTTTTCATATTAATCATTATTATATGCAATTATGACAAATACGAAGAAACCTCTTTATATACTGGAATTTACATGATGTATAAATTCCTTCAATATTTGGAAACACGATTCTAGTTAAAACTAGCTTTGTATGCGTTTCCACTGATACTATTGGCAGTTTATTAGTTTGCAATTGTTTTGGAAAGTAACCAACAATTAAACAATTGAATATCTTTTTGTTGACAATATATCGCCAATTTTCAATTGGACGCTGGTAATGTTGTTTTGTTGTCATTATAAATGTGACATTTTGCTGTTGAGATGCGAATTTTTGAAACACGTTAATTTAGTAAGCGTTGCGATCGTGTCGGCTAGAATCATAGTCGGTACCTGGTAACCATCGGGAATACAGGTATCAGTAGATACACTCATCAGTTATTCTAGCACCAAACATGAGCCGGTAAGTTAAAAACGCTGAACAGCTATCTGACTCATTGACCATTTGAGAAATCATTAATAATTCTTGCAGGATGGATTGCATCTAAAGGATGGACAGTACCGCTTACCATACGATGACTCAATTAATGGGTTTTTACCTAAACATCATAGATATGTAAACCAGTTTAAAAAAAATCTATATATCTATAACTCCATGTAATAAATATAGAAAAAAATATATTTAACTATTATGCCTACGATAACACAGACGCGTCGTATAATAACGCATTTAAGTCGTTCCTTCCTTGATCTATTTAAAGCATCCATAGACAATCTCACAAAAGATCGTAAAGCTAAACAAGCGAAACGCGTACAAAAATAGCTAAACACAACAATCGATACAACATCGAACGAGTAATGACAATAATACCTTCACATGATTCTAGCACTTATTGAGATAGCAATAAAAGCCGTTAGAGCGCGCCGTATCGTGTATGTGTTATGCATCGTATGGCACACTTACACTTCATCGGTGCGCGCGAGTGCGACGCGAACTCACGTAATCACGGCGCATGCGTAACACTCCATACACGATCGTGCGATAATGGGTGCACGAAGCGACAATTACAAGGTAGCATAATTATAACAGTAGAAGGTAACAGATTGGGTTGAAAGCCCTTAATGAAAATAATGGGAAGGCATGGAATAAAAGTCTGCTTTATCTTTAATCCTCGTATTCTATTATAATTTTTATATGTAGCGTGTTTGATTGCCTCATATTACTATAGCGCATTTTGCTATTTTGATAGATAATAATTTAAGTAATATATGGTTGATACCAAATATGTAGTTTAAATAAATAGATAATCATAATCAATGGATTATTTGTTACCTGACATAGAATAGATAACGTACAGTCCGGCGTGTGAATTATTTATTAGAATATTTTCAGACTACAATATGTATCATAAATTTCGTATTTTTCCGATTGCAACTGAGCAGATGATTACTATCTCATGTACTTTGAAGTTTTACTTTTAGTATAAAGTACCAAGAGTAATTATCACAAAGAATTAGATTAAATAGACTAGATAGACGTTGGAATTTGAACTAAAAATAGTTTAAGTTAATAAAGTTTTCGAAACTTATGAATAAAAACTTTTACAATAAACATATGTATGTAGTATTGCAATGTTCACCAAAATTAAATATTACTAATAGGTCTTGATATTATGTAGTTAAAAGTATGTTTTTCTCAGTAAAAAACAATCTAAAGCAAGTGTTATTTTCTAATTAGAATTAGACTGGTATATTTTAGTATAAATTATTTTTTAATGTATCCTTATAAAATGTATCGACGTTAGTGGTTATTTCTGTTAAGACCGACGTCCATTTATTTTCTAAATGACTGTAATTACACATCGTGTATGTACTCAGCGTTTCGATGGTTTTCGGAGCGAAAAATATGTAAATATATCTAAAAAAACTTGAACAACGGTTATTTTTACCGACGCTCTCTGCCCCTTCCATAAATTTGAGATCTCGAGGGACGCGTTATAAATAAGCGTTTACGTTACCGCCCAATGAATGCGGTGAAAAGTGTTTATTTATATTAGCGATTATTTAATTTAAGAAACGCCTTCGGTGTATCTTTTAACAGCTGTGAAGGGTTGTTTATAAATCTTTGTTATCAGAGAATAATGATTCTTAAGCTTTAAAGCGGATTTAAGTTTAAGAAAGGTTTTTTCTAATATATAGACATATTTTCTTTTAAAGAAAACCATTGCATATGTAAACAAAAAACGACTCTAGATTTTTAAATGCCTTATTTTTTATCTAGTACTGTATAAAATATTAATTTCTGAATATAAAAGAACTATATACAAACCCAAACATTACCCTTACCAAATCACATTAATAATATTTACAAAATTAAATACCTTCACAATATTCCTATGATTATTCGTATTATGTCTTGTTGTGATTTAAAATTATATACATATACAACAATGTATTTAAAAAATTAGACCAGTTTTATGGATTATGAATAAAATACATAAAAAATATAAATTGTTTCTGCGTGACTGCGTGTTCGTGTAATAGAGGTTTGTCCCACTCTGGAGACCAGTGAGGGACCACTTACAAAATGGTGGCATATTAGCATAAGCATAGATTATAAAGCAAAACAACATCCAAACAATGAGGAATATCTCACGACTGTGAGTGATCGTGACTGCTGAACTATCAATGGGTTTGTAACGCCGTGATTTTATGGACGAGATGTGGGTAATAAGACGGCGCCAGCAAATTACAATCTTAGGTATTCTAGACTTGGAATGCGATTTGAATTTTCGTAACTTATAATTGCCATGCTTCAAGAGTAGACAAGTAGATAGAATAAGAGTATTATACTCTTGGAAACCTCTATTAAATTTTCAAGTGCTTAATTTTATTTATCTTAGGGTCAGCGGTACGTGGAACGTGGTGACTCGCAACTCTTCTTAAGAGGAGACAAGGCCTTTGTCCAGCCGCACATTGGTGGGCGGGCGGTTACTGTACTTTATAAAAATTACGTTAAATAGTGTTTCAGATTAAAATTTAAACAATGCAGTCAATTAGAGCTGAGATGGCCCAGTGGTTTGAGCGCGTGCATCTTAACCGATGATTGCAGGTTCAAATCCAGGCAAGCACCACTATATATATGTGCTTAATTTGTGTTTATAATTCATCTCGTGCTCGGCGGTGAAGGAAAACATCGTGAGGAAACCTGCATGTGTCTAATTTCATCGAAATTCTGCCACATGTGCATTCCACCAACCCGCATTGGAACAGCGTGGTGGAATATGTTCCAAACCCTCTCCTTAATGGAAGAGGAGGCCTTATCTCAGCAGTGGGAAATGTACAGGCTATTACTTTACTTTAGTCATAATTCATAATCTCAAAACTTAAGCATTATATGAAGATATCATTAATTATTCACTTAAAAGATTCTTGGTAACATAGAAACTTTTTCTCATACATTTAAACCAGTGCGAAACGATTTAAAATATTTATCAAGTGTACATCCACACATTCCTCAGTATCAGGGGCATGTAGACGGAGCGCTAGAGACATACTAATTGTGTTTAAGCGTCGTATAAGGAGTACAATTGAACACAAACATTTACCAACAGAAACACATGCCAAACGAATAATTGATGAAGAAGTCATTGTACTAAAGGCTCAGGGACTCCTTATTTAATACTGCGGTACTTACCAGATCAATATTATCGAATAAAAATAAATATATGTTATCTGATTACGATTTAGTGATTGGTGTGTTATTTATAGGCAAATTTGTACGATGTGCTACTAAGATAATACGAATGATATATTTTTAATTTCTTGAGGAAAATTAGCACAGCGACGAGCGAGTTATTACGCGAAGATTTAATTATTTACGAAGTAATCAATAATTTCCTTTAGCCATATTTCAATACAATATGTATTGAAATATGGCTTTTGTATTTTAAACTATTAGTATTTTCAACCGACTTCAAAAAGGAGGAGGTTATCAATTCTTCTGTATTTTTTTTTATTTTTGTATTTATTACCTCTTAACTTTTCACTGGGTGGACCGATTTTCATATTTTTTTTGTTCGAAAGGGGACACCGGCTCCAAATATAAACAATAACCACGCTATATAATCGTAAATCGACTTTTAAGTAGTCTCATATTTTTCATCTCATTTTATCTAGGGAAATTCTAAAAAATATGTTAAATATGTAATTATTTTTATTATTTTTTAGTGCATTTCTATTTGTTTTAAAATAGTATTTTGTTTGAAGTCGGTTTTTCTTTTTGTTAAAATTTTATTTATTTAGTGCCCTCACAAATTGCCCAAATTTAGAAAGATTAGATCAGCACTAGTCTACGTACCTACCGCTATTTATATATCTACTTAATAAAAACCTTTTTCACCGATGTTAATTAACTTTATCACATTTACTTTTAACTCGAAGAGTATAAATATAATGTTTCAACTTTAACCCTTATCACAACAAATTGAGTTCAATATGTTATCACAATTACATTAACTCCAGATACCCCGAGGGTCGGCTCGGATCTAACGAAACGTAACTGACATTGATTTTTAATTAATCAACAACTATAGAGTGAAACAAAATAGAAAATCAATTTAAAACGACATAACCTACATTTTTCATTTTATCTTCAATATTTTAATTAGATGCTTTCATCTATATTATGAAGTTATGGGGTCAAGTTATTATCATTCTATCCAACTGTTATAAATATAAAAAAACTTTGTAAATTTTATTTATTGTGTAATAAAATACAATAAAGCTTTTGTATTGTGTGTTATATACTTTTTATTTTATTGAAATTACGAAACAATTCCAATTATAAAATTTTTTGATGACCTCCGTGGTCGAGTAGTGTGTAAACCAATTTCTAGGGTACGCCACTCTGAGGTCCCGGGATCGATTCCGTCGATGTAGAAAATTTATTGCTATAGTGCTTTAGCTACTTACATTGTTATCAGAGTAATGTATGTAATGTTGTCCAATATTTATATAATTTATTATTATTATTAATTCCATTTACTCATCATACTATTTGAAAAAATGTTTTATTTCAATGCTTTCGAGGTAAATAAGAGTATTCTCAGTATAGAATATCTTAGTCGGACCCTGTTCACCTATCACGTCTGTCTAAAAACCCGACATCCGCTGCTTGTGCGTCTCCGACCATCCGAAACGACCGAACAAACCACACCAGTAGAAAAGTGTAGTTTACTCAATACAACGAAATTCAATACCACTCTTACCACTATTTACATTTTACATCATATAATAAATCGTAAAATACCTAGTGATCTAAATATTGCTAGTGTAATGTCTAGTCCGTTTCTTAGTAATAAAAACGGCAAATTACATTTAAAAAAAAATTACGAAATTAATGTCTTCGACCAGATATTGACTTATCAATCTTCATATGAGCTCAATAAAATCATTTTATAAACTTTTTGAAACAGGTTTATCCTAAGTTATTGTATGACCAGATATACATTTCTTACATAAAGTAAACTAAAGTAACAGCCTAAATTTCCATTAAGGAGTGTTTGGAACAAATTCCACCACGCTGTTCCAATACGGGTTGGTGGAATGCAAATGTGACAGAATTTCAACGAAATTAGACACATTTATATAGTGGTGCTTGCCTGGGTTTGAACCCGAAATCATCGGTTAAGATGCACGTGATTCCTTGCATGTACTGCTGTATTTACAAGGAAAGAGAAACGCCAAGATGGTGCAATTATTTTAGATTAGGCCAATCTCAAGCCGCAACTCTTGTCAAGTTTTCTATAATATCCTAATAATATTCTTTTTACACCCAGCAATGACAGGCCGTTAGGGCAAGTAGACAAGTGACAACGGTAGATCCGTTAGCATTTACGCACGTATACATGACCAGTAGAAATTAAAGGTACTTAACTTAGTTGCAGTTCACCACTTCCCATCGGGTTGTTAAAACTACCATATAAATACAAATTCAAAAAATACAATAATAAAGTTGAATATTTCGAAGATGTTTCTTTTTTACATTTGTTATTTTGGTTAATTTCAGTATGAAAGCGTACAAGTATTCATAGTTAATTGTTAAAGTGCTGTCGAGTGCAACGACCTCCTTTTATGAGATAATCGAGGCTTATTCTTGGACGTGATCGTTCAATTCGCAGGTTCCTCTGACAGACACTTAACTTTTTGACATATAACGCTTATATATCATTCTGAATCACAAAGAGCCTATTTTTACGTTTGAACTGTGATTAAGGACATTTATATCAAAATATTTTATACAATTAAGTGGTTCATAATTACAATAAAAGAATATACTTGCAAACATTTTCATTTAAAAACATGATTTACAATTTATCAGAATTAATTAAGTAAAATTGTTTTTAAAATAAAGATAACATTTATTGGCCCGTTCTAGTATTTGAACGCGGGACCTTGCGATGACCTAATAGATCAAAGGGTAATCTTAAATTATATCTTGATAAAACATTCGACAGATAAGACAAACAATATAAAAATGCTTAAAGAATCAAAGATCAGGTTACATTGCTGTAGTTACAAGTCCGAATGTAACCAGTGTAACATGTTACATCTAAATTGTGTTACTATTACCTAATGCGTAATAATCTTATACCGATTAAACTAATATTATATCGCCTTATACCGGTTTCATTCGGACTTAGTTACGTGTATCGATCCACTTAAATTGCATGCCGTAATATCTAAATACTAATATTATAAATTCGTTACCTATTACCTCTTCATGCTGAACCGATTTAGATTAAACTTAGTACGGCAAAATCAAAAATCAAAATAAACTTTATTCATGTGGGCCTTTACAAGTACTTTTGAATCGTCATTTAACAATTAAGTGAAGCTACCGGTTGGGAAAGTAGATTGTACTGAGAAAAACCGGCAAGAAACTCACTAGTTTTACTCTTTTTAACATTTAAAAAATACAATCATATTAGTTGAATACAATTATATATGTATGTTATGTATCCTGCCTGGAAGTCAACAGGTATTAATTCTAAGCTTTTTTATCATCTACAAAATCTTGTATCGAATAATATGCCTTTTTTACCAATGTATTTTTTTATAAACGATTTGAATTTACGAAACGGTCAAGTTAAAAATGTCTGCGGAATTTTTTTATAGAAACGGACACCTTGCCCCAAGAAATAAAGTTCCTTTAACTTTCTTTCTTGGGGCAAGGTGTCCGTGGCGAAAGTTTAAGTTTCAGACAAGGAGACAGACTCCCTTTTAAATCACCTTTAATTAAAATGATGGGTTTGCCACAGGTTCAGTTAGTCTCATAAAATATTATTATGGCCCACAACAGAAATAATGTATAACATTATATGATGCCTGTGTTTACCATATTTTCATAGTTTCAGTTTATTTTGTAAACGTAGTCGATAGAAAATTGCCGATCCAGGCGCTTTCCGAGCGAACGATGCCAAAACTATTAAATGTACACGAAAAGTTTGTCTGCAAAATCTCAATAACGTATACGGAAATGACTTCGTCGGCATACATTATCTTTTAGATTAATAACAATTTAATTTTAAAACAAAATTAATAATCATCAAACTAGACACAATTTTAATTAGTAATAAATTTGTTATAAGTTAATGTCAATCCATAACATTTTTCAAATTATATTCACAGCTATTTTAATACAAAATTAAAAGCTCATACAAACAAAAAACCATAAATAAGGCATATCACTCAAAACAAGATTATATTCAAGATAAAAAAGCATAGACTTTGTACTTAATGGGTAGTAAGAAGACTTTGTAATTAAAATAGTAGAAAAGAGTAACTACTAAATTTCTGACATTTCTTCTATGTAGAATTTACATTACGCCATAGTATGACGATTTTAATTTTGATTTTGCTTTTATCAGCTTACTTAAATAAAGAATATTTTGATTCGATCTGATTTGATATTTAAGTAAACACCCAACAAATAAATACGTGAGTCACGTGTAAGACGAATCGACAGCACTACGACACGCTTGGGTGGTCACTGATTGTATTTGTTATATTTGCATGAACCAATATTATAAAGCTGAAGAGTTTGTTTGATTGTTTGTGGCGCTAACCAGGAATTACCGACCCACAGCTTCGCTTGAGTTTTAGGGGTTTGGTTGTGACTTATTAAGCAAAAACAGTATAGCCTATGTCCTTCATTTGCGTTCAAATTTGTTTCATATCAATTTTCATCAAATTCGGTTTAGCAGTTTGGTAGTGAAAGAGGGACAGACAGTCAGAGTTACTTTTACATTTATAATATTAGTGAAGATGTATGCTATGCGAAAGAAGCGGAGGGTCAATGTATCATTTTTTAAAACTGGGGAATATATATTTTAGAGCTGAGAGATTCTTTGAGTGCGTAGCTTGCATATTAACATTTAACATTTCGTAAAAACATATATGATTGTTATATAGCAGAGCCAAGTCAGGACGAGCAATTATTTTAAATGTATTTAAAGTACTACATTATAATAGTATAATAGTTATATAAATGTGTTTTATCAATTTATTTGTTTTGGAATACTGCAGTATAAATCTGAACGGCGACGAGGCAAAACTCGAGGGTTTAAATATAAAATAAACGATTCATTCTAGTATGTGACAATTTTAGTACGTACCTTCAACCAGTATAGGTTTCCGGGCATTGTTTAAAGTTATAGCGAAGTGGATGTAAGTCCAGAAATGCTTAACTGGATTCTAACATACAACTAACTTTGTTTCTCGACTTTCAAATAGTCACGACTTGACTGTTAGACCAAAACTTTATACATAATTACGGTGAGCGAGTATGTTTATAGTTACGACTCATATTATTCGAATCACCGTCCCTATATTTAACGTATGCACTAAAAATCACGTAGCAAAATAAAAGGCACAAACCACTGCTACTCTGTGACAAAACTGTCGTTAAGATATCATTAATATGAAAATGTTTATTTCGTATTGAATGAATAACACTTTATCAAACTTATTTTTTTAACAAAGCATAACATCTTGCAAAATTTGAAACTTTTTGAATGTGGATGACTATTAAGAAAGTATTTTTTTAATTCGTCTCTTAAAGGGGTTTAATATACAAATATTATAAGAAAGATCGTGATTTTTCACGAAAGGTCGTGATTTTTTAAAGTAAGCGATGTGTAAATGATTTAATGACATATGTTACAAAGTGTTTGCAAATTCCGCACCCAAAACGATGAAATTGGGGTAAGTAATACGATTATCAAAAACCTATTATTTTAGAGAATCCGGTAGATTTAATAACATTTTCATAACAAAGAATACATAATTTCGATGTAGAACTAACACAGATGAACAATACTAAAGCGCGAGATGATTAGTTACCTGATAACAGATATACTCACAAGTATGTAAACCACGCAGCGTGGCGGCTCCCTCTGCTAGTTCTAGCGACGTCTCATCGATGCACTTTGCACTATTATTCTGTTGACAAAAGAATATTCAATCAAAAACTCTGGCATACAGCCAATCTATATAAATTATTATATATACTAGCGACCCGCCCGGCTTCGCACGTTTACTTAATATGTAATATGTGAGCAAATTACATTATATCATTATAAATTATAGCCTATGTGTTATTCTGATGTATAACCTATAAAACTGTAAAATATCATGCAAATCTGTTCAGTAGTTTTTTCGTAAAAGACTAACAAACATACATACATCCGTACTGAATACATCTATCTGAACTTAAGTTCATTTATATATTAGGTCCAATCAGCCAGTTATGCCTGAAGGATTTATTTTATGTATTTTACAATGCAAATACATAACTACTTACAACATTCGCGTATATATGCTTTTTATATGACTTAAATACGAAATGACACAATATTGATACAAATTGATCTTTAAAAGGGAATAAACACTTTCATTTATTTTTCAAACATAAAACATCTGCCTCTACATACAAGATAACTTACATAACAACTAATTTATACTGCTAACCGAGCTGGGTTCGCGCTACCGGATCTTAACAATGAACGACCTTGGTCAACCCTCATCTCTGCAGTTCATTCTCGACGAAACTAAGTATTTAGAACAGTTATACGAATTTCAAATGTAAAACTAGAGCACTAAGGTACGTTTTGACATTAAAATATATCGTGATTAAGTACACCGGTTTTAGTGATTAGGGGGAAGAAAACGACGGTCGTTTCATTTTGAGGATTAATCCTAATACAAGACTCGGTACATCTGTGGCATTAAATCTAAAAGTGTAGTAGGTACTTCAAATTACTACGGCAACTATGGAAGGTGATAATTGAATAATATTCGAAAGGGATGAGAACATACTTTCCGTTCGACGACATCAAGTATTTTGGCAATGTTATCGCTGCTATAAAAATAAAACCAGTTTAATTTTTACTTTTAAATATTTGAATATCGAATTGCGCTTATGTGCGTATCAACATCTTAAATTTTTCATGTCTTTCAATGTCGAAGATTGACAACCAAATTAAGAAAAAAGGTTATTAAAGCTAAGGTTTACTAGTACGAAGTAAAAACTATATAGTTTCTTGTACATAGCGTTTAGTCCAAGTAAAATCTTCGTCTGACCCACTTAACAAGTACCTTTAATAGCATTGTGAATTATAATTTGGCTATAAAGTATTGATGATATTAATCTCGTTTTCTTAGATAAGTATCGAGTTTACGTAATTTCATTGTTTCGTGTATATTTACAAGTTCCCAAACAAAGATGATTTATGTTTTCTCGGGGACAGTTTAGTGATAAATTGTGTCCAGCGCCGGCGGCTACATTGAATATACCTCTACTTCTTTCTATATCTGTTTCTTTCCTATTCCTTTACTGGAAGAGATCGCTGTTTTAGTGATAAAGTCGACTCTTGTGCTTTTTTAATCGTGTCTAAATGATTTATTAATTGATGTACACTAAAGAATATTTTAATTTTGATTTGAATTGAATATTATATGTAAGAAGCAAGATACTATAATCTGATGATGTATACATAACATTATTGGACATGTTTCATAGCAAAATACTTAATCTTACAAACACTATAAAGATATAATCGTTTGTTTATTACGGACTCTCGAAGAAAGTAAAATTTTGTTTATTTTGGAACTTTCATATTACGATAATTCATAGTTTTCCGATAGAAGTGGGTTACATAGTATGATTATATATTAGAGCACACTGGTAAGATATAATTTAGTATGTCAACGTAGTCGAAGAGAAAATTATTGGTTCGAAGTTTGAATGAAAGATTTGTTGATCTCAAATTACAACGCAAAAACAAACAAAGTTGTATTATTTTATTAAGAATGAACAAAAATAATATTTTTAAAATAGATTATTATTTGAAACAATATTTTTTTAAATCTATCATCATGTAAACAAATATTACAAGTTTTACCATTTACCATTTAAAACCATTTAAACCATTTATTTTGCTACACACATACATTACATAGATTATACAGAAGAAAATAATTAAACTTAAAGAATATAGTGTAGGTAGTAAGGTGTTCATCTCAGTATACGCAATATATTTTATATTTATCTACTTTAAACAGATATTTTAATGAATGCATAAGAAAAATAATATATTAGGTTAATGTGGAGCGATAGTTAGTTTGTAATAATTATTAATATTTAATTATTTAAAAGTAGAACAAAATATAAATAATAGTTATACATTGAACTGGTCGGAATAGCCGTGTCTAGTGAACATTTTTACCATTACCTACTTTTATGGCGGTTTTTTGAAGTAAAAGTGACACACATGTGCAGTTAATAGCAATAAATTGTTTATATCTTCCCTTCTCTTCAAAACGACATTCGTCGAAACTAATGATCATTGTGCGAAGGCACGCGATCACGCGTCACAGTTATGCGACGTTTTAAATAAATAAATGTCACATTTCACACTGAAACTTTTATTATATGTATTAAATATATAAAAATATTTGTTAGATGCTATAATAATAATTAATTTGTTTATAGAGAATACGAACACATTTTTGTAAAAATATGAAATCAGTGATGATATTAAAATAGCCGCTTTTTACTAAATATAACAAAATAACATTTTTTTGGCTATCTATCTGTTCGTCTGTTCCGGCTAGTCTCTGGAACGGCTGGACCGATTTTAACGGAACTTTTACTGGCAGATAGTTTATGAAGTTAGGAGTAACTTAGGCTACGAATGGCGCACGAAGTCGCTGGCATAGCTATATTTAACTCCAATATAATGTAATTAGCATACAAAGTCTAACAACAAGTGATTACATTAAGCTTTGTCTTCAATTGATATCCTCAAAAGGATATCGTCCCTGGTGATAAACTTAAAACGACCTTAAGCACACAATTGTTCTCTAGGGACTCTAATGACATAACTTAGAATTACTCGCATACCCACAAGGGAATGAAACACAGACATATGAAAATATTCTCTAATAACAATCTTAAATAAGTTACCTCTTTATGTTCATAGCATTTTCTTTTTATTTTAAATTTCAATTCCATATTTAAAAATGAATAATGCATCGTTTTTTAAATACGTCCGAATTGATTGCCATCTACATAAATAAAAACTTCTTAATAATCATAGAATTCAATAAAATATGAAATATACAGATTCAAAATTAATTTGTTATTTATTTATTTATGTAAACACTTTCGTCCGGAGAGTAACAATCGATTCAATTTGATTTTCTTTTCCATTAATTCTTCGATTAATCGTCGGCTACTTGCGTAAAGAGATTATTGGATTAGGGTCAAGTCCCCCAGATGGTACACTTGAGGAGTATCGACAAGTCCGTCCAACTTTGTTTCTGGGACCGGTCGCACGATCAATGCTAATATTGGTCTAGCGGTGTCCGATGATGACTTTTGAGCTCGAGTAAATATATTCAAACCATTTCATATACGAATTTTTGTATTGTATAAATTAAAATATATTTGGATTATTAAAATTAATAACTTACCATTTAAATACATTTCTAAATGTTGCCACTCATAAAAAAAAAACTAAATTGAAATCGGTTCATTCGTTCGGGAGCTATGATGCCACAGACAGACAGACAGACATGTCAAACTTAAAACACCCCTCTTCTTGCGTCGGGGGTTAAAAATATAATTAATTCTAAAAATCGTTTAATAATTCAAGACTATTAACACTTCTTAGCATTAATGAATAAGTCACACAGTATAAAAAGAGCACTAAATCACTAATCACCGACTTGAACTTTCTCAAGGATGTCCAAGGTCTCCACTGACACCACTATAATACCATACACCAATCGATAAATTCATACCTGTTACGGACGGAATATTATGGTGTGCGAAGCAGACGACGGGCGAAAGTATACTCTCCTCGTATGTATTTAAAACTTATAATCGCTTGAAAATATCTGGTGCGTGGGCAAGAGGTATTTTAATGGGCTTGCGGCCGGTCCGAGCAAACTTGTTATGCAGCGGCAACAACTATTTCGATGATAAAACGCAGTGATCAAGTGGGAAAGAGAATTAGACTGTGTTTCCGGTACACTGTCCGTCGAACGCAACTTTTCATTCCAACCTTGTATCCAGTACTCAATGCATATGGAACAGGTTTTCTCTTCCTATCGTTTAAAACATTACAACATACCGTTTATAAAAACAGCGCTTCATCAATAACCATTTGGATCTGTTGCAAATTTCCGAACAATAAAAATTGCAAGCAATACATGTGCGATTTTTAACGTTAATGATATTTAATGTCTTTTAACTCGAGCACCTTCCCATTTGGCTAGACACCACTAACTATCATATGCTTAACCGCGAAGCAGCAATACTGTTTGTTATTGTGTTCCGATTTGTTGGATGAGTGAGCCAGTGTAAGTACAGACACAAGAGAAATAATAATTTAGTTCCTGAGTTTAGTGGCCGCATTGGGGGACGTTGATTGAGAATTTTAAAGATTAAAAATTTTTACAGCACCAGCTTGGTGATCACTTACCATCAGGCGGTCCAAATGCCGACCTATATCATAAAATAATATATAAAATAGACTTTTAGAACTCATTCTTATGTTGTGGAAACTTATTTATGTAGGTAAGGGCCATTACAAACGTTCTATTTTATCATTTATTAAATTCAAAATAACCCTTTTTTATTCAATGAGTATGTATTTATACACGATCCATATTCCAAAATAACATATTCCACAATTTTTGTCGGTCTGTCTGTCTGTTTGTTCCGGCTAATGCTGTACAAAGACTGGACCGATTTTGACGGGAATTTCACTGGCTGATAACTGATATAATAGGGAGTAACTTAGGCTACAATAATATATTTTTATTGTTATATTTAAAGGCGTACAAGGTCGCGGGCACAGCTAGTTGATTACTATAATTATTATGTAACAGTTCTCATATTATTACAAGAACTAATAGTAAACGGAACCAAAACAATGTCGAAGATTAAAGTCTTTAAAAACTAATGACACATTATCAGATTAAAATTGAACATCTATAATCAAACTGAAACTCTGAAATCTGACCAAATCCAGCAGTGGAATGAATTTCACAAGCGTTCCAAGACTATAAATGGTTTACAGAAAGCAAGACCGCATTTACTGGTGGTCGATTCATCATCAACGCGGCTTTTCCTTTCGACCACATTCCACATTGTCAACTATTGGTTTAGACTTGTAAATACTAAGTTGCCTTTAAGCAATGTTGGAATTTAGTTTTAATAGCTTTTGAATAATATACAAGAGCTCAGATTAACATTAAATCTTTAGATAAATCTTGTACTAAACTAAATCTGGTCTGTTCTATACGAATTCCACAGAAGTTTTTATAGATTATAAAAACATGTAATACGAATTTTATTTTATATAGGAATTCATTAATAAATAAATACGATAATATTATGGCAAATAGAAATCCAATTTATATTTTACAACCAGTCAAAATAACATTGGAGATACATATACATACATATATAAGACAGTTGAAGTTGATGATACTTTATCCCAAATAATACGCAAACTTGTCATCCAAAAGGTGTTTACCAAGATCAAATCCATGATTACAGCAAAAAGGGGGGGCAAACGAGTGGATTGAGTTGAGTGGAACATTTGTAACTGTAGTGGATACATACATTATAAGTTAACATTAAAGAAAGAAAAAGGCTCTCTTGTAAGTTGTGAACTATGAAAGAACGAAGACACTTGACGGAACAGCCTATAAGCTCTCGTGTTGAATTGCACCTAAGAAGGATTACGTCTAGACTTCCTGTACATGCCCTGTAGTCAGGATACGACCTAGAATGTTATTGTTAATACGAGAATTGTGACACACTTTAAATTACTATGACTGGCCATGTTGTAAACAATCCAAATTACGGACTGGATTGTCGATCTTATCATTGCAATGATCTTAGTCAACCTTTTAGATAGAGGACATTCTCCGCATTAAAATGGTAAAAAAACAAATGATACATAACTGCGTTTTAATAATACTTTATTTTAATATTTTTATCTGATATTAGTGTACTCAAATAATAGGTATGTATCATGTCCTTCAATTAAATTTGTACACAGTGGTGACATACAAGTTGAAACTTTTTGCCCAAGCCCAAGGGTAGGTTAGATGCTGAGATGGCCCAGTGGTTAGAGCGCGTGCATCTTAACCGACGATTGCGGGTTCAAATCTAAACAAGGACCACTATATATATGTGTGCTTAATTTGTGTTTATAATTCATCTCGTGCTCGGCGGTGAAGGAAAATATCGCGAGGAAACCTGCATGTGTCTAATTTCATCGAAATTTTGACACATGTGCATTCCACCAACCCGCATTGGAACAGCGTGGTGGAATACATTTCAAACCCTCTCCTTAATGGATGAGGAGGCCTTATCCCAGCAGTGGGAAATTTAAAGGCTGTTACTTCACTTTTTACTTTACCAAGGGTAGGTACCACGCACTTGTCATATAATCTACTGGTAAGTAGCAATACTTAGTTCTTTTGCCTTCCGGATTAAAAAGTAAGCCAGTGTTACTATAAAACAAGAGGGATACAAAATGTTAGTACCCTAGGTTGATGGCGCATTAGCGCTGTAAGGAATGTTTCAATTTTTTGCGGGTCTGTATGGGCAATACTGGAGAACACTAAGGTGCGACTAAAAAGGAGTTCGCCAGCATGTCGCAACACTTTAAAAATATAAAAATAAAGTGACATCAAATGGTTATGTTACGATAATTTAGTGTATCTTTTATGAAACGTATAATTCCCAACATTATCTTTTTAAAACGGCAAATAACTACTTAATGTTGTTTTAATTAAACATATCTAAACCTATTTATTTATTTATATTTCTACTCTAAAACGACTATTCTTTAATGTCAAATATTTTAAAATTATTTCTTAGCGGTAAACATTACATTGATCATTTAACGTATTTAACTCAATTCACTTATAATTTAATGTTAAGTGCATTGCACATTAAAAAAATCCCCTATTGTCAAGTTACTAGATTAGTTTACTTGATATTACAATATGTAGGTAGGTACATAGTATATCCTCGATATTTATATGTGAACTTTGAACATGGTCGTACTATTATTTAGTATTTATAATAAAGAAGAATTATGTCGTATAGGCATCGTATAGGCTAGAAAAATAATCAATTTAGATAGAAAATGAGCTTATTTAGACCGCACGCGATGCCACTTACTATATTGGAACCAAAATACTCGATTTATAGAATATACTAGGTAGTTGTCGCACCGCGGCCTTGCTCGCGTCTTAGGAGTTGGTTATCATGTGTTAGCAGCGTTGCCAATGTGCGGGGAATTTCCCAAAATGCGGGGAATCGCAACTCGATCGGGGATTGGTGTGGGGATTGTGACAACGAGGTGGATTTTATATTATAGCAAAACGATCGGTAATTGATTCTTTAGCCCTTTCCGTTTATATCTGTGTGGGAAATTTCGCTTAGATTTTTGGGGAATTAGGTGCATAGGCATTGGCAACCCTGTGTGTTAGGCAAAAATGTAGCCTATGACCCTTCTTGGAATTTCAGTTTGCTTCACACCAAATTACATCATATTCACTTTATTGGTTTGGTCGTGAAGAAGCGACAGACAGACACTTACTTTCAAATTAATAATATTAGTATAGATTTTGTTCTTAGCTAATGTCTTAGTTTTACGTACGGTTGCAAAACATATGATTCGAAATAACGGACACTGTCAAGGTTATTTAAATAACTGTCGGATTTTATAAATTAATTCATTATTCTCGTACGGTATCCGTTTCGCATACCGGCGGATTATCGAACGAGGTCGCTGCGTTGATTTCAAAATAGAAATATTAGAAAAAAAAACACAAACAAAACAAAAAAATATCCATCGTCGTTTTATGCACCGACAAACGTTTTTAACAATATATGTAATTGTCGGACGACGACGAATAACTTACGGATGGCGAAATTAAAGGAAATGCATTTAAAAAAATATACGTAGTTTGTATTTGTGCAACAACGCTTGCGTTATCTTTAAATAAACCTTTAATTATTTGGATTTTTTTTGGCGGAAATTTGATAATCAGTAAATGAAACAATTATTAAAGGTTACAGTTTCACTTGCTATATTAAATCGTTTAAAATGATTTCCTGTTAAAAGTTAATTCAGAAGTAACATTTTATTTGTAGTCAATTCGTTAATTTAAAGTTAATAATAAACGAATCCATTATACATAATTATACATATATCATTACATATATATAACATGAAGAAATGAACGATATTTAATAAAATTGTACATAGAAAAATATGTCTTACATATTAATAAGTAAATAATCTTTTCGAATGGGTTTAGCAAACATATTTAGTGAAGATCGCAGCTCCAATATACATTAACGTTTTTGCAAGTCAACATGTCTTGTCGTTTAATGGCTGGATTACAATATTTATATATTATATGAATTTAAAGCTATATATGCACTGGGATGATTTGGATATTTGATGGTTCTCCAACCTTTATAATAGAATAACTTCTAGCTATGTTCTTAACACTATTTATTTATATTCAGAATTGTATATGTCGCTTTGATTATCCAATTGTTGTCTAGTGACAGTGATAAGCCCGCTTATCGATTAATAAATTCTACTTTGATTACAACCAAATATTTTAAGGTCTTTATATTTTAGCTTTAATAACGTAACATAGATATATTTAATTTGAGTTTTATATTATTTGAAAATGTGAAATTGTATATATATATGAAATGCATATATATGCACATATATAAAGAAAACATGTTATTTCCTTTCATTTTGATTCCGCGCTTCAAACGTCATCAAACACTCATTGATATGACAAATGAATTTTGTGACCTATGAAAAAGATAACCTAGAAGCATCTCGTGATTGTGAAAAGTAAAGTATCCTAAAACAATAAATGTAGTTTTTTTTCTTACATGTGCGTAATTATTATTATTATTGTAAAGCATTAAGTAAAATAAGCCCAGTTCTCATGCTCTCAGTGCTCATGATCCAACTAAGTTCTATTACTGCAATAGCATAGAATATCTTCCGAGATCGTTGGAAGATCAGCATTAAACCTACAGTTATAGATGTTTGACTTCCTGAACTCGTCTCGGGTAAACGACAAACTTGTTATTTCTATACTATCATTACATAAACCAGTTCAACGACCGACTTTATAATTAATAGCTTTAAAATTCAATACATTAAAATAATCATACATTAAAATTAGCATCATGAAAATTATAGACGTTTTTTTTAATAATACGTGATCATCAAAGTTTGTTTGTGTGTTTACGATTAAGAGAGTCCAATAAAACTGAGGACATGTTTAAATAGATCGTTAAAAAGTAATAGTAAATATAACAACAAAGATACAGTAATAGTACTATTTTTACATTTAAACTTTTAAAATATTATAAAAATATTTACGTTGTGGACCTACATAATATGTAGACATACATACATATATCAAATAAATAATTAATTATCTACTTATATCCAATAGATCTTAGATTCTGTTTTAACGCGCATCACGTATTAACCGCTGAATATTTGGACATGATATTTGTACCATTATAATCAGCATGTTTCAGAAGAGATTTATGATTAAACATTATCATTGATAAATATACATAACTCATCGTATAACGTTGATACAGCAACCCCCTTCGGGTTGGGTCATAACATCATGACACTTTTTCAAATCTTACTCAGAAAAATTTTGTATCTGTAAAACTATACTGTATATACATAGTACTAAGAGGCCGTTCAAAGACCTCGTTATTCTCTACGTTACAAGCCGTCACTCCATTAATCAGACAATTCAGGTTGACATATAATCCACGGTTATAAAATTAATACGTACTTACTCTACAAATATACGCATATAAACACACGACACCGAATTAAATGTGCTTGATTAACGGAAAATTATTCACAACTAAATAACTACTAATACGTTTTTTTTTTGTATTACGTATAAGAAAAAAAAACTAATAATAATCCAATATACGTAAAACTTATTCTCAGCTATTCTAAGCTCCGCAAATAGTTTAATCATTACAATGAATTGGCAGAAAATACTAACATTTTATTTAGAGCAGATTTTATATTTAGTTTGAATTAAACGGTTGTTTCAAATGTCGTGTTTCGACAAAAGACTCTTAAATGTTACATTGAACAAAAAGTCCCTCACTTTTATTTTGTAAAAAATTTACATCTCTTCGAGTAAAGTTACAAATGAATTAAATGACACCCGGCGTCAGGTGGTGGTAGCTCCACTTAATGTAGTTGTTAAATGACGATTCAAAAGTGCTTATAAAAGCCTCCTTGAGTAAAGTATATTTTGATTATGATTTTGGTTTTGATTTGAAGAAGATAAAGACGAAGCGTGAAACCTGCAATTTTCTGTCATTACTTAATAACGTGTACAATTCATCTCAGCTCAAAAAGTCGAAGCATATTTTTTTGCTCAAATTTAAATGTTTCTAATGTTTAATACGACACAGGCCAATGGTCTGTGACTTATCAACATACGATTACAATTGCAATATAATTTATTACTTTACTTAATCTATAATGTTATATACATTCTGGTGCTCTTAGCAGTTTGAACTTGAACAAGTTATTTCGGGCCGCTCAACCACTAATGTCAATCGGTAAATAGAGCATATCTTTTTTGAAAGGTATACTTTCCAGTCACCATACATTGTAATGGAACAATATTAGCTGGTACTGTCAATTATTTTGCCACGATTTACTAACTTCACATTAAATATAATCATCATTTTTTGTATAATACATAATTATATATTGTATAAAACGTTAGTTATAATGTATGGAGTTCAGGTAAACATTTTTTTTTTCTTGTATAATTTAAAAGTCTGCTAAATTGGTGCCGAGTTCGTAAGACGTTTTAATGCTTCCTTACATTTAATGATGCTCATAAAAGTCAATATATGGTTTTACTAGGTAATTTTCAAACTTTTTATACTTATTTCAGTTTTTTGTCAAAAATCGTTATCGTTTACATTTTGAGGTATAAGAACCTGTTGCAACTATTGGCATAATATATAAACAAATAATTAACAAGCTATAATTACTACTAAATGACACAAATTATTAGACATAAAAGAATATCCTAAATCCTTTCTTAATTGACTAAATGACTTAAACTTGCATTGATACCAAATTTCATTTAAAACGGTTCGGCGGTTTGGCCGTGAAAGAGTTACTTTCGATTTTTTAATACAAGCATAGATTACTGAGCTTTCTTTATCTTTAATGTAACTTTTACCGGAAAAGAATATCTATATATATAGATTTAATACATTAATCGACGTTTTCCGTTGGAAGAGGAATAAGTTCGAGTGGCTTGTATAACGTTATAATAACAATAGCGCACATAGCGAGCGTGCAGTTTGAACAATCGTAACGACCTCGTTTTAATGATGACTAATGATCCCATTAAGTAAATTTAGTATTTGCGTAATTTCAAAATCACTGTATCTGCGATATATTCGATATTGTGGAATGAGGCCGTCGTAGAAACACATTTTTGTATCAATCATCGTATCTATACCGAGTTATTTATCTAAGGTTTTAAGATCTAAGATAAATAGATATTGTTTAATGTTGTCATCTAAGGAATATGAATAATATCTATATAGTAAATCTCGTCGGTTCGATTTGGTAGAAATTGCATTGCGGTTGCAAATTTACGTCATACAACTGTAAACAGGTTAACAGGTATTCAGTACTTTGGGGTAACGCTGCAGATATTGAATCTGTCTTTATTTTACAAAAGAGAGCAATTCGGTTTATTTATAATCTTGGAGCTAGAGACTCTCTTCGGGATGTTTTTAACAGAGTAGGAATACTTACTGTTGCGTCGCAATATATTTACAACAATATCATGTATATTCACAGTAACATTGATCACTTTGATAAAATCAGTGATAATCATTGTATATGCACTAGAAGTAAGGATAAACTTATAACGCCAAGTTTCCGACTCCGCAAAGTCAATGGATCCTTCTTGGGGCAAGGTATCCGTTTCTATAATAAAATTCCGCAGAAATTTTTAACTTTGCCGTTTAGTAAATTCAAATCGTTTGTTAAAAATACATTGGTAGAAAAAGCATACTATTCGATACAAGATTTTGTAGATGATAAAAAAGCGTGGAGTTAATACCTGTTGACTTCCAAGCAGGATACATTAATTGAAATAATTGTATTTAATTAACATGACGTTGTATTTTTTAAATGTTAAAAAAGAGTAACTACTGAGTTTCTTGCCGGTTCTTCTCGGTAGAATCTACTTTCCGAACCGGTGGTAGCTTCACTTAATTGTAAAATGACGATTCAAAAGTGCTTATAAAAGCCTACTTGAATAAAGTTTATTTTGATTTGATTTGATTTGATTTGACGAAAACATTTCACTTAAAATTATGTCCAGTTCGAACATTTTATAGTAAAAAGTTAATCATTCAGCAGAACTTTTTGGTTCAGAAGATTAGTTCTTTTTGTATTTTAATTTTTTCATTCCTCAAGACACAAGAAACTACAAGAAGACTAAGGTATATCTGACTTATTATTAATAATTTTAATAAAAGAAAATCTAAATTATATAGTTGACATTTTTTGTAAAACCTTAATTGGGTCCCTTATTTAGTGACTTTTTTTTAGAACATGCAATAAAACTAAACCGATTAAGATGGATATATTTAATTCAATTTCGTGTGAATAAATCAGGTAGATCCTTAACATCAAAATTATTTAAATCATTCTAGAACTATCTTATAAGCTTTAAGTCATGTATGTACCTTACGTTACACAAAAACACATGAACAAAGAAGTAATAAATTTTCGGTAAATCACAAAGGCCCAGTGACCGGATCAAACCAGTTATTTCTACACGCTTCCGGAAGCAGCAGCTTGCATCGCGGCCGCAGCGGAGCGTACTTCCATTAGTTTTTACTATTTTACCTTTCAACAGGATTCGATACCATTCGGCTTCCCTAGAATGTAATCCGCGGGGCCATCGCTACGCGGTCCTTGGATCGACATTTCGCAATCATTAATTAAATAAACAATCTATTAAGATTTCTAATCGATTCAGATTCGATTATTGATATTTCGAAATCAACAATGGCATCATACTTTAAATTTATAAGTCGATTTTTTTTTCATGACATTGAAAGAGAAATTTCTTTTAACCAATCAGTTCATTACTAAGAAATTGCTTAAAATATATGACCTTAGATATGCAATGGAATGAGCCGAGATGGCCCAGTGGTTAGAACGCGAGGACCTTACCCGAAGATTGCAAGTTCAAACCTAAGCAAGCACCACTGAGTATCCATGTGCTTAATTTGTGTTTATAATTTACCTCGTGCTCGGCGATAAAGGAAAACATCGTGAGGAAACCCGCATGTGTCTAATTTCATAGAAATTCTGCCACATGTGTATTCCTCCACGCACTGGAACAGCGTGGTGGATTTATGATATTCTTAACCTTCTCCTCCAAGGTAGAGGAAGCCTTTGCCCAGCAATGGGAAATTTACAGTCTGCTGTTGTTGTAGTTGTGCAAAGGAATGTTTATTGCCAATAAAAAATAAATATTTAAACGCTATGTGACTATTTGAAGAATTAATAGATAAAGAAAAGTTGTATCCGATAAATGTCATGCACCTGGGTGAAGGCTTCCTATCCGGTAGGAGGGTAGAGTTCAGAGCTCATTTTAGTAATTTGCTAAGTGCAAGTTGTGATACCTAAAAGATCTCTCTTTTGCGCCGATTAGCTTCATCGCCGAGCACTAGAGAAACCGTTTAATTTAGCAAACGAGATTTCGTATACGGCCTGCTTGGATTTTAATCTACTGAGTGTTTACACTCTCGACTTAATTTCATAATTAAAAAAAAAAAACTACTTTAAAAACATATTCCTCAGTGATGAAATTGTATAACAACACAATACTTGCATCTGCTAGTGATAAGTGGTATGTGAGCGGCGAATTATGATTGACGAGCGGATTACAGCTCGCCTTGATGAGATAAAACTGTAAAGCGTACTTAAAGCGCACACTTGTCGCTGTATATATGTTCGTACATAGAGTACAAAAATATTTAACACAAATATAATGTAAAAAGGAATAAAAAATATTTTTTACTGACGTATTAATTTATAAGCCTTTAAATATATAACTTTTTACGTGGTAGTTTCATTTAAGTTTAGGTTTTTAATACTCCTGTCTTTTTATGTACTATAATTGAAAGATACTGCGTATATTATATGAAATTATAGATGTAAACACTCACTAAGAAAAGTTATACGCGCCGTTTATATACTTTAGATCCGTTAACAGTAATATTAAAAGCTTCGTCATTGCATTGCAATCGCCCTTTTAATAACACCGGGCAGATTTAGTCATTTCAATTAATTACGCTTAATAAACATATAAAACATGAACTTAAGTACATTTTCAATATAACAAATTACATTTTAATAATGGTTCAGGTTTATTGTGCTCGGTTCAATCAGTTAGACGGGGCGCAGTCGGCCTTGCCTCGGTTATGGCGTGGCCAATTCCCAAATACCGTAATACCATTATCTGGGGCATACCATTGTTTGCCGCCTTGACCGCGGCTCAGCTAGATTATATTATCTATGCTTGTTATCTTTATCAGTTAAGGATTTAAATTAATTAAATAAAGAACGAATGTAAATAAACCTTAGATACATACATCCAGCTTCCTTAAAATAAAATCTTTATAATGAACATCTCCAAATATCAAGGTTGTCAAATTTCTTGACAGTTTTATAAGTTTTAATAAAAATATATTGTTGAGGTGGTAACATAAAAAAGGTCTAAAAATTTTCTTACATTAAAAATAGGCCGGTTCTAACTTGGTTCCTTGATCTTTTGTCATACTAATTCCTAACACAAGCACATCAAAGTGAGTAATAAAAGCAAGATTAGAATTAGAAGTAACTTGATTTTACAAAAACAAAACTGTTTATTCTATAATGAGTGTTCTAATGTGTAATCTGCTATACTACTGCTAATTCATTTAATTAGTAATCCAGTGATTAGCAGATAAATTAAATGAAGCCATAGTAATCTAAGCAAAAATAGGTTAATGACCCAAAATAATAAACATAGCAGAATCATCGTACTATAATTATTTAAATAAATATTATTTTGATACATTTATATATATCATATTAATAATCTTATACAATATAGATATCTATGGTATGCTGATAAAGTTCAGGTGACATTGGACTGATTAATACACTTGAAGGAACGACGGGGTACAGTAAATTATTACGATAATGCAATTGCAATGATTGTACAATAAATATTTTCTGTCCGCTGTGGATTATTTTTCTTATATCTTAACACAAGCATTTATGTCATTAGATAAAGAGTTTCATTCATATTTATTGAAATAAATTAGTTAATATTATTTATGCCAGAATATAAATACTATATTATTCTGCACACATTTCCCTTTAATGTATTGTTAATATTACAAAATTGTGCTTCTCATAGGGTATAAATTTTAATTCATATTTTAGAAGTTATTCAATCAAGTTGATAAATAAATGTTTAATATGGGTGTATCAAGTTAACATATTACTTAAAAAAGTATATGTATAGTACATGACATATTTATCAATTGTTTTACACAAACACATTGTAAAAAAAGAAAGAGGTTCTTATGCATTTTTAATATAAATATGGAATTCACAATAAAAAAATATCCAATTCTAGTAGGCTTTTGCATTTTATATTATCACAACAGATAAGTGACAGTTTGAAATATCTATTATAAAGGTATATTACAGCAGCAGTTACACCTAGAGCAATTATTATTAATTATGGTATACATACATATGCTGTACAAACATATTAACTATTCATAGAAATTAAAATTCTGTTAAGCACAATTAACTAAGAAACCTCATGTAATGATCTCACTATTCAATAATGCCAAGGTTGATAATTAAAGATTTTCCTTCGTTGGTACTTATTTTCTATAATTTTTAAGATTTTTTATAGCAATTATATTTATAAAATGTACTTCAATTTAATAGCTCACTGTGAGTCTTACTAACAATATGTTAAGATATTCTTAGATTAAGCTGAATAATTACAGTAGAAAATGAATTGAGGAGAAAATAATATTATTATGTAGAAAGTAGAAATTAAACATTTCAGTGATATTCATTATTTCATGTTTTTTGTGAAAAACAAATTTATCCTAAACTTCAACTTAAATTATATAAGATTATCGAAAATTGTATATTATCATGATTTATTTAGATTTTGTATTGTATGACTAATTCGGCTAGACCGCTCACTTTTTATAAATCTCAATATAAATTTAACTTTCAGCGGGAAATGGAGCATAAAATTCAACAAACTTGCACCAGAGCAAAAGAAATTGTGTTTATGTATTGAACGTATGCTTAATTATATAACTGTTCCATTATAAAACAGGTACGAGTGTAAGTAGTATTAGAATGTTATCAGAATCAACGCAATCTGCTAAATCGCCCGTTATCTCCCGGCTGGAACCGAAGACATCACGCGTCTCGCGTTCGTGGCAAAATTAATCCAACGTAAACTCAAACGACTCATTCATTCATTATCTAGTGTCATTAAAAAGCTCACCTGTCTACTATATTCGTTGTACAAACTGGAAACTGTAATCCAATAATATAAATGATCACTGATCCGATCCTATTACTTTAAGGACACAATAAACATTCTTTAAGGTAATTCACGATTAATTAAGTCACAATGTAAATGCACAAACTATCACAAGTTGTTTAAAATTTAATTCAATTCTCACTAAATCACGATTTACAAGCAACTTGATAATTTCAGCGCAAAAATTCGACAACTATCACTTGCCTCCATTCCAACTGACTGACGGCCATAACTGAAAATGTTGCCACTAGTATTAGTCACGTTATTTCTGCATTCAAGAGAAAGTTGCCATACTTTGAAAAAAATTACCCATATACTGTCTAAGCGTATATTTTTATGCATAAACTTAATGTTCGTAAATTTAAAATGCCTAGTAAAGACATTCCATATCAAGATTAAATGTCTATTAAAGTTACTAGAAGTAACTAATCAATATTGTATGTAGACATCATTAAAATTTAGTTAATAAGTATTTTGATTAATGTATTTCACTACAATACTTGGAATCAATGATGACTAGGCAACACTCAATATTGTAGACAGTGTTGCTGTTATAAGGTTAGTTCTACTATCACTCTGGAATTCATAATTTTTTTCTATATAAACATTTGATTATACTATATATACCATAAATATACTATGGTATACCATAAAATAAAAGACTGGTACATAGAATATTAAATTTAATTTTAACAATTCCTTTTATAACTAAACATATTGCAACAACCATTTTCTTACACATTGTATTGTAGACACTTTTATAGTAGGCATTTATGTAGTGAGATTGATCTGATTATTCAACAGTACTTCTAAATTTAAAAAAGTCATTTCATTTTATTTAAAAATGATACAAACATTGAAACAAAAACTATGTGGGTCGTATATTGATGTTAAAGGTAGGGTACAGAATTACAAAACAAAGTTATTACAAGTTTAAAGTTTCTTTTCTTTATTAACCCAGAAGTGAGCGATAGCAATGTTTTTAAACTTGTGAAATAATTTTGGATTAAAATTGGTTACGATAGAATCGATAATATTGCCTTTTGTATGGAATGAGTTCATGACTTACTTTATATACGAATAAACTTCATGGCGAATACATAGCTATACATTTTGACAACTTACAAATTATATAACCAAATCATGGGCGTAGTAAACGTCGCAAAGCACAATATTTTCATCTTTTATTTTTTTTATAATAGAAAAAAATAATGCTACATACAAAATCTAGTTGATTATATATTTTATGTACAAACTAGCGATGCCAATTAACATACATATCTTATTATAAAACTGGATACAATAACTATAGTACCAGATAAATTACATTTCATATATAGAGAGGGACGAAATATGTATGATAAATAATTCTTACATTTTCACTAATCTTTAATATTTCAAATGACATAATATATATGGGTTAAATACGATTAAATTTCATTTAGTATATGGTATTACAACGAAGCGAATTGGATGATACACAGGCACGATTTTTTATAATTACTATATTGAAACATATTATCTATAACAAATATTTAATGGAATATACAAGAGTTTGTCACACTTAGCATTATGAACAACAAATACATCCTTATGCATGTAGTTTAAAAAATGGTTATTTATTAAATGGGCAGTGATTATCAGTCGATTTCTATATGAAACGTCAACCCAACATGTGTGTCAAGCTCCTACCGTGGCGTTCTGAGTGTGACAAAACCTTCAAATACATGTAAATTGTATTCCTAACAAGTGACACATGCAATATCAAAAATGACTAATAAAAACATCTAAAAATTTCCTTAACAATTTGATGAAAAACTTTAAAATTAATTCATAGATTTGTTTTTAAAAGAATTTGTAATATATTAACTTTAATGTAACAAAAACAAGAATTGATATAAATAATCTGATCATTTAAAAATTAAATTCAAATATATTTTCAAGACGCCCTAAATAATTAATCAATATACAAATTCATACACATTATTTACATACATAGAAAATTGTCTTGCTTGTAATCAAAATTGATTATTGTATTATAATTCATTGTAGCTTAAAAAAAAACAATAAAATGCTTTTGTTAGTGGATTTATAAATGTATAGGAGTAGTCAACGTAATGAGGCTATCATATAAGATCGTGATATCCACTATTTTTCGGTTTCATTGTCGAATTAAATCGATGGTACCATACTATACAATCAACAATCGTTTTTTTAATCTGTATAACAATTAGATCTGCAAAGATAAAAATCTACATCCTAGACTCATTTACATACTGACTTTGTTAGTTATACATATATGAAACTCATGTAGTGCGCAAAAAAAAATTATATCGAAAATATATTATGCATGTAGAAAAACAACTTACATTTTTAAAAATTACGACACATCCCAATGAATTATTAGTTAAGTGTAACTGTTCTTTTTTTACACATATACATGTCAAAAGCAATTTCATTTTTATATTATATATTGTTTTGCGATTCCACTGATATAGATATAGCTTTTCAGTCAGCGACAATTATCCAAGTTTGGAAAAATTGAATAAATTGAATTTATTTCAAAACTGTCAATTCCGTTTGAGTGAGAATCAAAATTTCACAAAAATCGAAGCTCTGCATTCTACCTTAAATCCTTTATTGTGTATGAACTTGATAGTTCTTTATTAACCAACTATTAAAACTATTGTGAGTGAGTGATTTCTTAATTTTTTAATTCATTATGATATTTAAATTAAGTTTCGACTTGGAAAACTAAATACAAAAATATTTATCACACCGCCCTTTATTTTATTGGTATAAAAATATATTATATTAGACACGACTGGTAGCCCTTTGCATTCTATTTTATTTTGAAAGTTCTTCGTGATAAAACTATGGGAACATGTTTGCAACATATGGATTACTAAATAAAATATTTAATTACTTATTAATCATAGATATGATGTAACCTTTTAAGTTAGTTATTAATTGCAAAAATCAATCATCATATTATTTTATAGCTGCTTTGTACAGTCAAAAACACAATGTTTTTATGTTAAATATTAAAGATCAAAATAAATTATTCATAATCTGTATACCTGGTTGACTATGAGTTATACAAACTAATTTATATAATAAATGCTATTTTAAGTACCACATTTTCATTTGTTGGACATTTATTTATACTAAAAGAATATAATGTATAAGAACGCATTATGAATAAATGAAATTTTTAAAAGAAAGAATATTAAGAATTGATTAAATCATGTTTATGAAGAAATAGTTATGTGTCGTTTATATTGTAATGTTTTTTTTTTAATCATAAATAAATAATGTGATCAATTTTACAACATTCTATTATTTATTTAGATTTTTATAGAAATATTCGGTTAAATGGAAATATTTAAAAAAAATTGTGTATCTTTCTGGCAACACTTTGATATAACTGGGATATATTATTATTTAACACCATAAAAAAAGATTCAAATTAGTTAAAATTCAGAATAACCTTCTGTAATCGAATTTTAAGACTTATTTCGTTTCTTGGTTTGAAAAAGAACCTTTTCAAAATAAAATGAAAGTTACATTTACACAATACATGAAAAATATATAGAAATGACATACTTTAGAAATACTAATATAACTTTGTCATAAACATGATATTTCATTAGCAGCCTATAAATCAACGAAATTACGATATAAAGGACAAAAAACAATATACAAAGCTGTCTTGAAAACCACTGTTACTTGTTTTACATGAAGAATAACTTTGTAATTATCTGTGATAAAGACAGATTTACTCAGACGACTATTCGTTTTGGAATCATTCGTTATCACAATACCATGAAAAATGAGATCTCGATATGTCATTAACTTCTACACTATTATATGGCCATTTCAAAAGACCCGTTCGCAGTAACAAAAGTCATTCTCACCAGGAAGCTCTTGTATTTATCAATATAACTGGGGATGCGCTGAATTATATATTATTGCTACACTTTGATCTCTTACATTTAAACTTGTATTATAATATCATGTAATTTATCATTATGTCTGGTTACTGTTTATCGTCGACAGCCAGACATTCGTCGTTAACGGAGCGAGTCTATTAAGTTTTTCTTTGAGGTGTTATTAGCAGTAGTGTAACGCCACCACATGCCAACATTTGGTTATCGTCAAAACCCTTTAAGGAAATTTTATTTATCGTCTCTATATAATCGAACCATTGAGCATCTTAACCATCCAACAAGCAAAAGCACTTACAGGGATGGTTAGCGTCAATCTATCAAATATATTTCATGCAGTTTTATAAGCCACTGCGTCGATCCCAAGTGAATGGGATGAGGTCAGGCGTGATGTTTGAGGGTAATGTAATAATGTTGGCAACATTGAGTCGTCGGCAGTCGGGCGGTCGTGCGGAGCCGCCTACAGTCGCTGTCCGCAGCAGGCAGTACAGGCGGCGCAGTCGAGGCAGGCCTGAGCGCCGCCGCGGGAGCGCTATCTCTTGCCGCGGCACGGACCCGACAGCTGCTCCTGGAAATTGCCAACATTACTTATAAATAAATAAATAAATAAATATGTAAATATGAGACAACATCATATACATTACTCTGATCCCAATGTAAGTAGCTGAAGCACTTGTGTTATGGAAGATCAGAAGTAACGACGGTACCACAAACACCCAGACCCAAGACAACATAGAATACTAATGGTAATCTACATCGACTCGGCCGGGAATCGAACCCGGGACCTCGGAGTGGCGTACCCATGAAAACCGGTGTACTCACCGCTCGACCACGGAGGTCGTCGCTTATGTACCGACAGAGAGAGTTATGTATATGACTTAATATAATGCGCAACATATGCTTTTATAATCCAATCTACTACATTAAAATTTAGTTGAATTGCTTTGAGTGATTCAATCTGATAGTTAATGTATTAATTGTTATATTAATACAAATATTCACACCTGACTGATCAAACTTAAGTTATCACATTAAAATACTGAACACACACTAAAACACTTCTAAAGACAGTTTTTAAGAAAAAAACATGGAGTAACAATCGATAATTACATTTTTCGCTTATTCTTTCGAAATAATCTCCACAAACTATACATCTAGCAACTTCTCTCCCCCCTTAGCTATACTAATATTATAAATGTGAAAGTAACCCCATCTGTCTCTATGTTGTCCTATTACGTCCAAATCGTATCTGTTTTAAATTTAATATCCAGTCAGTACCTGCAACAGGCGCACGGCCTCGAGCAGTTCGTGCTTGTCGGCCAGCAGGCGCGCTGCCTCCTGTTGCGCTGCGTGCGCGCACGCTCGCAGCGCGCTCGCCTCCTCCACTTTGCTGAAACGATGGTCGATATCGTCAATAGCGCTACAGGTTTCTCTCGTAGACATTAGTTGGTGATTGGCTATTTGACTGGTTTTTAAAATCAATTTTATATTATTTAGTAGAGGTTAGGGGGACTGAAACGGTGGTCGATATCGTCACTTGCGCCCTACAGGTTTCTCTCGTGGACATTAATTGGTAATAGGCCATTTGACTGGTTTTTTAAATCAATTTTATATTATTTTGTAGAGGTTAGGGGGACTGAAACGGTGGTCGATATCGTTACTTCAGGTTTCTCTCGTGGACATTAATTGGTGGTTTTTAAAATCAATTTTATATTATTTAGTAGAGGTTAAGGGACCTAGTAAAAGTTGATTTTTTTTATTTCTAGTACATATTTGTCGAAAAATATCACATTAAAAATTCCATATTTAAATTACGCGCGAAAACGATACTTAGACAAAATGGCACTGCAATAGGGTCGGTGACGTCACTTTGCTGTATTTTAATCTGTGATACATATAGTAGAAAGGCAAGGTTTAAAAGAAAGTGACTTCATCATAAGCCCGGCCTATCAGGAGCGTTTTGTGTCACGTGACAAACGTTTGAAAAAATGCATTTTTATTTATTGATTTTTAAGTATTATTTTCAAGTTTCGTTAGTAAATAACCATTTTTAAACTCATAATATACACTGATTACAATAATTCACGATTTATTTTTCGCATTGTCAAATAGCCTATACTGGGCTGAGCATTTGCCTCGCGTAAAACTTTTTGGGAATGTTTTTGATTTTGTATTAACTTCGTTTGTAAAAATGAACGTTACGAAAGATTATTGGTTGTGTACCAAACACCCCATTAGTCGGTTCTTACAAAACCCTTTATTTCAGATGGACTAATAACTAATTAACTGAAATTAAGCACACGCGCTTGGAAGCCTAAATGGATTATCATACTCAAATATAAAAAATATAATTATAATAATTTTGATATTGAAATTTTAACAATGTTACAATTATACATGTCAAACTAATAACCTTATTTTTTTAGAAATCAGTTAATAAATACTACTAAGAACTAAGTTCTTATCCTTGACAAATCAGCAGCTTATATAAATAATAATTCGCGAAATGGATATGTCAATTAGGGATATCAGTAGATGGAAATAAGCGCTCGTTAACTGTTTTCAAGATAGTATAGTAAAACTACTTACGCCCTCAAATCTCGATTGTCCTCAGCTATCCTATTCAACGTGGCCAACCTCTTCCTCAAATCTTCATTCTCCTCGTTCAATCGCTGTATCTCCTCCATTGCCATCTGCAGCTCCGGAGGTGGACTGCTCGGGGAGACTGTTCTCGAAGAGACAGTGGGTCCGAGGTGGACAACGCCAGAAGTATCTCGGTTTAATCTTAGCGTGGTTAGATCCAGGTCTAGTGGTTGAGGCGGAGGTGAAGATATGGAGCGAGTTGGTCTGTCTTCGACTAGATGTAATTTAACGTTTTCTATTAGCACCTGCAAAGATTGATTTTAAACATGTAACATTGAACTAATATTTTGGTCCGCCTTATAATTTGTCATATTATCTGCTTTATTTCAGGATTTTTAATTATTTATTAAGGCCCATCCAACCAGGCAGTTATAACACTTACACATGTTATACGTACAAACATACTTATATTCAATATAAAGTGTGCGACCGTCTAAGATGACCACAACATAAATTTCTAGGTACAATATACTTTATAGTATAATATATTTTTTTGTAAAAATACTAGAGTTAACTACATTTGATTTCAAAAATAAATTGACAGTTATTATAATTAACAAGCGTATAGTACGACACAAATTAGATGTAGCATCGGAAAATGCAATGGAATGAAAATAAAACCGATTACTGCCGATTTACACAACCAATAGAAATAGCTCCTTATCGCGCCATTCGACGCTATTCGGCGCTATAGATTCACGCGTCACAGAAAGCAAGTGCATGTAAATCGACGCGTCAAATTGACGAATATATTAGGTCATATGATATTACACGTTATAACGTTTGTGCAAAGATCATATTCGCGTGAGAAATAAATATTGATAATTTGGGATAGCGTACTTAATTCGGATGTGATCGGTTTTACGAATTAAGCCGATGCGACATCTAAGTTGTGTCGTACTATACTAGTATTGTTTGATAATAATGAATTGGATAAGTATAGCATTAGATACTTTACCTCTAGAGGCATGGGTGGTATCACCACTTCGTCTTCGATAAACTCTGACAGCGCGAGCGCCGTGCTCATGTTGAGCGCGATGCTCAACTCTCTGATGCGCGCTTCCAGTATCTCCTCGTACGGCGCCAGCCCTACTGGCTCACCCTAATTTTCAAAGTAAGATTATTGTTGATTCGAGATGGCCCAGTGGTTAGAACGCGTGCATCTTAACCGATGATTACGGGTTAAAACCAAGACAAGCACCGCTGATTCATGTGCTTAATTTATCTTTATAATTCATCTCATGCTCTGCGGTGAAGGAAAACATCGTGAGGAAACCTGCATGTGACAAATTTCATAGAAATTCTGCCACATGTGTATTCCACCAACCAGCATTGGAACAGCGTGGTGGAATATGTTCCAAACCTTCTCAAAGGGAGAGGAGGCCTTTAGCAGTGGGAATTTACAGGCTGTTGTTGTTGTTGTTATATGTTTGGGTACGCTTGAATTTTTTTTTTTAAAGATATAGAATACTTGGACAAAATTAGTAATGAAACACAGTGGATGGCCAGTAAAACAATCATTACAAATTACCATTTCATTAACAACTCTCGGCAGCTCAGTCCGCAGTAGCCTCGCTGAGACGCGCGGCGCGTCACGAGGCCGCAGTTCGTCATCCTCCGTCACTGGCTCCGACCACGCTCGGGCGCGCATTGAAAACTTATTCTGTCGGATAATTAGATATCAAATGCACCATTTGTAAGTAGCTGTTACATCTATATGCATGCAACAAGCATAATCATATAACTCTTCATGATATATGTTAGTAACAATGTTCGAATGAAATACAATAATGGGTAATGTGAATCAGTTTGTTAGTTATGATTTGTTTGTGTTTACGAATGCGGTCGAACTACTTGTATAGAAAGCATGCGAAAGGTGTGTTTTTTAAATAAGCTCTTGAAACAATTATAAGCTTCGGTCGCCTTTAACAAAAAATATCAGAAGAGTACAGTGCGTTATATATTAGAAGTGAAATTATACCTAAGTTTCTTAAAAATTAATATATTTTACATAAATCCAAAAAATCCTTTTTTTGGCTTCGGTACCCAAACCTCATTAACCTAAACTAAGGATTTTTATGATATGTCCCTTCAGGTGCGGAATCCAAGGCAGACAGTTTACATCAATCTGTTGTACACAGACATGTCACTTGGTTACATTTGCAAAATATGTAAGTACATGTATTCTAAGCTTCTCTACATAGTATAATACAAAACATTCAGCAAGTTGTATCACTGCAAGATATAGACTTTTTACTAGTAATTGTTTTATTTTTATTTGCATATGTATCCACAATTCTATTTAGATTAAGCAATACTATTTTCTATTTTACTTATTAAATATTTAAATAAAACTAAGAATACTTTTACTAAGTAAATTAATTCTTAAAAAATCTTAAAATAAAATAGTGTATCCAAAAATACGGAAATCACAAATACTATAATTACATATAATGCGTATAATATGTAAACAAAAGAAACGGTGACTTTGTTTACATTTTATACAAAACATTTATTTACGCAAATCTCTGATTTCATTTAATACATCAAATGGTCAGATCTGGTCATCTACAATGAGGTGAAATGGAAAAGACATTAACAAACTTTGTAACATTTACAGTAAATTAAGCTTGAAGAATAAGAGTAAATAATTATTAAAACGCTATCTATACCCTGGTGCTGAAAGGTTGCACAGTTATTAGTTATTCATTTCACATATGCCTTTTTGCTATTATATTGCATGTGAAGATTTCAGCGGAAATGAGATTATATTTTAAATTACTTGGCAATTTCCAAAGAAACTTCTGGCGCCAGGACACTAGAACTAATTTATTTTTCATTTCTTCTTACTTTATTAAAATTTTGAGAATTACCATCAAAACATATACTTAGTCTGTAAATTAGATATTTAAAAAGCCAATGATTCTTATCCTCAATTATCTCAGAACATCTGCAGAACATTGCTTTCAAATTTTACTATATATGTTACTTGTTGATTTTGAGGATTGTGAATATTGATAAAACTGATTGATCAATCGATAGTTTAAATACTAAAAACGGAGGTGCACAAATTATTGTATATATTTCATGCAAACTAAACGCTTTTTTATATGATCGCAAAGTGCGATATACTATGAAGCTTGTGTCTAGATATTGCAGTAATGTCAACAAAAATGTTACCATTCATTAATTACGCTTCGTCCCACACTTAAGGCAGTCTACCTGGTGTGACTCCCTGGTATGATAAGGATGAGAGTTATGGATAATTTGATATCCCATTTAAAAGTCAAATAAAATGAGTCATCCACACATGCGAAAGCAAAATTTGAATATATGATTTAAAACGAGTGTTGCCACATATTAATTATAAAAAAAAAATGTTACGTAATTTATGGATGGCTTTTACTCGAATGTTTATTTTTTTTAATTTTCATAGATTGACATCGAGACTGCAATATCCTCCTAAATTAAATATACACAGACAAAACCCCCTTGGCTACGACACATAACCTCTACATCTAATTGGTTTAACATAATGATACCACTACTGTGTCATGAAACAGTAACGATCTGTCTGATCAGCTGATCGCTTAAATACCTTGAGTCGAATCTTTCTCACGATAGCCGAGCGGGCGGGAGTTGCCATAGAGAAAAAAAAACACACATAGACAACATAGTTAGAAAAGAATGCATTCCATAATATCTTTTCGATTTAGAACAACAGCGACTTTTAATCGTGAGGGGTACGAATAATGAGTTGATAGGAATTAATGTGATCATGCAATTAATAAACCTCTACCATAATAATTTAACTAAAATATTATTTATACTGGGACTTCAAACTTGAGTCTTTATTTAAAATATTTATGGTATAGCCTTATTTAGAATTGATGAACGATAAATGACGACATAGAATCAAAAAGGTGATTATCATGCTACGAGTATTTTTCTTTTAATGATATCTGCCATTGAGAATATGTGATAAAATGTCTGTTGGATAAGTTAGATTATCTGTGATATATTGTGGCGAGTATGTTAAGGAGGAATGTGTTAGCATGGATGGTGTTTGAATCGATGACAGCAAAATTTATTTAAATATCCGAAATCTAGGTATATCCAAAATATCTACAGCGTCTTTGAATTTATTACTGTAATGATAGTAATTTTATTTTAAAAAAAGAAATGTATATTCCTGTGCATATAAAATATTTAATTAAATGTAAAACATGCCTCTGATAAATGGTAATAAATTTAACTCTTTTAAATAAGTTCATTTAACTATTTCATTAATGCATTACTAATTAAGGCAATCTATATATTATAAATTCATAATAAGCCTTTTTCTTCGAATTTTCATAAGTGATGTTCAATTTTCAATATGTACAGATCTTAGAAGGTCATACCTGGAACTCATCCCAGGGTATGGAAGAGCACTCGTCAGTCTTGAGGTCGTCCGCCACGATCCGCATGCAGGATTTGGCGTTCGCGCTTTGCTGCACGAGGTATATGTTGTTCAAGCGCAAAGTGCATGTCGATATCTTGACCAAAAGAAAATATCTTTTAAGATCCAAATTGCTTTTAAATTTAAGAGTCGAGATGGCCCAGTGGTTAGAACGCGTGCATCTTAACCGATGATTGCGGGTTCAAACCCAGGCAAGCACCGTTGATTTATGTGCTTAATTTGTCTTTATAATTCATCTAGTACTCAGCGGTGAAGGAAAACATCGTGAGGAAACCTGCATGTGACAAATTTCATAGATATTCTGCCACATGTGTATTCCACCAACCCGCATTGGAACAGCGTGGTGGAATATGTTCCAAACCTTCTCCTCAAAAGGAGAGGAGGCCTTTAGCCCAGCAGTGGGAATTTACAGGCTGCTGCTGTTGTTGTTGTTGTTTGTTGTATCCAAATTGCTTACATTTGCACACGCACTTTATACATTTACAAGTTATATTGACATTCAGATAAGATGGTACTTGTACCTCTCGATGTACGCGTCGAGATCTTTGTTTCGATGTATCATCTAATACAATGTTGTAATAAAATAAGTAAAAAAAGTTACTTTGATTTATGACCACTGTTCCGATAAAACTAAATTCAAGAATGCGATTCTTCACGAACTTACAAAGAACACTCTTAAATTTTGAGATTCTTAAAATTAATTGTAAATGGTTGTGCAGACATGTGTCGACAAAAAGTAATGAAAAGTTCATAAGATTTAAAAGAGAAAACGTTTATTAAAATTAAAATTATTGATTTCGGGATATATACACTGTTCAGTCTCGCGAACAAGACATTTGTAGATAATGTCGAAATATCGAGCTCCACCGAACAAAAATAAAAAACATCGTAAATATCCCGAGATCAATAACTTTAATAATAAAAATAACCACGTTAACTTAAAATTTTATAGATTTTTAAAATGTTTTGGTTATTGTTTTAAAACATTTTATATTTTTTCTTTTATAAATTTGTTTAGATCTTTTTAATCTTAACAACTTTTAGTAGTCTGTAGGATGGTATATTTCTGCACAATACAATTCAATTATGACATCGATTTCGACGTTGGTTACACTGACGACCTCCATGGTCGAGTGGTGTGTACACCGGTTTTCATGGGTACGCCACTCTGAGGTCCCGGGTTCGATTCCCGGCCGAGTCGATATAGATTACCATTAGTTTTCTATGTTGTCTTGGGTATGGGTGTTTGTGGTACCGTCGTTACTTCTGATTTCCATAACACAAGTGCTTCAGCTACTTACATTGGAATCAGAGTAATGTATGTGATGTTGTCTCATATTTATTATTATTATTTATTATCCCGCACTCACCATGTCGCGTCGCTTGCAGGAACTGGTGATGGAGTGGTCACTAGGGGACGACGAGCGTTCTACCACCTCCGATGCCACCTCCACGCCGCTCGATAACCGACCGTGTTCGAATTCCCTGTGACAAACAAACATATACTTTAATTCTATAATTATTATAGAACCAATAATTGAAACAACCGTACCTACAACTTCTACAAGCAAAGTCGAAAGTCTTACGTATTTTGGTAACCGATTCTTATAATTAGGAGCAGAGAAGGTCCAATGGTTACAACGCGTGCATTTTAACCGATGATTGCAAGTTCAAACCCAGGTAAGCACCACTGAATACTCATTTGCTCCATTAGTGTTTATAATTAATTCATCTTGGCGGTAAAAGAAAACATCGTGAGGAAACTTGTATATATCTAATTTCATAGAAATCTCACACATGTCACATCAACCCGTATTGTAACAGCGTGATAGAATGTGCCTCATAGGGAGAGGAGGCCACGACATCACATTAGATACTTCTGAAATTAATTTCTTAACTATATTGTCCATGTATTATATACAAAAACCTTGCTCTCGAATCAGACTATCTATTAATTAGTCCAGCTGTTACACTGAAAGTTACACTATTGCTGTTGATTCTTATTATCATCTGGACTAGTAATAAGTTTCGCAGTGAAGGAGCGTGTGCTGTAGCATGGCGCACCGGGACTATGTTCCAAACCTTCTCCTCCAAGGGGGGCCTTAGCCCAGCAGTGGGAAAGTTACACTGTTGTCGTTGATTCTCATTATTATCTGGACTAATAGTCAGTGGCGTAGCTAGGTGAGGAAGGGCCCCGGTGCGGTGCATAGAAAAAGACTTTGGCCCTCTTCCCCACTTTCCCATTCCTTTTCAACTAATAATTACCCTTCAAAATTATAGATACCAAATAAGAATTTTTTTGCGCAGGGTCGTGATTTTCTATCTTCAGAAGCTTAAGGTTTAGTTTAGAGGGCCCCCCGAACTAGAGGGCCCTGGTGCACTGCACCACCTAGCCCTATGATAGCTACGCCACTGCTAATAGTAAAGTCGGCAGTAGAGGAGCGTGTGTTGTATGGCGCACCGGAAGGCGACGTCGGCGTCGTCGGGCGACTCGGCGGCCAGCCCCACGACGACGTAGCGCTCGCTGTCCGAGCTGGCCGTGGACGCGGCGTCGCTGCGCGCGTCGTCGCGCGTCAGCGCGCTGTCCAGTGACGTCACCAGTGACGTCAGCCCGCGCCGCATCGACGAGAACCCTGCGCACGCGCACACGCTACATACGCCACTCCTGCCAGCCTCGTATTAGGCAATGCCAGTCCGGCGACCATATAGGGAATGTAGTTAATGTTGTCTTAAATTTTCGCGACTATTACACATTGGAATAAAACTAGTTATAACGGATTTGAATCGCGTATATTAATTATTGTTGACATCTCGACGTTTCGGGTAGTCTACCCGTGACCACGAACACTGTAAAGTGCTCGAAACGTCACAAACGTCAAAAATAATTAATATTCGCGATTCAAATCCGTTATAACTAGTTTTATTCCAATGGGAACGTAGTTATCCCCTCTTTATTGCATTAAAAGTTCAATATACTTAGTCTTCAAATTTCATATGTTCTACACATTTAGCCGTACAAAGCTAGCATACCACTAAAATTCAGTCCGGGGCTAGGAGGCTGTATCTCGTCGGCGGGCAGCGGCTGCGCGGTGCACACCTCAATGGTACCCTGTGTGGCTAGCACGCCGCTGTCTCGGTCCAGCATAGAGGGAGCCATTGTTGCCTCCGACCCTGCGGATGAAAATATCAGACATTTAGTTATATGCACCAGTAAGATTGCACAATTTTAATTAAATTAATAATCAAAACTTTAGTACAATGTCTAATTACGATCATAAATAAATATCTTAGATTCTGTTTAAAGCTGATTGAAGCAGTAGTATCAAGATTAAAAAAAAGTTCATTCTGATTACCCTAATAAATCAAAAAAATTTTTAAGAAAAACCGGTTCTTTAAAACCTTAGGTATACCATCAAAAACTGAAATTGCCATCTCATTGCGAAAATAATTTTCCCTTAGACGATCTTTTACTAGTATAAAAGGTGTGATAATTTCTACTTAATATGTATGTAATACATACCTAATTTCAAATCATTGAGGCTGGACGAATCAAGCGGTACACTATCCAGGTCCCTGGAAGACTCTTGTCCCGGGCAATTAGTTGGTAAAACCAGTGTCACCTCTACTGCGGGAACTACAAGACCGACTACCAACGACCTGAAAAATAGAGACACATCATATTTAATATTTGGAATCACTATTTATGAAACTAAGCTAAGACTATTTATGAAATTAAACGCTTTATTTCATAAATATGGAGATGTAATGCTATTCTAAATTTCATTTACTTTTGGTCAAAACTTCAGACATTTTTTTCACGCATATTTAGCTAACATAATCTTTCTAAGTGATCCTCACTTTAGTTCTACTTTTAAAATCTTAAAAAGCCAAGAATAACCGTGGAAGAGTTTGTTCGAGCCCGCCTGGGGCGCCACCCAGTCATCCAGTAGAATATACAACCAGCAAAAACCAATACTAAGTATTATTGTTTTGTAGTTTGGGGAGTAAGTGAGGCAGGATAGCCACAGACACGATGGATATTTCAGAACCAATGTCTATTGACAATGGTTATCCAATCCGCGTACAAACAAGACATAAACTGCGTCCTTTCTGATTATTTATTTCTAATATTATAAAAAAATACATATGTCTATGTAATCTTAACTAGTTTACTAGATCAAACCATATTCGTACCCCTGGTCAGCCTCCGGCATCCTGCTAGCCTGGTGAGCCAGCCACGTCGTCAGTTCACTGATGCGTTCCATCTGTCGCAGAAGGAACAGGAGCTGGTAATGATTGAGCTGGATCCCACTCAGTCCGCACGTCCGGCCGATCACCCAGATCCGAGAGAAGCCTTCTTCAAAGCACACCTAGAAAACCATAAGCATTATGTTATAAGACCAACACGAGACAAGTAGCACAATAGACTATTTGACAATGTATAAAATAAAGTGGCAATTATTGCAACCAATATGTATTATGAGTTTAAAAATGGTTACTTATTAACGAAAGTTGAAAACAATATTTAATTTACTCAAAAATCCATTAATAAAAATGCATTCTTCAACGTTTGTCACGTGACACAAAACGTTTCTGACTGTTCGGGTTTATGATGACGTCACTTGCTTGTTAACCTAGTTTGCCTACTGTATGTGGATTATATAGACCACAGATTATAATACAGGCAAATCACGTCACCGACTCCATTGCAGCGCCATATTTTCCAAGTAGCATTTTCGCGCGCTATTTATTTATGAAGTATTTAATTTGATACTTTTCGGCATATATGTACTAGAAATAAAAAAAGAAATACTTTTACTGAGTTCCTTAACCTTTACTAAGAAAGGGCAATATATAATATGAAATCGATTTTAAAAGCAGTCAAGTGGCGCACCCATGCGGTGAGCGGCGTGGCGTCGAGCAGCGGCGAGGGCCGCGCGGTGGCGCGCGCGCCGCAGAAGTCCGCCCACAGCGGCTCCACGCGCGCGCACCACACGCGCCGGCACTCGCGCCACGTGCGCTCCGCCGACACGCCCGCGCCGCGCTCCACGTCGTCCAGGTCTGCGGGCACGCACGCACACACGTAAACAGAGGAACCGGTCGCAGTTATAACACTCTTGCTTGTTTGTATCTTAGGAAAATCTATTCACTAGAGAAGTCGCGCCCAATCCAATCCAATCAATCAGCCCATTTCCGTCCACCACACTTGGTGGTAGGGCTTTGTGCAAGCCCGTCTGGGTAGGTACCACCCACTCATCAGTTATTCTACCGCCAAATCACAGTACTCAGTATTGTTGTGTTCCAGTTTGAAGGGTGAGTGAGCCAGTGTAACTACAGGCACAAGAGACATAACATCTTAGTTCCCAAGGTTGGTGGCACATTGACGATGTAAGGTCAGGTCTTACAGTGTCATTGTCTATGGGTGATGGTGACCACTTTCCATCAGGTGGCCCATATGCTCGTCCGCCAACCTATACCATAAAAAAAAAACTGCTGGACATAGGCCTCTCCAATTGCACGCCACTGAGATCGTTATAGGGCTCGCATCCAGCTCTTGCCAGCCGTCTTGCGTAAGTCGCGCCCGTTCACGTTAAGTTATCGGTGTACATTAGCCACCAACCCGTATTGGAACAGCGTGGTGGAATATGTTCCAAAACCTCCTTGATGGGAGAGGAGGCCTTAGCCAGCAGTGGGTAATTAACAGGCTGTTACTTTACTACTTTTTTACTTTACTTTTAGCATGAGTGAAGCTCGTGCCCAAGACAAATTTTAGTATGTTTGGGACAGTAAACACCACCACGCCTTCCTGGGTAAATAGGTCTATATGTTGTGTCTGAAGGTTTAGTAGTTTCTAAAATATTATAATTTTATCAACAAATAAAATAAATAAAGAACAATAATAATAGAAATATTGATGCTTGCATTGCTTGTAACACGATATATTCAAGATTTAAGACAATCGAAAATAGCATCACAAAAACTTTGTAATAAAATTAAAAATAAATAAATGTGAATAGCACTCACTATCGGCATGCAACAAAAACTGTTCGTGCAAGGGGTCGATGTCGTCGGACGAGCAAGGGAACTGTCCTCGAAGGGGTGCCGTCCTTCGTATTGCTGCTATTATAGACGCTAAGTCTGCTCTCGTACCAGCTGTATCTATAATTAATAAAAAAAATCATATATGTATGTGTTAAATCACTAAACAATTAAATGGTTTACCAGACACAAAAATAATGTATAGTACGACACAAATTAGATGTAGCATCGGAAAATGCAATGGAATGAAAATAAAACCGATTACTGCCAATTTACACAACCAATAGAAATAGCTTCTTATCGCGCCATTCGACGCTATTCGTCGCTATAGATTCACGCGTCAGAGAAAGCATGTGCATGTAAATCGACGCTTCAAATTGACGAATATATTAGGTCACATGATATTACAAGTTATTACGTTTGTGTAAAGATCATTTTCGCATGAGAAATAAATATTGATAATTTGGAATAGCGTAGTCAATTCGGATGTGATCGGTTTTACGAATTTTGCCGATGCGACATCTAAGTTGTATCGTATTATATTTCTTGAGAATATCTAAATTCGAATAATACTCACTGGCTCTGGGCGATTCTCGAACATTCGTAAACGTCGCCCTTGCTGTGCATATGTGAAGCTCCTTGGGTCGATCGCGTTGCTGCGACACGTGCTCGGGACCGGCTTCTAGAACAATCTAGAAAGCGAGGCTTCAATTGTTTTCCAACCCGAGTACGCTGGGTGAGCGCGGGCAGGGCGTAGCGTACCTTGGGCATGATGGCCTCGGTGCGCACGTCGATGTAAGCGGCGGAGTCGTCGCTGGGCGCGTGGTCGCTGGCGGCGGCGCCCACGTGCGGCAGGAAGGCGGCCAGCCACAGCACGCTGGGCACGTCCAGCGACACGCGTACTGGGCTCAGCTGCACGTAGAGCTTCGGCGACGGCACTTCAATACAAATCGTTTTTAATGGTACCACTTGGTGGTAGGGCTTTGTACAAGCCCGTCCTCTACTACCGTCTACCTCCATAGTCGAGTGGTGTGTACACCGGTTTTCATGGGTACGCCACTCTGAGGTCCCGGGTTCGATTCCCGGCCGAGTCGATGTAGATTACCATTAGTTTTCTATGTTGTCTTGGGTCTGGGTGTTAGTGGTTCCGTCGTTACTTCTGATTTCCATAACACAAGTGCTTCAGCTACTTACATTGGGACAGACTAATGTATGTGATGTTGTCTCATAATAAAAAACATTAAAATAATAAAAAAACATTAATACGTCTGGGTAGGTACCACCCACTGATTAGTTATTCTACCGCCAAATAACAGTACTCAGTATTGTTGTGTTCCGGTCTGAAGGGTGAGTGCCCCAGTGTAACTACAGGCACAAGGAACATCTTAGTTCCCAAGGTTGGTGGCGCATTGACGTTGTAAGAAATAGTTAATATTTCTTACGGCGTCATTGTCTATGGGTGATGGTGACCACTTACCATCAGGCGGCCCATATGCTCGTCCGCCAACCTATACCATAAAAACAAAAAAATTTTTCCTTCTGCGTCAAAAGTGCGTGTACTTATAGTCTATTCCAATGGGAAGAGGAGAAAAGGTAAATAAACAACTTTGACCTTGAATTGATATGTCATTTGCGTTCGACTAGTGAGGTGAAAATAATTGAATGAATGGGTAATTAATGCTAAAGAACGAAATATTTTTTTTTATTTTAAAAGTAATTTTCCATTTAAACAAAGTCAGGTCGTAATAAAAAACTTCAGAGAATTCCGAATATGCATCCGTGCACATGATACGAAGGATGAGAGACGAATGTCTTTCTTAACATTGTATTATTTTCAAAACTATAAAATTGCTATGCACAAAACTGATCTACATTTCGAGATAAGAGATTATTTTTAAGTAAAATAATTCTTTTAACATTTTTGGTAAAAATATTATTTTTATGTAAAAACCTTACTGTATAAAAATAACTTTTTTATCAATCGTAGGTTTTTACGTTTCTAATAAATAATCCATATTATATATTACAACCAATTAAATAAATATATTTAAAAAAATATCTATAATGAATTTTAAAACTAAAATAATATATTTTTTATCTGTATAAATTCATTCGTCTACATTCGTTTAGCGAACATGCCTAGTTGAGGCCTCTATTTTTAATGTTCATCATCGAGAAATGGCGTCTTGAATGTCGACAAAACTATTTTCGTTACTTTGGAAGTGAAATTAAAGTGGATCTATGTAGTTTTGTGAAATATTGTTGTATTACAAATGAAGATATATTAATCAAGAACTGTTTGTAGTTAATCTTATAGTGGAATTATCAACAAAACACTTGTGATATTGAAAAATACGGTATGTTTTGAATGTTTCCTTTTGTCATTGGAATGGACTATATGTCCACGCGATTTTTTTTTTAGTGATAAAGTAATCATTACGATAATATAACTACAATTTCTACTTTTTCATCACTACTATAACGTACGAAAATTTCAATTCTCACAATTTATATTTGTAATACATTTTGAGATCTAACAATCAATCTGCGGTTCAGAAAGCAACTTCAAGAAGCAGATTTCCTGTCTAACTGTGCGCGCGCAACATAAAATACACTCGCTTTTTTCGCGCCAAAATATATGTAACTTAAAAAATAAAACTGTATCTAATAAATATTAAAATTAGTAAAATTTAGTAAGTACTTGGGTAATTTAACAACAAGAGTTATAAATAAATCTACTAAAATTTCAGCTTACCGGGAAAACAAACATCCCCAGGGTAGTAGAAAAATGTGAGTTCAGCGTGAAGCAGGCCCGCGTCGCCCGGTAAGGTCGCTTTTTCCGCGCTCACAAACGGCCGCGGGGCTTCGCGCGACTTGGACCCTGTCGATACCTGCGAAGGAAAAATAAATCTTGTAGTAGTACAACACTAAATCTTATAAAAACATCGTGATTACAAATCCGTAAAAAAATCGCATCAAAATTCATGTACTTAATATATATTCATTATTTATTTGGTGTGCGGCGTTGAAGGACCTTATCTTGAGATAATCTGCATGAGTGGGATGAAAATCTACAGTAAGATTTAACTATTCCTACGCCTATTAATAACATTCATCCCTTCTAAGTTACGATGACTTAAAAAAATTACATTATAAAAAAAATGTAGTTTTTACCTTGTAAACAGTGAAATCGTCTATCCTGAGTATGAGACAGGTAGTCATCAACTTGCCGAGCTGCTGAAGTATTCTCGTTCTAGTTGGTGATGCTAAAGCAAAAATCATAAGATATAATCATGATAAGAGTAACAGTTCTAAATTTATTCAATCATTAGCTCGGTGTATTAGAATAATAAATGAACACACACGCGCACGCGTTCTACCTTTAACTATTATATATATATTTTTGTAATTCTTAGCTTGTTTCATTTTATAATTTGAATTAAAGTATGAGTGTGTTAAGGAAGAGCGACTTTTAGCACGGGAGCTCACGGCACTCAAAAGAGTAAGTCAACCTTTGAGATATTATTGTACTGCCTTGGTTATGTACAGCAACAGCAACAGCAACAACAGCCTGAAAATTCCCACTGCTGGGCTAAAGGCCTCCTCTCCCTTTGAGGAGAAGGTTTGGAACATATTCCACCACGCTGTTCCAATGCGGGTTGGTGGATTACACATGTGGCAGAATTTCTATGAAATTTGTCACATGCAGGTTTCCTCACGATGTTTTCCTTCACCGCTGAGCACGAGATGAATTATAAAGACAAATTAAGCACATGAATCAGCGGTGCTCGCCTGGGTTTGAACCCGCGATCATCGGTTAAGATGCACGCGTTCTAACCACTGGGCCATCTCGACTCTCTTGGTTATGTATTATTATTTATTTCTAAATATGTAATACAAGTGAATATGAACTGATGACGAGTTGTAAGCAAGGAGGACTCACGGGCGGAGGCGTGCGCGGCGGGAGGCGCGGGGGGCGCGGGCGCGGCGGGCGCGCGGGGCGGGACGCCGTTGCCTACGGGCTCGTCGCGCTCGCCCTGACTCGGCTGCAGCGCGACAGTATTCATAATAATAATATTCACAAATTTCCATTATCTATTAGTCAAGGATTTTTAGCACTAAAAATCGGTCCGCTCTACATAAAATCCTTCTACGTGATTTTTCGATTGGATTATGTCGGAAGGTGCCCCCCAAGTATAAAACCGAGTTTCTGTCGTCCGAAACCGCGAGCGTTAGCCGCCATCTTGGAAAACGTTTTTTTGCATATCTCGGAAACGGTAAGTTTTACTTTAAAAATTGAAGAGATCTTTGTTGTAGAGAACAAAATTTACCATCTTTTTTATACCAAACTTTTCCCAGCTTCAGCTAGAACTCAGCAACTAATCATTTTATTTACAAGAAAAAGTCTTATACAAAATTTGTAGGAAATTTCATGTTCTCCAACTATTATAACTAACTATAATAACAAAAAATTTGTTTTTTTTTTTCTTAAATATATCGGAAAATATCAACAATAGGGGGAAAATTTTGGAATAAAAAAGATGGGAAATTTTGTTCTCTACAAAAAAGATCTCTTCAGTTTTTAACGTAAAACTTACCGTTTCCGAGATATATGCAAAAAAACGTTTTCCAAGATGGCGTCTAACGCTCGCGGTTTCGGACGACAGAAACTCGGTTTTATACTTAGGTGGCGCCCTCTGACATAATCCAATCAAAAAATCACGTAGAAGGATTATATGCAGAGCGGATATCTAAAAATCTTGGACTATATACATATAATAAAATTGGAGTGTCTCTTTGTAATACTAAAATAACCCTTTTTTACTCGATGCACATGTATGTGTACACGGTACATATACCAAAATAACATTTTTTTTTAATTTTACACTATCGATTTACCACTAAACACTTAAAAATAATATTTAATATAGCTAACAACATCTTTATTGGTATAAATGTCACCGTAACATTACAAAATTCGTTAGATTACAATCTAACTATCTAAATTGTTTATATTTTATTGCAAATTGAATTAACGTGAAATATAGTTTAACGGTATTTTTTGCAATTTTACGGTAAAATTATATGACGGATTTCGGGGCGGCGGTTGGCACATAACGTTCAACCAATCAACGTGCGATATGCATCCGTTCTACGCCAGTTCATAATTTGACCGGTTCCCATCGAAATATTACAATATAGCGAAAAATAATACGTTCCATTTCAATCATATTTCACTGTTCACAAAATTTTGGACAGATTACAATCTGTCTCGTCAGATTGTAATCTAACGAATTTGGTAATCTTACGGTGACATAAACAACATTAAAATATATAGAGGAACAAATATTTTATATGTTCTGTGCTTGCGTAACACACACAACATTGATGCTACTTATCACAACGAGAATTCCAAGATTCGTCATGTATCTTACACATATTACTTTACCTTGGCACTAGGTGTCATGGGTCTGGGATCCAAGGTCTCCAGCAGCGTAGTGCAGAAGGAAGACAACGCTTGTGACAGCCACTGACTGTGAGGGGTGGCCGCTTCCCTGAATTACAAGAATAATATTTATACCCATCATCATCATCATCATATACACATCTTTGTAGTGGTAAAGATTGCTCTATAATATAAAGTAAAAAGAGTAAAGTAAAACAGCTTGTAAATTTCCCACAGCTGGGATAAGACCTTCTCTTCCATTAAGGAGAGGGTTTGGAATAACCACGCTGTTCCAATGCGGGCTGGTGGAATGCACATGTGGCAGAATTTCGATGAAGTTAGACACATGCAGGTTTCCTCACGATGTTTTCCTTCACCGCCGAGCACGAGATGAATTATAAAAACAAATTAAGCACATATATAATATATAATATATAGTTAAGATGCACGTGTTCTAACCACTAGGCCATCTCAGCTCTACAACATAATACGCCCTAATTTGACTAAAAAGTATTGATTACCTGTATCCTCGCCAGTGACGCCTATCGTTGGAAGCTTTATGGTAAGGGAACAAGTCGGCCTGCATACTGACGAGAGTCACTTGTAGCGCCCCGCCATTCGCTAGCTGGGGCATTTCTGATCTACCCACTGTAATAAAAAAAATTTTTTTTACCTCGCGTTTCATTTTGAGTATTTCAACAACAACAGCCTGTAAATTCCCACTGCTGGCCTAAAGGCCTCCCCTCCTTTTGAGGAGAAGGTATGCAACATATTCCACCACGCTGTTCCAATTAGTGGAATACACATGTGGCAGAATTTCTTTGAAATCCGACAAATGCAGGTTTCTTCACGATGTTTTCCTTCACCGCTGAGAACGAGATGAATTGTAAACACAAATTAAGCACATGAATCAGCGGTGCTTGCCTGGGTTTGAACCCGCAATCATCGGTTAAGATGCATGCCATCTCGACTCAAATTGAGTACTTAATTGATTAAAATGTATTGATTACACGAACTTACGTCCAGGATCGTCACACAAGTGCAGGTCTATCCGCGGCGCGAGCAAGTGGTAGGAGGTTTCTCTGACGTCATGCTTCGCGAACATGCGAGCCAGTATGTCTTTATCACCAGACGTTGGACGGCTATGGATCTGATCGAGGGGCTCTTCGATCTGAAAGAAAGTTATAATACTCAATTTAAGTTTCACTAATAATACTAAGTATTTCATTTCGATTTATTTCAGTCAAGTTACAGGAAAGTAAATTGTACACTATCGACCGATTTACAGATTTCAATACAAGTGCCTTTTTTATTTAAACGACGGAATAAAGGTCATAGCTCATTAGAGCCACCCGGCACCCGACCCTCACCGCCTCAACTAGTGCGGTTGATATTGTTTGTATGGATTTCTATGGGTATACGCCATTACATCAACTCCGGATCGCCTCGCTCGCAAGTTGCCCACGCGCGGGCGGCGCGTGGACCACTCGGTGACAACTCGCAACTCGCATGCTTGCCGCACGTAGACCGCGCGCTGCCTGCGAGTGATTCACCCAAGGGCGACGCGTTGGCGATGAAGCACACGTGTAGATGTAGTGCCAATTGTTAACAGACTAAGCGAAAATTCGTGGACTAACCGGTCTCCAGTCGTAGACCACGCGGGGTCCACCAGCGGCTAGCGCGGGGTCCACTGGGTGACGATGCGAGGTCCAATGGTTGACCGCGCGACGTTTATTGGTAATAACACGGTGTCCACCCGTGGACCACCTGTCGCAACGAGTGGACGCCGTGCGACGAGGCGGTGCGGAGTGGGTGCCGGGTGGCTCTAATGAGCTATGACCTTTAGTGCTTATGCTTTATTATATTCTAGTAGTCGCCCGCGGCTTCGCTCGCATTTTAGGGTGTTCTTTGTCATGTGTCAGGCAAAAAAGTAGCCTATGTATAGTATTTTGTTGGAGTTAAAGTTTGATGAATACCAAATTTCTTCAAAATAGGTTCTAACAGACAGACAGGGTAAGTTTCACATGTGTAATGTTAGAGGGCACCTTGTGCGCGGCCTTGGTGCGCGTGGCCTGCTCGGTGGCGCGGCGCACGGGCCCGGCCAGCGCGGCGGCGCACGCCAGCGCGGCGCGCAGCTGGCCGTCCGTCAGCGCCCACGCCAGCGGCTCGGGCCGCAGCACCAGCCGCGAGCCCAGCACGGCGCAGTCTGACCGACACATACACTTACTTAAATATGTTCAATTATTTTTGTTTCACTTCTATTAAGAAGAAAGAAAAATCATTTCGTCGACAAAACATACGGTATGTTTTTTTTTTCAGTTCATTAAAATAAATAATTTAAAAACAAAAACTTATTTAGGAATAAATAAAGTCATAAATATTGAAGAATGGCCAACATTTATAACGAATCTCTTAAAGAAATGAAGTTTGAAAGACCCTTCCACAGAGCTCACGTAAAACAATCGTGTTCAATAGGCTATTTGACTGGTTTTTAAAATTCATTTTATATTATTTAGTAGAAGTTAAGGAACCTAGTAAAAGTTGTTTTTGTACATATTTGCCAAGAAATATCGAATTAAAAATTCCACATTTAAATAGCGCGCGAAAACACTACTTGGACAATATGGCGCTGCAATGTGGTCGGTGACGTCACTTTCCTGTATTTTAAACTGTGGTACATGTAGTAGAAAAGCAAGGTTAATAAGAAAGTGACTCCATCATAGGCCCGGCAAATCAGGAGCGTTTTGTGTAACGTGACAAACGTTTAAAAAAATTCAATTTTATTTATGAGTTTTTGAATAAATTAAGTATTATTTTCAACTTTCGTTGATAAATAACCATTTTTAAACTCGTGATATAGTATATATTATGAGTTTACAATAATTGACACTATATTTTTCGCATTGTCAAATAGCCTATTTCATACTGTTACACATGAGCATTATATACTTTTCAGTAATTTTAGAATTTTATTTAATAAAATACGAACTAACCAGACAGACGTTTCTTTATAACTATCCGACAGTGCGTGTTCCCGAGGAGCAGTCGCAAAGGAGGAAGGTTGGCGGCCGCAACGCCGTGGGCCTTCGCCTCTATTCGGGCGCTTTGCCATTCTAATTCCTAAAACAATTCAATACATCAATCAAAATCCTATAAAAAAGTACAACTGTGGTCAAATATAAACAACAACAGCCTGCAAACTCCCCACTGCTGGGATAAGGCCAGAGTAGGCCCTTTGAGGAGAAAGATTGGAACATATCACCACGCTGTTACAATGCGGGTTGGTGGAATACACATGTCGTAGAATTTCCATGAAATTAGATACATGCAGATTTCTTCACGATGTTTTCCTTCACCGCCGAGCACGAGATAAATTATAAACACAAATTAAGCACATGAAATTTCAGTGATGCTTGCCTGGGTTTGAACCCGCAATCATCGGTTAAGATGCACGTTCTAACCACTGGGCCATCTCGACTGAATATATTCAATATTAATAGCCAATATTTATATACATAACATGAAATGCTTCTGTAATAAAACTGAGTACCTTAAATATAAGCAATTGGCCAGTGTCGGGTGATTTGATTCTAGTCAGTCTTAGATCACCCTTCCTGCCCTCTGGTGTTCTGGATTCCACGGTCACCCTAGAGATCTGAAGGCATAATACATACCATTCTATTATGAACATCTAAATGAAAAATATACTACGTAATATCAGCGTTATATGAATATGTTTGGTACAAATATCTAGGCGTTAAACGCATCGAAGGACATTTATTTAGAAGAACCACCGGCTTTATCTACCCAAAACTTTACGTTCATTCATATATAAGATACCGAAAAATATAATAAATTTACCATTTTCAAAATTTAAAAAGCTTATTAGGACTAAATTAATAAATAAAACATATTTTTCATTAAAAAAGTACTAGAAAGAAACGCCTGGAGTTAGGCTCGGGTTCCATCCAACATTAGTGTCCTAAAATACTAATTACTGTAAGTAACAGCATTGTAAATCTGTTTATTTGAAAAGAACAATTATGCTAGTTTCTTGCCGTCTCGCTAGAAGCTGCTTTCCGAAACGGTAGCAATATTTAATTATTGTCGATTCAAAAACGCTTCATTGTGAAGTTTACGTGAATAAGCAAATTTTTTCATGATGATAAAATAATCGCCACGAAGACGAATATTTGTAATATGTTTATTTTAAAATATTAGATACTGCTTGAAAGATTTTTTCAATATATTTGCACGTTCGTAACGTATTAGGAACAGGTATTTTCTATTCTAATTGATTAAAACTGTATTAAGTTGTAGTTGGTATATTTTCCATTAGGATATTTACACCATATTTAATCAAGTGAAGTATTATCCAATTTGCCTGATAACAATAACTACAGTCACAGCTGTTTTTTTTAAATTCATTAATTGCGTTATGAGTCATCACTTTTCAAAGTAAACAATTTACGACAGCGCTCAGGTCAGAAGGTTTGTTTAGTTTTGTTTTTGACAAAGAGTGCTAGAAGCTTAAATAAATTTCAATTGGAAGAAAGATGAAATAATCTAATAACATATAAATAAATATATATATATATATATATATATATATATATATAGTTAAGACAATGTTAAAAATTGAGTGAGCCAGTATAACTACAGGCACAAGGGACATGACATCTTACTCCCAAACGTTGGTGGCACATTGACGATGTAAGGAATTGTTATATTTCTTACAGCGTCATTGTCTATGGGTGATGGCGACCACTTACCATAAGGTGGCCCATATGCTCGTCCGCCAAACAATATCATAAAAAAATCTTACGTAAATATATATTTTTTTAATATTATTTTAGTTGAGTTTAGGTGTATTTTCCATTTATAGAGGAGAATGGGGTTATAAGTTATGATATTATTACTAGTAGAGTGTTAAAACTGATTTACCTGAACACTACTGGTGAAGGCGTCACATTTGAACTCTATTTGAACTTGATTCACAGCCACGGATATGCCATCTATTACCTTAAATTGGAACAATGAAACAAAAACACAAAAATATTATTTTTTATTCTACAAAAAAATTATGGGTGTTGACTTTAATTTAAGATACGATAGTTGGAAGTTTCAATCTTGATGTCGGTTTCATTTCTATCGACTTACGACATCACTATTCGAAATCATAAAATCGAAAAGAAGATGAATTTGATTATGAAATATTATTTTTGTAGTCAAATTACTCAAATTCATTTACTAAAAAAAATGTTTATTTGTACACTAACAAGACAAAAAAAATCTTACTGAATATTTACGATCTGAATGCTTTAATTACTCATATTTATATATATGTGTACCTTGTGTATATAACTGTATTTTCCCGGTATGGGCATGGCACCTCCCGAGCCAGGGTTCACGACGCGAGGCTCTGTACATACTTCGAGAGCTATGTGCACCTCGTCTAGATTCTGAAACAAAGAAATCACTCTTTAAAAATGTCGTTACAGAATTTACCAAGGAAAAAGTCTGTTGCATACATTTTTATCGTAACTTTTTTATTGTATTAAATATAAGAATGTTGACGACGTATATAGAAGGTACTGTTTGATAATACTTAATTACATTAATTAAGTTAACTAAAGAAATGCCAATAAATTGAAGTAAATACATCACTATTAGTAACACAACATTGTAAAATATATAACAAATAAAATACTAATAACAAAGTGTTAGTTTAGATTATATTTATTATATTTCTTACACAATGTACATAATTTTTACTAAGACATATATATTTAATCGTTATTATTATTAATATAAAGAACGGTTATATTTCCAGTAGAGTAGGAAAATTCAATCTCAGCTAAATTCAAAACTTTTCAAGCAATTTCCAATAGGCAGTGACTTTACATTCAATTCTCTAAAGACACAAGAGCTTGTGACACCAAAAGAATAAAGTATATAATTTTTCTGTAAGTATTTGTTATTCTTTAGCACTATGACATATTACTAGTGGTCTATATCACGTTCGTATTTATATTTAACATTCCTACTGGTACCGTCGTTGTATTTAGTCTCCAAACTGCTTAGCGGTGTCTATTTATTTATTTATTTATTTATAAGGTTTGCTAGCGATTTTTACATCTTTTCATACTTAACTAGTTACATCTTAAATTATAATCATGCTCAGCATATGTAAAATCATATAAAAGCAAACACTACATGCATTTAAAATTCCATTCTTTAAAAATATTAGTTACGATAAAAAGTCTAAAAGCGAGTTAATAACAATTTACAACAAAAAAAACAAATAACAACGCAAATTTATACATATTAATATAAATATAGCTTTCAATCATTAACAAATTTAAATTACATTTCAATTCAAATATTAATTATTTCATAAATTTTAAAATTAATAAATATTTTAGCTTTTAATCTTTAACAATTTCTATAATTTTCTAGACCAAAAAAAAAAAAAACATAAATTTACTTATAGTACGTTATAAAATTCATTAAATATTCAATTTCAATCAAAATTACATTAGTATTTAATAAAAAAATTAATTTACAATACAATGATTTAGAATGACTTCCATAATAAAATAGTGAAAATGAAATTAAACAAGAAATAATTCATAATTATAAAAATATATCATGCAAAACAGAATAAAAACAAAGTATTTATCAGTATAACAAAAGAATACAAAGGAATTTAATTATTTTAAAATTTAAATAACAATATAATTTAAGTAATATAATCAATATAATTCCCTTAATTGATTTAATAATGTAATAAAATTAATTTAATTAGTAAAACGTGAATCATTATTACACTTGACTGACTAGGTTGACAACTACTTTACGAAAGGCATCTGGCGGATATGAGTTAATATCAAGAGGTTGACTGAATTTATTGTATAATTTGCAAAATCGAGAAAAGCTGGAGTTGGCACCGAAGACTGTTCTAGTACGGGGGGTCTGTGTCGAAGTGCAGTGCGTGATTAAATAGTTCCCACTTAACAGTTGACATATATATTATTTAAAAATGAAGAAAAAGTCAGTGTGGGCCACGTCTCCGAAGAAGACGACGAGATTGTCAAGCGAAGATCTGATGTTAAGTAAAAATATAAAATGCCAAAATGTAAAATGTAAATAAGGCACGGACATTACTGTGAGTTCGTAGATGTTGTAAATTAAAAAGTAATAAAAAAAACATTCGACAACATTAACTAAATAAAAATTCAACAAAAATAAATTTGAAGTATCATATGTAAGTCTTTATTGATTGATTAATGTGAAATAATAATAATGTTCAGATTTTTCTGTCTAAAACTTTTATAGTTAAAAAATAAAATTTATTAACCATTTTTACATGTACACTAAATGGTTACGAGGCCATAAGCAGTATCGGCCGACTGATGAGCAGGCATCACGCATCTACAACATAGACTTCAGTGAAACCTTATTTTATCCTTATAATACAAATTTGCGCTGAGTTGGCACAGAGGTTAGAACGCGTGCATCTTAACCGATGATTGCGGGTTCAAACCCAGTCAAGCACCACTTTATATATGTATGTCCTTAATTTGTGTTGTAATTCATCTCGTGCTCGGCGTTGAAGGGAAACATCGTGAGGGAGTACGTGTCTAATTTCATCGAAATTCTGCCACATGTGCATTCCACCAACCCGCATTGGAACAGCGTGGTGGAATATGTTCCAAGCCCTGACCTTAATGGAAGAGGAGGCCTCATCTCAGCAGTGGGAAATTTACAGGCTTGTTGTTACTTTAGTTTACTTACGTTACTAATACAAATTTTATGCGATAAAACACGTTCTACATACCTCGACTTCGCTTAAAATAAGATCAATTAATTACTACCAAGCATGCAGAAGTAGGTATAAAATTGTGAAACTAACATCAGCGTTATCATAACTGCGTAATCTAACATTGTCAAGGAAGTACATTACATATACTATACATCGTGGACTAGTAAAGTAAAATAACAGCCTGTAAATTTCCCACTGCTGGGATAAGGCCTCCTCTTCCATTAACGTGAGGGTTTGGAACCTATTATACACATTATATATATATATTATATACAGAAATTATATTCCACTGGGCCATCAGTGGCCACAGCGTTCTAACCACTGGGCCATCTCAGCTCATCATCATCATCTCATCGTGGACTATGACACAGTATTTTTAGCATTTACAGCAATCGATACAATAATTATTATAAAGTTGCTAAACACGTTCCTAATAAGCAAAACGCATTATCTAAAAATAGTTTATTTTGTCTATGTTTTTTATAGACAACAATGACGCTAAATGCGAAACGCCAATACTCTCATTCAGCCTTGATATTGCATAAAGTCATATCAAGGCTGGACGATTTTGACGAAACGTCGATTAAAATACATTATTCAAAACTCGCTACGAGCTCGTTTTTCGAATCTCATTGCGTTGGCAATGGTGTTTTTATTGTTACCTACATTGAATATAAGACTTTTCAGTCTTGTCATCATCACTACAAAGTATAAGACAAAGTCTGCTTTTTCTGTCCCTAGATCCCTATGTATGCGCTCAAATCTTTAAAACTACTTAACGGATTTTGATGCAGTTTTTTATCAATAGATAGAGTGAAGGCTCAAGGGGAGGCTCTTGTTTATTGAAAAACTGGTAATTTTAGAAATTTCTAATGTGATGTGGTAAATAAACATATTCTGTAGTAAGTATATTTAGTATCAGTATTACACCGGTGCGAAGCCGGGTGAAAGATGAATGAATGAGATCGCTAGATGAATTCTAAATGAGGTTTTTTTATCTATTATTAGATTCAACAATGTCATTTATTTACAAGCTGATTATTGAGGCTTATAAATACTTCAACGACTTATATACACATTTGTTAACTTAGTAACAAGGGATCTCGGTAGAATCCATGCAATAATTACAGCGAATACGAAGAGACTATGTATAATTATCCATCCATCCTTCTGCGCTTATCCCAATCTTATTTGGGGTCGGCGCAACATGTCTTCTCCTTCCATACTTCTCTGTCAGACGTCATCTCACAAGTAACATTCTTTCTAACCATACCGTCTTTCACACAATCCATCCATCGATTCCTTGGTCGTCCTCTACCTCTACATTCATCCACATCCATGCTCAAGGCCTTCCTCACTATATGTTCCTCATTCCTCCGCAAACATATTATGTATCTATAGTTTTTTCACAAAAACACTAAGAAACTGAAAGTAAGAAAGATTATTTACGGTCATACCGATTCACAATGGAGTCGAAAGTATCGCTTCTAAATTGATATCGGAGATTAAGTTTTTATGTAAGAAACCTAATAGATTAATTTTATTTTATTTGTTACTAGAGGCCCGCGGCTTCGCTCCCGTAAGATTGGCAGTCATGTATTAGGCAAAAAACGGAGACTCCTTCCTTGTTCACATCAAATTTCATGAAAATCGATTTAGCGTTTTCTTCGTGAAAGAGCAACAGACAGACAGAGTTGCTTTCAAATTTATAATATTAGTATAGATAACAGTACCAGGTAATTCTGGTATCTCATATCCAATGACTTATCACCTACACCGTTGAATTGCCTGGAAGAGATCACTATGTAGCGATAAGGTCACCAACATTATATCTTACTTCCAATTAGGCAGTAATCCATGTGTTTTTTTTTTTAAGACTATTTAGTAAATAAAGATAAAGATATTACAAGTTATTTTATTGGGAATTGGTAGTTCTTTCAACATAAGATCTAAATAGCATCTGAGATGAAATAACGATAAAAAATCTGTGAAATTGAAACAACAAAAATACTGAAAGTATTACGCCATTCAACTTTTGTTGAGTCACTTTGTAATATTGTGTTTCGAATAACCAATAATAAATCTTTGTATTTTCTCTATTCTACGTAACAATGGCGTTACAATTAGTGAACTATTGGCACTAGTGTTGGCACTAATGAAAAATATATAATTTGTAACATCAAAAACACTTTATACTTGATAGTTTTACTTACAAACACGAACGTCTAATTTTAAACGCTTCATGCTAAACATGCAAGCATGAGTTCCAATGTACATACAATTAGTATATCAACTGATGTATACCTACCTACGTTGTTTACTAGCGGATATTGCAATCAATATTTTCTCCTCTCTATGTGTATATTAATATATATAAGTGCATGTTGGTGTGTGAGTGTGGGACCAAAACATCTTTATCACTTTATTTTTTTAGCATATCACGAGCATGCGTTTATGTAAAACAATATGAAAAATATAGATGTTTTCGAAAGAAATGATGACATTTATTATATAGTCATGAGGATAAAATATAAATAAAAACACTTAGTTTCCGCCTAAGTTAAATTAATACAGAATGAATTTAGTTTGCGATTCGAGGTCACGGTTATCGTTTCTTTAATAAGATTTCAGTTATTTTTAACTTGCCCTATTAAAAATTAAAAGCAAGGCATATTACTCAATCCGATTTTATATTAAAGATAAAAAAGCGTGGATTTAGTATTTGTTGATTTCTAGGCATAATGTATACCTACTTATTTATTTACTAACTGTATGTTACTAACTTACTCTGTAATTAAAATGGTGGGAAAGGATAACTACTGATTTTTTTGACGGTTCTTCTCGTTATGATATAGTTTCCGAACCGGTGGTATCTTTATATTTTAACGTGACAAAAGGTGTTTTTATGAGCCCATTTAATAACATGATTGATGATATCATTTTTTAAGAGAAGATTTACGACTCTCTGAAATGGTTACTTGAATAATTCCGATCGGCAATCGCTATAAAGTAAGATGATCTATCAATTGAATAAACTAAAGTAAATTAACAATCTGGTAAATTTCCCCCTGCTGGGCTAAGGCGTGCTCTCCCATTAAGGAGAGGGTTTCGAACATATTCCACCACGCTGTACCAATGCGGGTTGGTGGAATGCACATGTGGCAATATTTCGATGAAATTAGACACATGCAGGTTTCTTGACGATGTTTTCCTTCACCGCCGAGCACGAGATGAATTATAAACACAAATTAAGCACATATATATAGTTGTGCTTGCCTGGGTTTGAACCCTAAATCATCGGTTAAGATGCACGCGTTCTAACCACTGGGCCATCTCAGCATCATCAATAGAATAATAAAATGTAATAAAATAAATATTCAAACTACCTCGTCTTGCAACAACTGTTAATTTACTATGACTTGACCTTGAACCGAGTTAAACATTACACGTCTGTTTAATTTTCATAGTAGGTATTGTTTAAGTATTGCATAAATCTTTAGTATAGCACAAACCGGTAGACAAACGTTAGGTATTAATTAAACGTCGTTGTCGTAAGTGGAACGCAATATATCTTATCGCGGAAGAGTTTACGTAGAGCACAAATAAAACGTTGGAGTTTTAAGATAAGAAATTAGCATTTTCTTATAACAAGTATCATACCAGTCTGTAACTAGCTGTTTGATTGAACAATGCTGTCTGTTGGTGTTTGTTTATTGTTTTACATCGATCTCAATATATCTAGAAGCGTGTTAAACACTTGGAAAAACATTCCCAAAACGGTTTTGCTTCAGGCGGGCAGAAGGTCGTTAATGGCAGACATATTTTTATGCGGATTAAGAATAAGTTATGTTTAAATTAAATGTGTAGGCGGATTTGCCAATGGGTTTAAGTGGTCACCAACGCCCATGGAGATCGTCAACGTACGAAATTTTAATAACTTGCTTAAATGAATGCGCCACTTAAATTCGAACTAACACGTAATGTCTTTTGGACGGTGAGTGAACCAGTTTAACTGCACTGATACAGGCTCACTCACCCTCAAATCCGGAACGTAAATAATAAGTGCCCCCTAGCAGCAGAATTTACGATGAGTGGAACGAATGGTACCTACGCAGATGAGCTTAAACAAAGCCAAACGCTAAGTATTTACTATGCCATACTGTTTTTTTCTATTATATCTAAATTTTGTATAAGATTTTCCTCTAATCCACTTCTATAACTCCACAATACGTTTCATAATTATGACTAATTCGCGTATTAATTAAATTTAAATAAACTTATTGTGGGTACTGATAAATCTTGGTCTGATAAAAAGTCAAACTTTATTTAAATAGGCACAAAGTCTTATTTTCATATTGAACAGGTAGTTTTATGTAACACAACAGTTTTATAGTATGACAAATTTTGCACTGATTTTTTCCTCGTTCCCATACTTTAGCCTTACCTTTATTTTATTTTAGTAAAATGAATATGACTTGCAAATTCAAATTAAAACTTAATTGACTAGTTATTACATTTATTAAGTTGTATGAAACATTACGAAAATAATGTATATAAATAGTTTAACGAAAAATAGATAATAGAAGATTATTATTTATATTAAAAAAAAAAAAAAGTTACAAGTAACTTTCAATATCACAAAAACACTAGTGTTTGTTAGTGTAACTGCTATTATTATTGTTTATTGAGCATGCTTCGCTCATTGTTATTTGCTTTGCTCAATATTGATTGTCATGACAAATTAAGACTTGTTGAATGTTTCATATAAATATGACACACTTCTTATAAAACAATAAGTATAATGAGAGATAGTATGTGCTATCAATACATATCTATTTACTTATTACTTATAGAAAATTTAAAAACATTATCAACTTATTTATAAGCCTATTTAATAAAAATATTAAATTGTATGATATCATTTTTCATTTCTTCTTACTATTGTTATCAATTTTTTTAATAAAAATGCTTATAGATTATTCCTATTGTACAATAGATAAATAAACAATTTGTATATTGCATAGACTTGATAATTGTTATAGTATTACAGATAGCTATTTGTAAGCCATCTTAATTGTTATTTTCTTTCCAAAGTGAAATTTAAGTAAATATAAGTAGTTTAGTTGAATAGAAGTGTTGCTAATATATTTATAAAGATATATCTATGTATTAAGAAATGTTTGTTCAATGTTATAACATAGCCGAGCTGTTAATAAATCTATGTAAATCTAATATTTGTTCTGTTTTACTCCTTATTTGATTGGTAAATACTATGTTCTACAGATAACTTACAAATATAGTATATTTATTGTCTCACCAATACAATAGGAACTGTTTTTAGTTTGGTCCACTGTATCCTGAATGAGGCTCGGTTGCATCTTGCTGAGGTCAACCGCACCCAGCCAGGGAGTTCCAGCAAATCAGTTAACAAGTCTTCATCTAGTGTCAGATCTTGCAGCTCGCCAGACCCTCTTAGAGCTGAGAGAGAGATCTGCTCTGGCGATAAATTCTTTGTGTACCTAAATAAAACAAACAGTTATTTATAAACATTTAAAGAATTTTCTATCACTATAATTAAAGTTTAGAAAATTGGAGCAGTACTCATACTTTATTAATTTTAATTACAATTCGATCCACTTTTTGTATATATAATTATTTCGTATTCGGTTTTTTCGAAACAAACTTTTTGCTATATTTATAAGTAGAATAAAAAACACTTAATAGCTATTTGATAAGGGTAAATGAAGGTGAAGCTTTATATTATTTAAATATATATTTGTTTCTAAATAAATACAGTGTAAACACATTGTAATTTTATTAAATTAGAGTTCGGATTAATATATTTCTTTTATATATTAAAATACACGTCCAACAGCGTACCTCGATAGATGTTTCAGCAGTTGATTCTTTATTATAGTTACCATATTGAAGTTTTTGTATAAAGCAAAATATTAGACGCAAATTTCAACGAGAAATCATTATTTTACACTATTAATTTTCTCTGCCCATTCAAAGATATTTTCTTTCTTCTACGTTTATGAATGACTGGTGAATGAATTTGTGAATTGATTGTCAATAATGACAACAGGACCAGCTGGGCGAACACTATTGTTACTTTGTTAATAATGAGCTAAGATTTTAGAGCTTTGTTTTACTATTTTCTACTTCAAATAAATAAAACTTGTTTTTTTTTTTTTTAATTGAATGCAATCAAATGAAAGGAAAGTACAATTTTATTTTATACAAAACATATATCCCCTATTATCAAATTCCACTCATTCCTTGTCGCGTGTAATGAAACGTACTAGACTGAACTAATGATTGAAGGAGTAGAATGATATTAAACGAGTGTTGTCAATGATTGGAAATTCCCACATTTTGAAGAATACTTGGAATCCAATTTCATTTTAAAATATCGGTATCTACTTTTTAAAAATATATATTTACATTAAAGATTATTAAAAAACTTTATATGAGATGGATGTACATGGGTATGACTCGAGACAAATATTGTTTTGTAAGATACCAATTTTGCATAAGGTAGCAATACAAGAAAATGACAACTCGAATGACTTGAACGGTCAACGACCAAATGGCGCGATATTTGTTTGGTTGTTGTTACGTTTGCTATTGATTTTTTTATCAATTGTCTATTTGTTCAATATTGAAAACGGCTTGAAATATTTGCTATTCGAAGAGGATTTTAGGTGTCTTTATAAAATCTGTCAGTTATTAATTTACTTCCTTTGACAATTAAGTAAGATTCTAAAAACAAAAATAGTTTGACATCATAATAAAATGTTATTATACTTTTACGAGTTTTTCGTTTTTCTTTGTAGTTTCGAATTTGCGCTTTAATTTATTTAATTTCTGTCTATATCAGAAGCTAGTGGCTATTTACAAGTACTTCAAAAGTAAATCAATACTTATATTAAATAAAAACAAAGTCTTGTAGTAAGTATATTATTGTAGTTTTGATATAATTACAGTTAATTTTAACGATCTTTAACGAACTAGATGCTTCTTACGATATTGGCATAGAAAAACGAACTAGTAAGTTGTATTTTTGATAAATCCAAATTATTAATATCTTGTAATTAGGGTAAAGACACAAATAATACACAATAATTAACTATGCACAATTTTATTCTATTTATAGCTGCTGACTGGCATATTAGACTTAGTGGCACGCTTACACAATGTCACTTGGCGAGAACTTAGAGAATATCAGTGGGTACATAGACAGGGAGTACTCTGCAGGCGATTCTAATAAAATGAAATGTAAACAGTTTTACCAGGAGGAGAACAATAACGAGGTTGATGAATTATCAAAAGAATTATCTGAAATGGGTTGCATAGTTGACGCCGTTAAACGACCACCAAATATATGCGTTGAAACTTGTGTGTACGAAGAATCAGGAAGTGATAATGAGAATGATGAAAAGGCTAATGATAATGAGGATATACATTATTCCGATGAATTTGAAGAAGGTAGTGAAACAGAGATAGAGCAGAAAAGTAATAATATTTTAAACAATAGTCCTGATGAAAGAGATAGCAATAAAAGATCAGTTAAATTATCAAAAAGTCAGTCATCAATGTCTACAAATAAACCTCCTTCTGTTTCTGGCAGATCCACTGATTATGGGTGAGGCTTTTGTTTACATTAATTATTATTTTAATAAATACATGAGCATTTACCACCAAAAACCTTAGTAGCTTTAGAAGTCATTATTGTTCAACAATTATTTTTCAGTACACACTAATAAAACACTCTTATTTTAATTTGAGTTTTGATTTTTTTTTATTTATCTTTTTAATAGTTATTCTATTTTTATTTAGTATGTAATTTTAATTATGGTTGTTCTTTTTTAAATGTTATCTAAATGTTCTATTCCTAAGTTATTTTTCATATCACAGCAATATTTTGTATTACTTTATTCATTTTAATAAAGTTGAAAGAGATTCTGTCTTTTCGAAATTCTTTTTAATAGGACAAATTAGGTAATTATGGATTAGGAAAACAATTTAAATTTCTTTTATAAACAAATAAAATTATAGTATTTTTGCAAAAAAACATTTATTTTCGACAATTATGTTGGTATTAAATTTTCAGTTCAATATCAGTACCGCAGACGCGCCGTATTAATATGTCATTCACAAACGAGAGACTACGTGAAATAGAACGACATAACCACATACTTTTAAATAAGATCTTGAGTGCGAGGAATAAGAAAAAATCATCAATACCAAACCGGGAACAGCCTCCTCGACGCCCGTTGCCGCCGGCCGCTGTGCACAGGAAGATGCAGCAAAGGAAAATAGATCACGACAACATGGTACGTATATTATTCTCATTACATTATAGTTTCGGATTGAAGGCGAATGGCAAATTACAGGCAAAAAACAAAAATATCTTAGACCTTAGTACTACTTACTGGTTATATGTCTATATTTTTAATAATATAATTTCAACACTATTGTAAATAATTGCTATAATTTAATAGCAGGAGTTTTAAGTTAATCTAAATGAGCAGCATTAATGAATATCATAATATGTACTATGAATAGCTTAATGTTTTTTACCAATTATAATTACTTTTTTGCTTTATTAAAGTTATTGATTTCGGGATATTTGCCATGTTTTTTATTTTTGTTCGATGGAGCTTACGAGACATTCGTAGATAATGTCGAAATATCGAGCTCCACCGAACATAAATAAAAAAACATGGTAAATATCCCGAAATCAATAACTAATAATAAAAATAACCATTATTTAAAATCTTATTTTTTGCTTTATTTAAAATAGATATTATTGTAAGATTATAAGTATAATTTAGGCACTGTTAATGTTTTGCATAAAAAAGAAGTATCTAATATTTATTCAGATATTTATAAGGTTTGTTTATATGGGTCACTTGAATAAGTATCGCCCATCACCCAATTATTAATTATTCTACAATATACAGGTATGTATTCAAGTGTCTTCTTTGATTATATGTATAAGTTATTTGATGTAATTGGAGAAGAAGAATGTCATTATAACATATTACCACTTACCATTCGTTGACCATTTGGCCATCTGCTTCCCTACAAGATATAATACCCAAAAAAGGTGTTTTCTTATTATAAAACCTGATTATTTTATCTCTGGTACAATTGAGATTTGAAGAATGTAATTATAGGAATTATGTTATATACGGTATATTTAAACAGGCTTTATGTGTAAATGTATGCTGATTGATAAAATAGGTAATCATTATTCATTATGTATAAAAGAAAAGAACTATTTGAAAGTGTATGATTAGATATAGTTAGCCGATGAAACTAGGCACTAGGGACATAACATATTAGTGCCCATGTTTGGTGGCACATTACACACGCACACATACGCCTTTGTCTATGGGCGGCGGTGATCACTTACTATCAGGTGGTCCAACTGCTCGACCGCCTAAATATATCATAAAAAAGATAATATTAGCCAAAAACAGTAGTTCCTGCACAGTTACTTTCTGAGTATGATAGCCGTGTCCGGTTTAAGTCATGAGGATATTATCATCAATATTTTAAGCGACCCGAATAAATAGTGTTAGAGAATTTAGGCCAAATTACACGTGTCTTATGTTACAGATATTGCTGAAGAAAATTCAGCGTGCCAAGTCTTCAGCGTGCAGCTTCCGCCGTTGATACAGATGTCGCGTCCGGTGCGCGGGCGCGGGACATAATAATGCTTTGTTTAATATATTTTATACCACTGTTTTCAGTATGCCTTTTAATTCACTTACCTATTACTAATGTTGTGTCTGGTGCGATTAATTAAACAATGCTTGTCTTTGTTTTTCGAATATCAACTCCGTGATAATAGAAAGAGAAAAAATGAGTAAAAAGAGCTATTTGCATATTACAAACAGACACTCCAATTTTATTATATTTATAGATTGGACATTATACATACATTTCAATTAAAACTATTTTGGGTTATTACTACTAATGTTAATTTGCCATAAGTCACTATTTTAGTTCTACATACATATCATTTAGTACTTTGAGGTTTTTATTGAATGAATGACTAATTATATTCAATAATAATATCATTATTCGTTCATTCAAAGTACTAAAATAGTGGGCATTAAAATAATAGAGTATCTTGGCCTCGTTTAACAATTAGTGTGGAGGCCCTTAGGATCGGTGAAGATTTCTCATATAAAAAATCCATAAAATTAAAAGAAATTTTTATTCATCATAATAGCTCACTCTCCTTGCCTTTTTCGGCAAACTGATTTAATAAATCCTTTAAAGCTGATGACTATTTTACGTTTTCTACAGCTTTTGCCTCTATGGAAAATAGTGACTAGTCTTATTAGAAGTTTTGTCCCATCGAAGTTCTTTGGTATATTTTATTAGTATTTTTTATCAGTTTTGATTTTGAAAAACTTCTTTCAGTAGTTGCGGGAACTACGGTAAGAGTCAATAATAAAAAAAACATGTTATTACTTCAGGGAAATGGAAAAAATGTCAGTTATAATTCAATGAGTTCCTTAATGGAATAAATTCTTTGAATTTCAGATTTTAATCATGTATTTCTACTTCTAGCCTTTAATTTGTCATAAAGATTATCTAAGATGCTTTTACTGATTTTAGCCGATAGTTTTCCTATATATGTCTAATGTATTTAATATCTCTTCGTTTGAAGAAGGCTTTCTCCGGTTGTAATATTTCGAACGACTCGTTCAGGTCGCTGAGGATCTGAAATCTTTTTTTTAATTTGATAAATTAATATATCTCAACAGAAATATTGTACACTGACTTTGAAATAGCACTCCTGATAAGGAATCGAGCCAGGGTTTTGGGTTCTGAGGATTAAAGAAACCTTTTTTTTAATGTTTTTGTTTTTTATTCACTTCGAATGCAGTGATAAGTAAATTGAATAAAAACACGCTTTGATAAATTATTATTTATTACGTAAACAGTAGCTTCGTTACTACGTTCCTACCAATAAAACAAGCCGTGCAAGTTAAATGGAACGCGCGTGTCCATCTCAGGACATGAATGGGGTGAAGTGTGGAGCAGTAGATAGGGGATGGTGGAGCGAAACTCGTCGCGCGTTGCACGTGTGATGAAAACCTCCGCCATTTTGTTTGGATAGTCTGCCATAAATATTCGACGCACCAGCGCGGGCGGCGTGAACGTGAGGAGATATTATATGTAGTATTTGGTGACGCTCTTCATAGAAGAGAATCTACTAATTTTTTTTTATTCAATAAAACGTAAGTTTAAGATTGTTTTTTTAAGATCCTAATGTAACTGTAGCAGCACTTTATTAAGACGCGTATAATCGTTGAAACAAGATTAGTCCTGAAAAGGACTGTTTTTTGCGTCGTCGTTGAAACAAGATTAGTCCTGAAAAGGACTGTTTTTCGAGTCGTATTGAAACAAGATTAGTCCTGAAAAGGACTGTTTTTCGCGTCGTATTGAAACAAGATTAGTCCTGAAAAGGACTGTTTTTAGATTCGTTTATCTTCATATCTCTTCAAGCATCTTCATCTTTCTTCAACACTTCACAATACATAGCGAGTCGACACGGCGATCTTCAGTGCAGTCGTCCTCTCTCCGCGCGGCGCTCGAACGAAATCGCTGACGCGACGTGCGGGGGCGATTTATAACATCGCGGCAGCGGGTACGCGACCCAGCATAATGCGCGCGCAGCTCGGCGCGTGACGTTAGCGTGTGCGAGCAAGACGGAACGACATCCTCCGTCTCTTTTATTTCTTATTATTTCTTTATACTGTTTTTTTATTGGTTAATTTATTTTGTAAATTTTGTATATATACCGGTGCAATTTTTCATTAAATCATTCCTTCGACCACTCATCAAGAGTATCATTCAAGAAGCTTCAACTCTCCTCTAAAGTGGTGACCCCGAACAAGAGCACTCTGAAGCAAAAAAATACCATCAAAGAAGAAGAATCTCTGCCCGGCTATCTACAGAAAATTTCTGCTGGAACGAATCCCTGCTCGACGGATCCCTGCTCGACGAATCCCTGCCCGACGTGAATCCCTGTTCGACACCATGGAAGACAACAAGCAAGCTCTGCCACAAGCCTTCGCAAGCACCCCAGAAGTATCGAGTATTGCGCTGTCCATTCTGGTCCAGTCCACCATTCTGGCGCGAAAACCCACGGCTGTGGTACCTCAGCTTCGAAGCCGCAACGGAGGAATTGAAGAGGAGCCAGGCTCAACTCACACAGATGGTCCTCGTACAGGCGGATATCGAACAAATATCCGATATCCTATTCAACGTCCCGAAGGAACAGCAATACCAGGCCATCAAGGAGCGACTCATCTCCGTCTATGAAGAATCTGACAGCCGTCAGTTCCAAAAACTTCTCGCCGAGATGGAGCTAGGCGATCAAAAACCCACACAGCTACTCAGACGCATGCGAAATCTCGCTAGAGACAAGGTCTCGGACTCAACGCTGCGTATGATGTGGACTAAACTCCTACCAGCACACGTCCGTTCTGTCCTAGCCGTCAGCGAAACCTTCAGCTCAAAAACGACACTCGAAGAGCTCGCACTCCTCGCCGACAAGATGATGGAACAAACACAAGAGGTCGCCGCCGTCTCCACGCAACCATCTACAATCCAATCGCCGATGCTGTCAACCAATCAAACCGACACACAATTTCTTTTAAACGAAATCAGAAAATTATCCCTCGAAACCGCCGAGTTAAAAGCAAGACCGAATACAAGACCGCCTTACAACTATCACCGTCAACGTTTCCGGTCCCGCCAACGAAGCTCGTCCCGATCCCGCACACGTGAAGAATCATCATCACCCTACTGTTACTACCACCGTCGTTTCGGTAGTCAAGCGAGGCGCTGCACAACACCATGCAGCTATAAAAAAGAAGCATCGGAAAACTAGAAAGAACGTTGGCTGCGGCGGAATCCGGCGTTCCTACTACATCATACCGCCTATTCGTAACAGACAAGAAGACGAAACTATCTTTCTTAGTAGATACTGGGGCTAACATATCCGTTCTACCAAGAAGACAAGGCCAGAAAACAACGCCGTTACCATTCAAACTGTACGCTGCGAACAACACGACAATATCAACATATGGCGAAAAAACACTCGAACTCGATCTCAACCTACGACGTCCGTACAAATGGAAATTCGTCGTTGCTGACGTGTCGAAGCCTATACTAGGAGCCGATTTTCTAAACCACCATCAATTGATCGTAGATTTAAAAAATCGAAAATTGATTGACGCCGTCACAAATCTCAAGATCAACGCTCCTATTACATCAACAGATACGCCTACAGTCCGCAGTATAGATATCCGCAACGCCTACCACGAAATATTAGCAGAGTTTCCCGGCACTACGCGACTAACTGCGATGCAACTACAACCCAAGATTAACGTCGAACATTACATTGAGACACAAGGCCCGCCTATACATTGTCGCGCTCGACCGATCCCGCCACATCGATATGAAAAAGTCAAGAAAGAGTTCGAAAACATGATACAACAAGGACTCTACAGACCGAGTAAAAGCCCATGGTCCTAAGAAAAACGGCGACATACGAGTATGCGGCGATTACCGGAGACTCAACGCGATTATAAAACCCGATCGCTATCCGGTACCGCGAGTCAAGGACTTTACGTATCATCTCTGCGGGAAAACAATATTTTCAACGATCGATCTCAACCGAGCATACCAACAACTAAGCGTAAGGGAAGAAGACATCGAGAAAACCGCCATTATAACACCAATGGGTTTATTCGAATTTCCCCGAATGTGTCCCGGATTAAAAAACGCCGGACAGACATTCCAACGCTTTATACATCAAGTACTTCGAGGATTAGACAACGTGTTTCCATTCATCGACGACGTACTCATCGCTTCAAACAATGAAACCGAACATCGAGAACATCTCCGAACAGTTTTACGAAGACTCGAAGAGAATGGAATCACTATCAACCCCGCCAAATGCAACCTAGGTCAGTCTGAAGTCAAATTCCTCGGGTACATCGTTTCTAAAGAGGGAATTAAACCGCCTGAAGAAAAAGTAGAAGCAATAGTCGACTACCCTAAACCGAAAACAATAGAAGAATTAAGAAGATTTCTCGGTATGCTTAACTTCTACCGTGACCACATACCGAACGCAGCTACAATACAAGCTCCGTTAAACTCATACCTACATAACGTAAAGAAGCGCGATAAAACCGTCATTCAATTTACCGAAGAAGCAACGCAAGCCTTCGAAGCGTGTAAGAAGAGCATAACCGACGCCAACTTACTCGCTCACCCTTCACATCAAGCTACGCTTGCGATATTCTGCGACGCATCCGATACATCCGCAGGAGCCGTCCTACAACAATATATCAAAGAGAAATGGCAACCTATCGCTTACTTCTCAAAGAAATTCTCCGACGCGCAAATCAAATATTCAACATATGATCGAGAACTCCTATCTATCTACATGGCAGTTAAACACTTTCGTAAGATCTTCGAAGGACGACAAATAATAATATTCACCGACCACAAACCGCTTACATTCGCTATAAACAAGACGCAAACATCGAACAAAACTCCGCGGCGAACAAGACAGCTGTTATACATAAGCGAATTCACCACGGACATACGTCACATAAGCGGGAAAAATAACATCGTCGCAGACGCCTTAAGCCGAATCGAAGCAATAGCCTGCCCATCCACAATCAACTACAGCGAAATAGCGAACGCTCAAGAAAGAGACAGCAACATTCAACAATTATTACAACAGGACAACTTATCCTTCAAAAAAATAAATATCCCGAACACCGACAGCGAAATATACTGCGAAATATCTACATCTCAAATTCGACCTTATATACCCGAAGAATATAGAAAGCAAGTTTTTAACAGCGTACATAATATAAGTCATCCCGGAACCCGAACAACGCGCAAGATGCTTACAAAAAAATTTTTTTGGCCTTCAATGAACTCGGACATCGCTCAATGGACGAAAAGTTGTATTAACTGTCAAAAAAGTAAGATACAACGACACATCGAAGCATTCCCGCCAAGCGACCGTTTCCAACACATCCACATAGACATCGTCGGACCGCTTCCTACTACAGCACAAGGACATCGCTACTTAATCACGATGATAGACAGACAAACCCGCTGGCCCGAAGCTATACCTACCGCCGACATATCAGCTGAGACAGTCGCAGATGTCGTCTATAATCGCTGGATAGCAAGATTCGGATGTCCCGCCACACTAACAAGCAAATCAAGGCCGACAGTTCGAAAGTCACCTGTTCAATAACCTTGTGAAAATTCTCGGAATAAACAAAATCCGTACTACGCCATACCATCCGCAAAGCAACGGAATCGTCGAACGCTGGCATCGTACATTGAAGACTTCACTGCGAGCGAAGCTATCGAACACGAGTTCGTGGAGCAATGAACCCGCTACAGTACTACTCGGACTGCGAGCCGCACTACGCACCGATACCGGCGTTAGCACAGCTGAGCTTACCTACGGCTATAACCTACGTTTGCCGGCGACTTTTTCGACGCAAGCACATCCATACCTACATCTACGATGGATAGTACATACATAGTGTTATACGGTACGGACTTGAAGCTTTTTTAAAAAAAGGTGTTCACAAAACTAAACTTAGAAATAGTAAGGGTTGAGGGGTGAGTCCTTGAAATAGAATAATAACAATATTAATTATTAAACGCGACCGTCGGAATCGGAGGTTGGAGTAGGACTGACTCTGAGGAGCGAGCTACTGAAGGTTCTGGGGGAAAAGGTGATGAGTCGGTAGTTTCGGTCAGCAAAATGGGTAACAGTGTAGGGTTATAACACCTCCCCGGGGTAGACTAAACTTCGGGGTTAAAATTCGAAGTTTAGGAAGAAGAAGCTAGATGTGCCTTCTGGTGCTGGCTGGTGGAAAATCTTCTGGAGTCTGGTTAGCTTTATTAACCTGGATAGGAACCACAGGATCTAGAATAGGAATTGCAGGTTCTGGATTCGGTGGATCTGCAGGAACTGTCTGCATGACAAAAGGGATTTGGTAGGTAAGACGGCCACGTGATTTAATAAACAAAAATAACCTAAACACACCATAAACTATAATAATGACAATAACTATAATTAAGATTATAGAGTAATGATCCCCGTATTTTATAATAGATTTTTGATTTAAGATCTTTTGTGTTTCCTCTGCTAACGCTTTTAATTTATATTTTGTTTCTGGAGTAAATGAGTCAAGATCTATATTTTGTAATTTGTAAAGGGGTCCATTACTTATTTCATTTTTAAACTTATCTAAAGTACAGCATGAGTCTAATATTATATTAAAATCGGGATGAATAGTAGTAACATTTATCTTAATACTAACAGTTTTGGGTATTAACCTCGTACTTTTACAATATGCATAACAATTTATTGGAACTGTAATAATTCCCGTACCAAGTATGTTTAGCTCTGAATTTTCTTTATTATTACACTCAATTGACAATTTGTTACTCTGTGACTGTATATAAATCCATCTATTATTACTAATTTGTTTCCACAAATCTAATTGTCCATAGATAAAATCTGTTTGACACTGTTCTGGTAAAGCACTTATTACGTTGGATAAGAGTTCACTTTCACAACTAGGGTTTGCACTTGTCGAATACACCGTAATTACATCACATATGAATTCATGGGAATCTATCGTCTTGCAGACCGTGATTGATTCTAAGGTGCAATATTCTAATTTATCTTTGGTCAATGCGATATATTTACTTTTAGGTACTACAAAAATAAATGAGTTAGGTTTCAAACTATCGTGCGGCGTAGGTAATGCAATATTATGATACAGGTTATATTCCTTAGAAGATACAAGAGGAATTCTTAAAATAAAAATTATCTTATTCCTTAAGCTAAAACACATTACATTAGAAACATTCATTAATACATGGATATGATTTAATTCTAAAGTAGTTGGTAATTTATGGTTGATAGGTAGATATCTATGATTATCAATAAGTTCCTGGAATAATTGCGTGGGAGTTAGTATAGCTGGGTGTAGAATGTTTTGGCTACTGAGTATGATAGCATTAATGATGTCATCTGATTGGAATGATAAAGTGAGTACAGCGGCTTCTAAACTTTGTAATATTGAATTAATATTTGACTTAATTTCTATATGATTATATGCTTGTGATAAATTATTGAATCTCGATGTTAATTTTTCGATTCCTTCGTTAAGTATAATCTCGTTAATTTTGATTGTATGTAAGGATTCATTAAACTTGGAAAATGTGGATGTTGTAACCAAAATATTTTCTTTAGTCAGAGAAGCTAATTTTTTCTGGTTATCGTGTAAATCTTGTATAGCGTTATCATATTTGACGGCATCGTCCTCGTTTAGAGTGCCAAATATTATTTTGGACAGTGTGCCTACACCACTTATCCAGGCACTACGTTTGAATTTATTGGTGCCTGTCAGGTGAGTGATAGAAGAATATGCAGAAACAATATCTTAATATCTAATAGTTAATGGTTCTAGAACATTATGGCATTCAAGTTCGAAGGTAATATTATTTTGAAATTGATTGCAAAGGAATCGAATTGTACCTAATACCTCATTAATATTTTGAATATGAGGTAAGATATATGATATATCATATGGAGTGACAACGTCTAAGTGACCAACATTCATTTTGAGTTCTCCAATCGGGTCAAAGTATATTCCAGGACTCGAGATGAGAGGTTGTAGATAGCTTTGCTGTGATTGACCTTGGGAAGAGGCCCTGTAAACAACAAATAAGCCAGATGATGCCTTAGGATGAGATGTAAAGAAGGTAGGTATTATCATAAAATTAAATTAATTACATAGACTTTGGGTTTGCTATTAACTAATAGTATAATACTATTGTGTTTTCTTTTCAGTAGGCGAAGTCTACTATCAGGTAATTATTCATTTTATATTTATGTTTAGCTATATCTAATTTTTTTTTTTTATATATATTCACAGATTAAGGTCTACGTCGGCTGCTGGTTTGACCTGGTCAAAATGATGGGTAATGTGACGTCTGTTTATTAATAAGGTAAGCGTATTGTTACCATTTATTTTTACCACTTTGTAAGGACCTTTCCAGAGAGGCGAAAGAGCTTTCCGCATTCGTACATGATTTTTAAGATAAACGTAGTCTCCGACCTTATATTTAGCGGGACAAGTGTGGGTATCGTAATATAATTTTGAAGATTCCTTGGACTTTCTTATAAATTCCAAAGCTTTTTCTCTTGAGTGTTTTAATCGATTTTGTAACAGACGGACATATTCAGGGTATGTAGTTCCAGGAGGTTCGTTGTAAATGGAATTCGGAATAAATGGTTTATTGCCAAACATTAGTTCGTAAGGTGTAAAGTGAGTCGTTGTATGAACTGATGTATTATAAGCTAGCATTGCAGTATAGACATATCGAGGCCAATTTGTCTGTTCTTCATTGATATAGGATTTAAGATATTCCTTAAGCGTGGAATGGCTCCTCTCTAGAGCACCTTGAGTTTGTGGGTGGTATGGAGAGGACCAAAGGTTTTTGATTTTTAGGAACTCGCAGGTCTTTTTAAATAGATCAGACGTAAAATTGGTCCCTTGATCGGTAAGTATCATTTTGGGTATGCCAAAAATAGATATGTAATGCAAAAGACACTCACTGGTTTCCTCAGCTGTTGTACTTCGGATAGGATATGCGGTAGAAAATTTAGTGAGGTCATCTTGGATAGTGAGAATGAATCTTAATTTTGCGGTGCCCGTTTCTGGCAAAGGACCCACAATATCCAGAGATATTCGCTGGTTCGGTTCAGTGGAAGTGCTAGTAATTTGCATGGGAGCACGGTTTACTCTACGCAGTGCTTTATTTTGTTGACATGCTTTACACTGTTTTACATAGGATTCAATGTCGCTTCGCATGCCTTTCCAGTAGTACATCTCCTTAACTCTATTATACATACGAGAAGAACCTAAATGACCAGCTGTTGGGATATTGTGATTGTCGTATAAAATTTTCTTTATTTCAGTAGGAACAGGGTAAATGATTTTATTATGATAGATATCAATTTTAATACCGGTGTCGTGAAACAAGTAGCAAATAATGTTGTAAATTTTAACAAATGAATGTTTGTCAAATGGGTTCTTCATATCAGAAATTCCAATATTATTTATATTCCCTCTGGAAATTAGATCATTCCTGACAGTTTTTAAAGTCTGAAAAATCTCTGGATAAGATGACTCATCGAAATGATGGACTTTTGTGAACATAAGGTAGAAAGCTTTATTATCTTTCATGATTCTTTGAAATGAATAAAGTTGCCTTTCGGTATTGAGCATTAATTTGCTCAACTCCGGAATATCTAAGACTTCCTGAATATAAGGATTAGACTCGTCTAGGTCTATTGACGTAGGGACAAGTATGACTTTAGCAGGGCATTTCATCAGATTCTCATTATGTTCCACGATTACTGTACTAAAATTTTTATTTTTATCAGAAATAGCTTTAAGGAAGGTCTGATAAGTGTCAGTACCGGTGGTAGGATCTGTGCTTGTAGATGGATTTGGAGCGTCATCATAGGGGTCGTTAGGTAAAGGTAAGTTTGTATGTTCTAAAGGAAGGGTTCCTAATTCTGCTTCAGGATATAGTGCAGATGGTACCGCGAGAGGATCTTCGAGTATAGGAGGAGTTTGAGTAATTGTAGGGTCTACGCAGGTAGGAATAACCGTATCGATTCCAGGGTTTACGAGCTCAATAGGAGTAGGAGGACTCAGTGGTACGAAATCTAATTCTAGTTCTCCCACAGGAGAAAAATCTGTTCCCAGTATTTCGTCTAGATTTTCTTGGGAAATGTTAGGAAGCTGTTGCTCTGATGAGGTTTCGTCATTGGCTCTTAGATTAATATCGTCAGAAGAGTTCGACTGTAAATCGTTTTTATTTTCGGGAAGAATAGGATTTACGGGATATCTAGATAGAGCATCGGCATTGGCATTTATTTTACCTTTTTTATACTTGATATCATAATTAAATTCTTCCAACTTCAGACGCCATCTTACGAGTCGTGAACCAGGGTCTTTGCAACTAAATAACCACTGAAGTGGTTTATGATCAGTGACTATCGTAAAATTATTTCCATACAAATAAGGGCGGAATATTTTAGTCCCAAAGATAATTGCTAGGCATTCCTTTTCTGTTGTACTATAATTTATTTCCGCTTTGTTCAATGTTCTAGACGCATAAGCTATAGGGCGATCTTTTCCGATTTCGCCCTGAGATAATATCGCGGAAATCGCGAAACCAGAGGCGTCACAAGTTAGTACAAAAGGTTTTGAGAAGTCTGGATATAAAAGAATAGGCGCTGTGGTCAGTTTGTTTGTTAATTGTTCAAATGCCAACTGTTGTTCATTATCCCAATTGAATTTATTGTCTTTTCTTAAAAGAGTCGTAAGGGGTTTGGCAAGTTTTGAAAACTGTGGAATGAATCGGCGGTAATAAGAAATAAGGCCTAGAAAAGATTTGATATCTTTCTGAGTATTGGGTGTTGGAAAGTTCTCTACAGCTTTGACCTTTTCTGGGTTTGGTTTAACACCTTCACTCGTTATAATGTGACCCAGATAAGTCACTTCTGTCCGGAGAAATTCGCATTTATCGGGTTGTAGTTTAAGGTTGAATTGACGTAATCTTTGGAATACTTTTTCAAGTTTTTCAATATGAGTTTTAAGATCGTATGAATAAATGACTATATCATCTAGGTATACATAGCAGTGTATTCCTTGAAGGCCTGACAATACATTATTCATTAATCGTTGAAAAGTGGCGGGGCCATTCTTCAATCCGAATGGCATTCTTTTAAACTGATAATGTCCCTCTGGGATGCTAAATGCTGTTTTTTCAGCATCTTTTGAATCTACTGGAATTTGGTGAAAACCTGAAGCTAAATCTAATGTACTGAAATATTTGCAATGACCTAATTGGTCTAATATTTCATTGATTTGAGGTATTGGATAAGATTCGCCGATTGTAATATCATTGAGTTTGCGGTAATCTATTACTACACGCCATTTTCTTTCCCCTGAAGCATCCAGCTTCTTAGGGACAACCCAAATCGGAGAAGACCAAGGGGATAAAGATGGTTCAATTATGTCTTGGTCTAGCATTTTCTGAATTTGATTTTGTACTTCCATTTTGTGACATTGCGGAAACCTATATGATTTTGTATTAATTGGAGTATCTGAATTTGTTTTAATCTGGTGTTTAATAGCAGAAGTGAAAGTAAGCTTATCCTGAGGCAAATGAAAAATATCTGAGAAGTTAAGGCAAAGGTTTAAAAGCGCGTCTGATTCTTCTTGATTCAAGTGAGAAGTTCTTAGAGATTTTAAAACTTCTTGACTTCTTTTTAGTGTATTATTGCAATTTGTAATGGGATTATAATCGTATTTATTGAGAGATTCGATCTTTAAACATAAGTTCGATTTAATTTCGACTGGTATTTCTGATGTATTTAAGATAGAAATATTAACTCTGTTATTGGGCTTCACTTTCACTAGACAATTAGATATACGAATGTTATCTGATATATGTTGATCTAATATAACACCTTCTTCCACTTCTGGATTTTTAACGGAACATTCTATGACGGTTTCTGTTCTTGCAGGTATCAAATAAGTAGGATCATTGAAGTAAAGTTTTAGAGACGATTTAAATAAAACTAATTATAACGGATGAATCGCGTATATTAATTATTTTTAAACATCCCGACGTTTCGAGCACTTTGCAGTGTTCGTGGTCACGGGTAGACTAAGATGACATTTGTCTATTTGAAGAACAAAGGAAATATTATTAACAACTACCGCCAACGATTTCTCAATTGATGTCTTGAGTAACGTTCCGGTTGCACGCAGAAGGCACTAACTGTATCTTTAGGTCTTGCAGTCTGTTGGATAATAAAAATAATTAATATACGCGATTCATCCGTTATAATTAGTTTTATTTAAATGTGTAATAATCGCGAAAATTTAAGACAACATTTTAGAGACGATTTACCGATCTGCAATAATTCGTTATTGTAATCGATGTTGCAGTTGTGCGCATTAAGCATATCAGAGCCTATTATTCCATCGTAAGGTAGGTGTATTTCATCGATAACATGAAATTGATGAGTTAAGCTGGATTTAGATAATTGTAATTTTAATTGGAAGTGACCTCGAGTTTCGATGAGATCTTCCGAGGAATCAATACCTTTTAATTGAATTTTTTCTTGTGTCAATTTAGGTCGTTTTGAGATGCAAGAATTTTTCAGCAAACTAACAGAAGATCCTGAATCTACGAGTAGTGTTAATGGAAGTTCCGATACAGAAGATTTGACGAGTACATGAGGTAAAAACATAAGTGAGGGATTAGTAGTTATTTTGAATATATTCGGTTTCACATTTTTAGTGAACTTTGTAGATACAGCGAACTCAGCTGATTCGAAGGATTCAGTGGATTCAGTGAACTTAGTAGGTTCACTAAGTTTTGGTATAGTAAATTTAGTAGAACTTGACACAGTGGATTTAGTAGGATTTGGTACAATTGATTTAGTAAGATTTGGCACAGTGGATTTAGTAAGATTTGGTACAATAGATTTAGTAAGATTTGGCACAGTGGATTTAGTAAGATTTGGTACAATAGATTTAGTAAGATTTGGTAAAGATTGTTTTCCATTTAAAGGAGGCAATCTTGTTTTAGAATAGACGCTTGGGGTGTCAATTTTAAAATTTTGAGTTCCCGTACGACACCGGGACGAGACTCTTACTCGTTTTTTGTTTCGGCATCAACAGTATCATAACCCTCGTCTGATTCGGTTGGATACTGCTGTTCAGGGAAATTGGAAACGAAGTTGACACGTTGTGGTGTCCTTGATGAATTCTGATTTACTCTAAGTCTGTTGTTATTAAATTGTCGTTTGCGGCACTGTTCTATTGTGTGCCCAGGATATTTGCAGTATCTACAAATGGGGGTACCTGAGTTTTGGAAAGCATTATTGGAACTAGTAGACCTACTCTGGAATGCTGTCCTAGGTTGGCTCGGACCTGCTTGAGGTTGTTCGCGTCTCGAATTTTGGAAGTTGGGCCTTTCTGTATTAGTTGGTTTTGAAACAGACGAACTCTGTTTATAGAGGTATTGTTGTATTTTCTCCTCCGAGATCGCTATATTTATCGCTTCGTTGAGCGATTTAGGTGATTTACACCTAACAATGTTAGACAACCGTGTTAACAGACCCATTTGGAAGTGATGGAGTGCTAATTCCTCCATAGCAGCCGTTCGACCTGGTATCTCCCTTGCCTTATGGCTATGAGATATAGAAATTTCTGTGAGTAGCTGTGAGAGGCATTTCTCGATCCTAAGGGCATATGCGCTGACCGTTTCGTTATTTAATTGACGGCACTCTTGAAGGTCAGTGAGCAAATGAGCATAATGCTTTCTCTCACTAAATTGAGTTTTAAGAAACTCTTTGAGTTGAGCCCAATTGGAAAACTCTTTTATGGAACAAGCAGTTTGTGCTTTTCCTTGTAATTGGCATAGAATATATTTAAATAATATGTCTTTCTGTGCGTCTGACGCTAAATCATACGCGTTGTTACAGTTCACGAGAAATGAGTTTAGTGTTTCCCTAGTCCCATCGTATGGCTTAATAAATTTGAGTAGTGTCGTTAAATCTAACTCGACTTTGATGCTAGGCGTAATTTTTTTCTTTGCCTGTGACCTAGTGGTTGGACCAGGAGGACAGAAAATATCTTCTTCTGTATCCGTTACAATTGTTTCGGCCTTCTCAGGTTTTGGGCTAAGAGCTCTACTTTCGGACATTTTGACTAAGATTATAAGACACAGTAAATAACAACGAAAACAAAATAAGATAAGAAAAGCACGAAAGTTTGAGAACCGCTATTGACCAAAAATTTCACTCACATGCACACGGAGAGCGCAATTATGACCGTTATCATTTCGCAGAATTTTCGCTGCAGCCTGGTGAGAGTCGCGTCGAGTAGATGATACTCGTTGTAGCCAGGAACAATAGATTCGCGATGTGAGTAGTGGCCCGCAGTAGCTGATGCTTGGCCCGATGTTACTTGGACGTGATGATATTTTTGCAATGGATCTTTAGTAGATCGGCAGACCCAGAGAATAGTAGGTTTCACAAATTTTCACGCACTTTGTGTGGGCGTGGATAAACGTTACACTTTAGCACTTTCAGTTTAACACTCACGACGGGTTCCGTACCGATTTTCACTTTAAATAGGATTCCGGATCGATTCAGCGTATAGAATAGGGCACTAGAATTTCCGGATCCCACCGCTGCCACCAAAAATGTTATACGGTACGGACTTGAAGCTTTTTTAAAAAAAGGTGTTCACAAAACTAAACTTAGAAATAGTAAGAGTTGAGGGGTGAGTCCTTGAAATAGAATAATAACAATATTAATTATTAAACGCGACCGTCGGAATCGGAGGTTGGAGTAGGACTGACTCTGAGGAGCGAGCTACTGAAGGTTCTGGGGGAAAAGGTGATGAGTCGGTAGTTTCGGTCAGCAAAATGGGTAACAGTGTAGGGTTATAACAGTACGTCGAAAATATACGCGCGAACATCGCTCAATATAAGCCTCAGCCGAAACACATCGAAACAATAAACACATCTTCGTGCATCAAGATTTACGTACATGCAGTCATGTGTTTATTAGAGAACGCCACTTCAAGCACCATATGAAGGTCCCTATCGAGTCGTACAACGATCGAATAAGGTGTTTACGATTCAATTACCCGATCGTCAAACCAACATATCGATCGACCGATTGAAACCTGCATACGTGCTGCAAGAACCAGAAGAACAAAATAACCTCACTCAAGTCCTGAAAAGGACTGTTTTTCGAGTCGTATTGAAACAAGATTAGTCCTGAAAAGGACTGTTTTTCGCGTCGTATTGAAACAAGATTAGTCCTGAAAAGGACTGTTTTTAGATTCGTTTATCTTCATATCTCTTCAAGCATCTTCATCTTTCTTCAACACTTCACAATACATAGCGAGTCGACACGGCGATCTTCAGTGCAGTCGTCCTCTCTCCGCGCGGCGCTCGAACGAAATCGCTGACGCGACATGCGGGGGCGATTTATAACATCGCGGCAGCGGGTACGCGACCCAGCATAATGCGCGCGCAGCTCGGCGCGTGACGTTAGCGTGTGCGAGCAAGACGGAACGACATCCTCCGTCTCTTTTATTTCTTATTATTTCTTTATACTGTTTTTTTATTGGTTAATTTATTTTGTAAATTTTGTATATATACCGGTGCAATTTTTCATTAAATCATTCCTTCGACCACTCATCAAGAGTATCATTCAAGAAGCTTCAACTCTCCTCTAAATAACTAATCCAATTATTACATATATTGACGTGATGTCGTCCGCCTCTCGTCGTATTTTTTATGGTATTTTATGTATTAGGTGTATTTGAATGTAATACGTTTTTTGGTGTTAGGTCCGTTTCTGAAATTCAAAATATCTATTACAAAAACTTTAATTGATTTAAAAACAGACATTGCATTAACAGATGATGACTGGAGAAATGTAGATGAAAGTAAAAGTAAAGAAAGTATCAGCCTGTACATTTCCCACTGCTGGGCTAAAGGCCTCCTCTCCCTTTGAGGAGAAGGTTTGGAACATATACCACCACGCTGTTCCAATGCGGGTTGGTGGAATAAACATGTGGCAGAATTTCTATGAAATTTGTCACATGCAGGTTTCCTCACGATGTTTTCCTTCACCGCTGAGCACGAGATGAATTATAAAGACAAATTAAGCACATGAATCAGCGGTGCTTGCCTGGGTTTGAACCCGCAATCATCGGTTAAGATGCACGCGTTCTAACCACTGGGCCATCTCGACTCCACTGGGCCATCTCGACTCCACTGGGCCATCTCGACTCCACTGGGCCATCTCGACTCCACTGGGCCATCTCGACTCCACTGGAAATGTAGATGAGATCCATAAAATATTGGATATCATCCAACTTGAAACTGTTGTCGAGGCGCTATGTCGACGCGAAGCAAAATTACTTATAGGTGATGTTTCCCTAACATTTGCATTGAAGAAAATGGATAAAATGAAGACACCAGTAAGTAAAAAAATGGCATCTGCAGTAAGCAAACGATACGCTAAAAGAAGACTAAATCAAGCAGCAACACTACAGTACCTACTTGGCTAATCCGTGTAAAAATTTCGAGAACATTTATAATGAAGATAAAACTGTTTTTTATCGGTCTACATGTGATGAAATACTAAACGAAATTGTTAATCTGATTAAAAGCTCAACTAAAATACAAAATATACCTCTTAAAAATTACTAATCCACTCTCTATACTTTCAAACCAAGTGCACAAACATTTATGTGAAACTTACACAGATAAATCTATTTCGTACAACTTATACAGGTCGCATGTTAATAATATGAACATATTGTTTACTACAGTCGGAAATTAAAAGATTTAGAAAAAATTTAAGATTGACATTAAGAATAATTTATTTCCAAATATCACCGTCTTGTCTCTTAGCATTCAAAGCGTCTCGAATTACATCACCCGTATCACGAGATTCGCATTTACTTGTTTTAGTGGAGTGTCTGGGGGTTTTAACCTCAGACTTCTGTTACAGTGAATGAATTTAAATGGGCGAGGGGGGGATTTCTTTTTTATGCTATAAAGTATAAAGTTTACCCAAAACTTTTGTGTGCTTTTGATTTTTTTTATTTAAACAAAAACTATAAAAAATTATATTGAAGCATGTAATTTTAATTAAAATATTTTTTTTGTATCTATACGTTCAATAATACCTAAAGAAGCATAAAAGAATTGAAAGAGATAATATTGATGTGAAAATATTGGTGGATTTCTTTAAACAACACAACCCTTTTCCTGATACAGATGCTATTATTTCGATTGCTACTGGAATCACTGGAGATAAAGATATAAATCGTTACGATGCTTTTGAAGAAGGTTTGAAGGTAATGAATAGAACGAAGGGTCAAAATTTACATAATTTGAAACTATCAAGAAAAGATAAAATAAATCCTCTCTTGGCAAAAAATAATAAAATTAAAATCCATGACGATGTGATTCCCATTGATCCATTGCTGCTGTTCCAACGTATTTGCGTTTTAAAACAAACCGATGAAGAGCTTAAAAATTATATGAATTATGAACTGGCACCATATCCGATTGTTATATTTGAAGATGGTGAACTAAGAAAGACAAAAAAATCTATTTTGTACGAGTTATTCCCAGAAGTTTCAATTCAGTTAAGAAGTGTAGAAAATGTTCATTACGTTATTGATGGAGGCATGTTGTTACATCGTTGTAAATGGCAATTGAATGAAACCTTTAAAATGATATGTGAGCATTACATAAGATATTTAAAAAATAATTATAACAGCAACACGTATGTGGTATTTGATGGGTATAAAAAAGACAGCATTAAATCAGCTGAAAGGAATCGTCGTGCATTAAAAAATAGATGTACAGATATTGAATTCAATGAAAACATGCAGTTGAAGATAGCTCAAGAGAAATTTTTGCCCAACAACACAAATAAAAGCCAATTGATAGAAATGTTAAGAATTAAATTAACTGACAACAATATTTTTTCATGCCAAGCAGAGAGCGATGCAGACAAATTAATTGTTGATACAGCAAGTAATTTAAAAACAAAAATGTGGTTGTCGTGTCAGAAGATATTGAAGTTCTTGTTATATTAACAGCATTGGCGAATCAGAATCATGAAATATATTTTCTAAAACCATCCCGAGGCAAAGTCCAACAAAAAATATTTTCATCAAAATGTTTAGAAAAATCGTATCCAAAATGTAAAGAACATATTCTTTTTTTAAATGCTTTTACAGGTTGCGATACGACATCAGCATTTTTCAATAAAGGTAAGATGAAGTTTGCCAAAAACTTTGAGAAATCTCATGATTTACATGAATTAGCAAGAGTATTTAAAAATTCAAACGAAAATGGTAATAATATATTCCAAGCGGGTGCAGCATTGATATTGAGTTTGTATGGAGCTCTAGCAAAAATTAAGAATTTGAACTCATTGAGGTCCCATTTCTTTGTGAAACGAACAGCAAAAAAAAAACAAGTGTTCTTCTGTCATAATTACCTCCTACAGCTGATGCAGCGTTTGAACACCTAAAAAGAGTATATCTACAAATCCAGTTATGGTTAGGAAATGTAGATATTGAAAATGTAAACATTGAAAATTGGGGGTGGAAATATTTTAATAACATACGTTTCCCAATAACAATGAATCAATCACCAGCTCCAGATAATTTATTGCAAATGTTGTTTTGTAGCTGCAAAAAGGGTTGTGGAGCTGCTTGTGGATGTCGAAAGAGTGGTTTATACTGCAGTGTAGCATGTCTAAAATGTAGCGAAAATACTTGTTTCAATACTCCGCCAATCATTGAAATAAGTGAAGTTGAAGGAAAATTTTTAAATAGAAAAAAATGTAAAATGTTTAAATAAACAAATAATTTTTTGATAATTTTGTTTTCTTTCATTTAAATCGTTCTTCTAACTACTGTCTCTATATAAATATATAAATTAAACTTATTTTTGATGTAAAAAAATGTTCTGCAGCCTAATATAATGAGGTATTATATCATTTAGACTTTTAAAATTAGAATTATTTCATTTTTTTTTCTTTCCGAAATCACAATTTTTTAATGGGTAAACTTTTTTGTATATATATCATAAGCTAAACATTCCACTTTAAATTAAAAAAAATCATTCACAGAAATCCGAGGTTTTCATGTTTTTAACGCCCCAGACACTCCACTATTTATTTTGCGACGTGGCAGAGACTCTACCACACGTTTGGACGTCAATATTTCCCTTCCGTAGTCCTAAAAGAAATGGATCATAACTGTTGACCATGGTTTCATTTGCACTTTTATTTAATAAGCAGAATATTCCTTTCTCTTGCTTCGTCCGAGTGCTTCGGCCCTAGATACACTGTGTTATGACTTTGTCGACTTTGAAAATTAAATCGACGAACATCAGCTTGGCGGTTTTTTTACTTATTGTCTTTATAAATTTGTCAATCCTCGACTAATTTACCGGGAAGCGGGAATGACAGGCGTTCGGCGTCATCGATGCTACCTCCGTCAGCAATAAAAAACGCTTTTATCATATCTGACCAATTTTAATCATTGCAGGAAAGTGTTAAAAACCACGTGGGAGGTCCGAAACTTGTTACTTCTAATATTTCAACCGATGTGATGCCGATCCATGAATATTTCTCACAGTAAGATGTATTTTATTCACAAGTCCTTTTTGCGTTTGCTCTCAATGATCTTGTCGCATTCTACACTACACAAATAGACTTACATTGGCGCGAAGATATACAACAATTGGTAGATCATAAAATAAATAATCATTTCTATTGAACCACTTGTAAACATTTATTACCCAGTCTTGGAAATGGTTAAAGGGGGGTACACGCATTGTCTCTTTCCTCGCCAAAACCATTTGTGTGCCTATAACTAATGATGTTAATGAGAATAAATTAAGATTTACCCGAAAGCTTCCGCCTGGCACTTTATTTGGCGAAACAAATAAATTACTGTACTGCTATCGAAATGGCCATAAGTATAATATGATATTCGATTGTTCGCTGTAAAAACTTAATAATGCATTTCTTAAGTTAAGGAATCCATCGGAGTTCGATGTCATTGTTTATATGACCAAAATTTGTTTCCTCGGGTACTGTGATCAAAAATTTTCTCTATTAAATATACTCTTGGGCATATGTTACAGTGTATAAATAATTTAATTTACATCTGTTACAGTGCAAACTCTCTTCTAATGAGACAAGGGAAAAACCAAAAAAACCGTACTGTTACAAGTATTTGTTGATATGTTCACTATATGATTTGTTACCAAAAGTTCTTGATTAATATATATTTCTTATCAGGTGTGATACAATAATATTTCACTTAACGGCGTAAATCTATTTTAATTTTATTTCCAAAGTAACAAAAATAATTTTGCAGTCATTCAAAACGCAATATTTCGAAGATCGAACAACTAAAATGGAGGGCTCATCTAAGGATGTTCGAAATGAATAAATGTATACAGACAAAAATATATTATTTAAGTTTTAATATATATTTTAAATATTTATTTTTTTCCTATTCCCATTGGAATATGCAATGTGCAATGCAGTCTTTGTAGTATTTATCTCCAATTATTACAATGTAATCGATTTTTTATTTATTTCACTTTTGGACGACTTGTCTGATCTAACCCTTTATAAGGCAGAAAGATTCAGAGGAATAAAATAACTTGCGTTTATTTTTTTTTTGGCATGTTTTTATTAATATAATAAAAATAAACTTAAAAGAAAAACACTAATTATTTTGGAAGTTTTGGTAAATACGTGGTAAAAATATTCCCACTACCCGTCAACAGATATATAACATTATTTTCTATGAAATTGTGCAAAACAAGGCGTAATGCAAACAGGGACATTACATTTACTGCATTTTATTTTGCTACGCTTATTAAAGATAAGATACCTTTGTGCTGCACAATTTACAGCGTCGGTAAGTCTCCAAGTCTCTGCCGGAATGTGATAACCTACGTTTACAAACCGCAATTCTTCAGGTATAGCATTCACACTTTTTTGATATACCTCTGGGCATACTATGCGTGATTTCTTGCAGATGTATGTAGGAAAGCTTATTCTTCCTTGTCTGCTGCTAAAGACAACAATCAAACCAACAGCTACCCGAAATTCTAAGTTGGTAAGCATTTCTACTCTCGATATTTGGGAATATAAAATAAAAGAATTAGTCAAACTTGCGTCTACTAAGAAGTAAAATATCCGCAACCACCAGCGTTTACTTCTCCTTCCGACGGCTTACGTCCCCTTCACTTGGTCGAAACGGTCGACACCACCAATTCTTTTGGTGTATTCTTTCACAACCCTTGGACAATGTATAGCCTTCCTGGTGCCATTTTTTTGCGTTCTTTGTACAGAAGTTACTTCTACTTTAGGATGAAATGCAGTTCAACTTCAACTTTAGACTTTTGTTTATGCCGTTTCTATTTGTTTTATTTTTTATTATGTTATGTAAAATTGCTCTATTTCTTCTCACTGTTCCAGTGGCATAAATATTTTTTTTTCATACAATTACTGCATGAGAGAAAAGTCGCAAAAAAAGTTATCGAATGTAACAAGAGTCTTGAAATCTTCTTGTGCTAATTTACTTGACAATTTCTTTACAACATTAGCCCCTATACCCTCTTCTGTTCCTTGTCCTGTTTTGTCTTTATAAATTTATATAATTACCCTGTGCAATCACAACAGCACCACACTTTATATCCTCTTTTTATGGGCTTTAGCGGCATGTACTGCATCAAACTGGACTTTGAATAGTATCATGCTCTCATCGATAGTTTGGGAAGACGAATTAGGGGCATTGTTTTGAAATGATCGACTAAGTAAGGATATAAGAGGACGATTTTATATAATTTATCAAAATTTATATCTTGTCAACTTGGTCGTTGACAATTATCGTTCAAATGCAAAGTATCTAAAAATTTTTAGAAGCTCTTTATGGGCATAATTTCAGCTATTTCATTCACACGAAATCCAGGATCCCATGACCAATATAAATCAGTATGTGGAAGAATCTGATATCCCACTATAATGAAAATGTCCAAAAAAGCACTCAATTCGTGTTTGTCAACAGGCTGCCAATTTTTTATGTTTTGCTGCTCCGCATACAAATTTGTCTGAGAAACAATCAAATCGAAGACTTCACCACTAAAAAACTGTTTGAAATGCGCTACTGGACGTGCTCTCCTATTCAATAAATACCGAGGTTTTATTGTCACCTTATCAAATTTATCGGGATCTGGCCTGGAAGTCCAGAAATCCTTCCCCCATGACTCATCTTCATATTCAGATTCATCAGTCAATTCTTGTTCTAAGGGTGATGATGATTGTACAATCAAAGTCTCTTCCGGCTGCGAGTTATCTAAATGTGAACGTAGTGCTATTGTAGATATACCTGACTCTGAGCTATTATTAGGGGTAGAATTCAAATGAGGAGGAGAATTTTGTAAAAGGTCACTTGAATCATCATCTGATTCAAGTAACCGTTGTGTTGTAATCACGTTGAACTGTTCTGCCTCATCAGACTCAAATTCGTCTTCTGAGCCATCATCGAGAGTGCTGAAAATCTGCTCCAATGTCTCTTCAATATCTTTTGCATTCATATAACGCGGCATTTTTCATGAAAATCTGAGAAAAGAATTAACTAGTTCAACAAGTGTACATAAAACGCCACGGGCTGCGGGAATATTTTTCCCACCTCTCCTCTCACATCTAAATATGATAGTAAGTTCTAAGGTACAGCAAACAACTTGAAGGATAAACATAAATACATAATAAAAAAACAGATTTTTACCTCTTTTCAAATTAAAAATAAGAAGATTAACGGAGTGACAAATTTTGTTTCAAATTTGGCGCAATTTTTTGACAGATAGTGGCGCCAAGAAAAATTATGTCACGCAAACGTCATTTTTTTTTTCTAAATAATAAATAAGGCATACCTCGTTGCTCCTTCGTCTGATTAGATAAAAGATCTTTAATTAAGCTGAGATGTTGGGCATGTTCCTCTTCCATCTCAGTAGCGAGGCGATCGTGGATTAACCGTAGTCGGTGGGCACGTCGCTTCGCCGTCTCATACCTATTAATTTGTTTCTGTTGAAGTCTGATTTTTTTGTCAAAACTATTGTATATTCGACTTTTTGGAAGCCCTTTCGAACATTGCGTAACACAAATGGTGTCGCTTCTTGGTAATGATTGCACGCACACTGTCGATAGTATCTACTGCGCCCCGCTTCAACCAAACACTTCCAAAAACCACACACAAACTTCAATCTAACTGCTTCAGTAGCATTTTGCTTTTAGCTATCGCTATCGAAAATGCAAATTATGAGGGGTTACATTTACAGTTGCTTCTGCAGAAATAGAACAAGTAAGATTTTTTTTTATTTATTCTGTATGTTCATGTGTTAGCGCGTGCGTGTGTGTGTATGTGCGAGTGTGTCTTTATAGGAAATGTTGCATTAAATATCAAAACGGAACTTTGTTTTTCTATAAAATAAACTGAATTTAATAAAAATGCTTATGCAGAGAGTTTCCCAATAACTTTAAAAACATAATTATTTAATGCTGACATGCTGATGGGTAAGGTGATGGGATTTTTTTTTATTTTCAGATTAAACAACACCTGCAAACCAAACAACATAAATCAAAAGTAGTAATGAAGACAACATCTGGACTACTTAAGAAGTTTCTTGACTCAAATATTGTCGCATCTGAGTTAGCCCTAACATATCACACAGTAAAATATAATTTGTCCTACAAAAGCATGGAGTGTACTATAAAATTGAATAAAATTATTTATGTCAATTCATCTACAGATTCAGCAATTCATCTACGCATTGGTAGGTATGTTGTGATTTACGAACCACATAAAACATTTTATTATAAATGAAATATTATTAAAAAATATTTGTGATCGTTGATAAGTAAAGACATCAGTTTAATTATAATTTATATACCCACGCTATCGTACAATGAACGTTCGGGACGTGTAATGTCAGATGAGAAATGTTGTTACCAAGGCGGTAAATTTGAAAAGTAATTAATAAGAATATTTTTAGGTGAAATGATTACTGCTTTCCATATAACGGAGACCATAAAACTACGCAGGCGACTCTTAAAACGCCGTCGGCAACAGCGGACTATTTTTATAAGAGGCTAATGGGCGATGATACAGATCCTTTGGCGCTAGAAGAAAATACTTTCGTTCATCAATATAGGACACAACAATTATTTTTTTGTTTTTTTTTGTCATTATTGGCGGACAACATACAGGTTACAAAAAAATCTACTACCATTGCGTCAAAACTCAAGGTAATATATAAACAAAAATATAATATTTAATAGTAATCTTCGGTATAAGATTACTCGCTGGAACATCGAATACCAAATCAGTAAAATTCAAAAATTATCATAAAATTATCCGTATAAGTAAATAAATATTTGGCTCGACGTGATCTTACTCATAAATACACAATGCATGATGGGCTTAATGCACACGCACCCTTCCAATTATTATTTTCAGATAATGTCAACTGTGTGGCCTACTATACTAAATTACATTTATTATTATTTACTTATTATATTAATTTTTACATATTCACCTATTTACCACGCATCTATTCTTATTTACTATATATGTATTTGATATAATATTTTACTTATATTTATTCGCCATCACAATGCACGGGGCATTGTAGACGCGCGGGTCACTGCCTCGGGCCTTTGTTTGTTTTATGCACCGCGTCAGAAGTTGAAGAACAATGCGCGCGCGCCGCTACGCTGCGGCCCGCCCAGTCGGTACTCTAGTTCTCCACGCGAAGCCCGTGTCGCCTGCTATCGCGCCGCTCGTTCTAGCTTATTTATCGCGCGTTCGCCTCATTGCTATACCTAAGTATTTTTTGTAATTGTGCTCGCTAAACTTTCCGCTTTCACTACTTCTATTTCTTAAGCTTCTATGGACTATTTTGCTGTGTGAACTATCCTTCTGTGCATTTGTGTCTGACTATTGTGTATAAACTATTGTTTGTGTAATTAATTATTAAAGTTACATTACACAAGAATTGCTTGCTTAATTTGCCGCCTTTTCACATCTGTACAAATAAACACACCGCCTTCAGCCATAACTGTAAGCTTATTAGGAACTGGTAGATATCAAAGACTAGTAGGTCAAGTTTGGTTGATGCCTATTAGCAAAGTCACTGCCTCAACGAGTTGGTTCCGGCATTAAACTTTAATTTGCCCAATTTAATTAAATTTCCGAATAATATAAAGGAAAGAAATAAAATTAATCTGGGCTAGGTATAGAAATTTGAAAATAGCAATTCTGTAAAAAAATAAAATTTTATAGCATATATACACAGATTCTTCGAAAAGTACAATTTTCCGGGAATTATTGGCTACACAGTCGGTACGTTGGAGGCCATTGTACCATGCCATCGCAATCACCCTAGCGAGGCAGCATTTTTTGCCGTAAAGGGTATCACGCCATCAACACAGTCATTGTAAGTTTTATATTTGGATAATAATAAATTATTATTTTTTTATAGTGTAATATTATCGTAAATACTTTAATTTTATTTTGTTTCAGATAAGTTCAAGGAGTTTAGGTAGGCTTTTCCGCCACGGTTCTCTTAATGACATAATAAAAAGGGCTCTTGCCACCATCGACGTTCCGGCTCTTACTGAGCCTCGTGGAATTAGTCGTGATGATGGTAAGAGACCTGATGGATTAACATTGGTTCCCTGGGAACGAGGTCGGGCCCTTGTGTGGGACGCTACATGTGTTGACACACTGGCGCCATCTCATATTCGAGAAACAATGTTAAAAGCCGATGCCGCTGCGTAAAAAGCTGAAGCCAAAAAAATAACTAAATATTCGTGTATCATATCTAATTACTTTTTTGTTCCATTTGTTGTCGAAACGCTTGGCCCTTGGAGTAGTGGTGCAAAAAGCTTCATCAAAAGTATAAGACCTCGCCTCATTGCCTCCACTGGTGACAGGAGGGCTGGTTCGTTTTTTGCCCAGAGGATCGGAATTGCGATTCAACGGGGAAATGCTGCTAGCATTCTTGCCACCATTCCACGCGGTCAAGATTTATACAGTAACTAGTTTTAGTTCATATTTGTATATATATTTAAGCATTTCATGTTGATAATTCTTATGTTAATAAATTATTTTACTATTGTTTCAGATATGTGATATTGTTTTAAAAGTAATAGGCATAAATGCGAAATTCGCAGGAGCTGCCCATGGCAGCGATTTCTGGTGATCATGGACCTTAAATAGATATTTAGAAAGTTTGTATCAAAGTGGAGAAATCATTTTTTTTTAAATTATGATTATTCATTAAAATGATTTATTATCTACTATACTTTTTCAATGGAAAAGTGGCAATTCATAAAATTATACGTCAAAGTCACTAAAATGGCATAAATGTCATTTCTGTGCTTTATAATAATCCGCCATATTGATTGTTGAAAAACGTCACTCTGCCATTTGCAACCCGTTCACGAAACCGAGTACATATACTCTTAGAAAATAATAACAAATAGAAAAGTGTCATTTTTCGAAAAAGTGTTTTGAAACGATTAAACAAGGTTTGTAACTTAGCTTGAATAATGTATTTTTTTCGAAAAATTACGTTTTTCTTTAAACTTTACTTTGTTTCTTTTCTCACTTTTCTATTAAAAGTATTAAATAATGTATTATATGTGTATCTAAAACACCCAGCATTGTTTGAAGAAGCATCCATAAATCTTGCCATAAGCAATTATAAAATAGGAGTTCCTCTTACCTATTTTTCCTTTTTTGTTATCTTTCTCTTTCACACACAGCAGAGCGCGCCATCTTGTTTCGGATCTTCGCGCCAATGACCTTTTTCAAGTCATAGTGTTTGTAAATCTTGCCGTTAAAACATTTAAAAATTTTCTATCAACTTTGAGAAGTTCAAAATTACTTTAGATAGTGAATTTTATGGTGAATTTTGTGTTAAGAACGTGCTTTCATATCGTTAAGGAAGTAATTTACGAATAAGTGTCGTAAATGGTAAGGATATGGATTTGTCGGATGCCGCTGTTTCGGATGGAGAGCGGTTGTCTCGACATGTATCCGACATGTCTAGTGATCAAAGATATTCTTCTTCATATTCGAAAGATGAGGAAGGCTTGGCATCACTTCCACCTAATAAGCGACGTAAGTATATGCAGCGGGGGTCAGACCCGCGAGTTGATTACACTAATCAATCAGGTAGATTACATAGCAGGCTACTTAACTCAATTGCCTAATTATATTATGGCACTGACGCAAGGTTCTCAAGTTAATAATATGAATCCCAGCTGTGTAGATAGGGCTGAGGTGCCTGGGACTGGATTCTTAGTAAATCCTTGTCATGGTAATAATAAGTTGCATATGGGAGTTATTAACACAGAGTTTGATGATAAGAGGGTTATTCCTGTAGCTTTAAAGGAATGTTTGGATGAGGTTACCTGCTTACAACATTTTAACACTCAGGCTTGGAAGGGAATTCGCTATATATCTACTTTACAATCTTTTGCTGCTTCCCCAGGTTTTGTTGCATTAAGAGTCAATGAGGAACTTACTCATTTTAACAGGACTAAGGATTTTCTAGCATCAGCTGAAAATATGTTAGCTGGCTTAATTAATGCAGAGCTGGAACAAAGAGAAATTTTAAAAGGTAGCTTACAGGAAATTGTTAATTGGGCTGCTGCAAAAGATTTAAATGCATCCTCACTCTTTGATAAATTATCAACACTTTTGGGCCAGGTTCATCCTTACATAAAGGCTCTGAGAAGATTATGCAGATTATGTGCATGCATTGAGATCAGAAGAGAGAGAATTTTAAAAGAGATTAATAATACTAACCTGCGAGCAACTCTAAGAAATATTCCATCAAGCTCAGAACATTTATTTAGCAGAGAAGGTTTACAACCTTTAATTCAGTCCTTGGGTGGTTCACAAACATGGTTAAACATGCCAGGCTATATAAAAGAAAAAGGAAAAACAAATGACCGGCCATCAACAAGTCAAAAATATGATAATAGATCACAAGTACAAAATTCAAATAGAAACTTTAAACTAGTGGAAAGATAAGGATTAACAATAGTAATTTTCGCTCATATAAGAAACATTCTCATATAAGAAAATTTTCTTAACAACAACAAAGAAAATTCTACCAACTTTAACAAGAAACAGAAATGACATAAGGATACAGAGGGTGTTTCAAGGGGGATGTTTAAAACAAGCAGTTCAGAAGTATAAAGATTTGAATGTAAACCAGTTTATTATAAATATAAATACCAGAGGCCGCATACCTTTCAAATTGAAATCCCCACTTCAGTACCCAACAATCAGATTATTAAAGAAATTTGCAACAAGAATATCCACAAAGATGAATACAATAGTTCAGGATTTAAAAGACCAGGGAATTTCAGAGACACCGGGAAATTTGAATACAGGTTTCCTATCCAAGATGTTTTTACTAAAAAAATCAGATGGTGAACTCCGTCCAATATTCGATTTAAGAGGGCTCAACCGATACTTACAGAAGAGCAGAAACTTTATGAGAAGATATATGAAGAGACTACAGTAAGACGAGAAGATGGAAAATTTGTAGTAAAACTACCTTTTAGGACTAGTGATCCACAGTGTCAACATTGCGATCAACAAACTACATTCATTAGAGCGGAGATTAAATAAGAATCCTACACTTTGAACCATATAAAAGCTATTAAGACAGAAGATGTTGAAAATCCCAAAGCTGTCTATCTTCCTCACCATGCCGTTGTCAGAGAAGATAAGGAGACAACAAAGGTCAGAATAGTTTTCAACGCCTCGAGTAAGGGGACTAATAACGTGTCTCTGAACGATGATCATTTGGTGATAAGGCTTTGTGCAAGCCCGTCTGGGTAGGTACCACCCTCTCATCAGTTATTCTACCGCCAAATAACAGTACTCAGTATTGTTGTGTTCCGGTTTGAAGGGTGAGTAAGCCAGTGTAACTATAGGCACAAGGGACATAGCATCTTAGTTCCCAAGGTTGGTGGGGTATTGTCGATGACCACTTACCATCAGGTGGCCCATATGCTCGTCCGCCAACCTATATCACAAAAAGAAAAAAAATAAAATAAAAAAAAAATGGTTGCCTGTAAAGTCGGTATACGGGCGAAAGTTTTACGTGACAACGACTTTGAGTGGTAAAATAATTTTAATGTGAATATTCATTCGTATAGTAAGAAGAAGGATAAAATAATAGTAATAAACACTTTTTATGTCTGTCTCTCTCGCTCTTAGGCGGCCTAACCATGCCCGAGTGGAAGGGACGCGTGCCTCTCACTCGCTCTCATTGTGAGCGCATAACGTGAGCGGAGCGTAACGCAGTTTCTTGAAGTGTCACCCGGCAAACCAATTTATAAGACGTTGTCACTTCAATAAAAGGTAGGTCCTAAACTCCAACAAGATCTACGCCACCTTTTATTAAAATGGCGTAAACATCCTATTGCTATTGTTGGAGATCTGGTGAAAATGTACCGACAGGTGCTAGTACATGAAGGAGACACTGACTTCCAGAGGATATTGTGGAGAAGTAGCCCCGATTTACCCGTTGAGCATCATAAACTGTTAATTTTAACGTTTGGCATAGCATGTGCGCCTTATCTTGCAGTCAAAACACTACAAAAATTGGCGCATCTAGAAAAAGACAAATATCCACTGGCAGCACAAATTACTTTACGAGATTACTATGTCGACGATTTAATGACAGGTTGTGAAACTGAGGAAGAAGCATTACATATTTACGAGAAGATGTGTCAACTTATGAGATCGGGTGGTTTTCAATTGCAAAAATGGAGTAGCAACAATCAAACATTTTTATTGGGTTGGCAACTAAGTGATTGCCGATTTTGTGGATAGGTGGACTTTAGGCTTTTTTTTTGTTTTGTGAAAGTGGTCAAAGCACCTAACCTATATTTTTTTCTAATTGTTTAGACTTCTCACTTTAATTTAGTAAAAAATATATATATCGATTAGTGCCTTAGTTTTGTTTTTATCCCAATTAAAAAATAGAAGAACAGGACGTGCACTTCAAACATATTTTATTGTATTACTTCTGAAAAGGCAAGAACGCCTCGCAAACACAAAAGAAGTTATATGCCGTATACGGAAATGGAGCCTTGAAAGAAAGGCAGTGCCGAAATTGGTTTTCCAGAATTTGTTCTGGTGATTTTTCATGGGAAAATGCTCAACGATCTGGCTGCCCAGTCGAAGTCGATGGTACCCATATCAGGGCCATTATTGATTCAGATTGCACAACTCGTCGTGATATTGCACAGAAACTCAATGTATCGCACACATGCATTAAAATTGTTTGGATATATCAAAAACTCGTTTTATGGAAAAATTTCAAATTTTCCTTCTTGTTTGAAATCGGCAATCACTTAGTTGCCAACCCTATAAATCAAATTGAACAAAAGAATTTAAATACTGAGAAATCTCTAACAATTAAAACTGATAATATGATAAAAGTTTTAGGAATTTGCTGGAACAGGTGTACAGATAATTTTGAATGTGTAGTAAATTTAACCGAAATTGAGGAACCTATTACTAAACGCAAAGTCTTATTAGTTATTGCAAGACTTTACGACCTTCTCGGATGGATCTCACCAGTAGTAATTAGCGCTAAAGTTTTTATCCAAAAATTGTGGAAAGCGTGTCTTGATTGGGATGACAAATTACCGGATAATCTGTTATCTGAGTGTTGAATTATAGACACGAGTTAATCAATATTAAGAACATCTTGATCCCACGATGGCTTTGCACAACCAAGACGTCTAAGCTAGTACTACACGCATTGTCAGATGTATCAAGTGTGGCATATGCAGCTGCGATTTACCTTAGAATTGTAGACGAGAATGGTTAAGTGTATGTGAAGCTTATAACTGCCAAGACAAAAACCTTTTGAGAAGAAGTGTATTCCCCGCTTAGAACTTTGCGGAGCAACTTTAGCTGCTAAGCTACTAAATAAGGTTTCACAAGTAATGTGTATACCGAAACGTGACCTTTATGCGTGGACTGACTCAACTGTAGTTTTCGGGTGGCTACGTGGACCTGTTAATCGGTGGGCTACATACGTGAGCAACAGAGTGTCACACATACTAACGATAATGGAGTTTGAGCAATAGGGACATGTGTCAACACATACTAACCCTGCTGACTGTGCCTCTCGAGGGTTGAAGCCAACAGAGTTAAACAGTTATGACCTTTGGTGGAACGGTCGCTATTGGCTGTCAAAGCCAGTCATTCAAAGTAAGAAGCCTGACATAATTGATACTCATGAGGAGGAACGAGTTAAATCGTTTGTTGTTATGGAGAAGCCAAACACTAATTTTGAATGGATGAAGTTTTCAGATTTATCAAAACTATTAAAAGTGATTTCATTATGCCGGAGGTTTTTCAAAGTGAGATTGTCATCAAATAAGAGAAAACTGTTACCAAAATATGTTACGTCGGATGAAATGACTCAAACCCTACAACTATGCATAAAACAAGTTCAAGGATGTGATTTTGCGGGAGAAATAAATTCATTTAAAATAAGAGATAGCGTTGCGAATCGGAGCGTACTACGCATTCTTTATCCTTTTTAGATAAAAATGGGATCTTAAGAGCTATGATCAAAAGCATCCTATTATTTTGCCGGCTAAGAATCATCTTTGTCTGCTAATAATTGCTGATGCTCGTAAAAGGACGCTCCATGGTTGTCCGCAACTTATGATGAGTTTTATAAGGTCTAAATTTTGGATATTGAGAGCACGTGAAATGGTCAATATTATAGAAGTTTTGTTACTTGCCTTAGACATTTTAAAATAGCAGCGTCACAGTTAATGGGTCAGTTACCGGAAGCAAGATTAAAACCGAGTCGAGCTTTTAGAACTTCAGGAGTGGATTACTCAGATCCCATTAATATCCGGTTTTCCCCTGGACGAGGAGCGAAATCGTACAAGGGATATATATGCTTGTTTGTCTGTATGGTGACTCGAGCAGTCCATTTAGAAGCAGTTTCCGATTTAACTGTAAAAGGGTTTATTTCTGCATTTAGAAGGTTTGTTTCACGAAAAGGACATTGCCAAGATCTCTTTAGTGATAACGGCACTAACTTTGTTGGAGCAGATGCTATGTTACGTAATATGTTTGACAGTGCTAAGTCAACTCTACCTAATGAAATAGCTCAGTTGTTAACGTTAGAATCAACAACGTGGCACTTTAGTCCCCAAAGTGCGCCTAACTTTGGAGGACTTTGGGAGGCGGGTGTACGTTGTGCTAAAGGTCATTTAAAACGAGTCATAGTGGATACTACCTTAACGTACGAAGAAGTTTCAACATTACTAGCACAAATTGAGGCGTGTTTGAATTCGCGACCTTTGAGCGTTCTTAGCGACAACCTAAATGACCCTCTCCCATTGACACCTGGTTATTTTCTAGTAGGGGAATCATTGTTAAATCTTAATGATATAGATTATTCATATCAAAATCTAACGGGATTAGATAGGTGGAAAATGATTCAGAAAATGGTTAATGTGTTTTGGAAGCGGTGGTATAAGGAATTTTTAAGTAATTTAAATCAGAGAAACAAATGGTATAAGAAAAATTCAGAAATTGGTATAGAAGATGTAGTCGTAATTAAAGATGACAATATATCACCTGCTAGATGGATTTTAGGGAAAGTAATAGAAAAGCACACCGCCCCCGATAATATAACACGTGTAGTAACTGTAAAATGTAAAGGAGGGTTACTTAAACGCCCTGTTAATAAGCTATGAGTTTTGGTTAAGTCATAGGTATTTAAAGTATACTGTCACGGTGGGCGGATTCTATATACTGTTTTATTTTTGTTTTGTTTACTATAACGTATAAACTGGTTTAATAAATTCAAACTCAATTCGCTTTGATATACTTTAATTTTTACACAATAGTTTTAATAATTGCTTCCACTCCGAAATCCGATCGTCGACTACTCTTTTGTTTTTCCTCCTCCTTTACTTCTTTTTTCCGTCATTTTCTATTCGTCCGTCGAGCCCCGCCGCTTTTTATATCCAGCCATCAACGAAGTCACAGTGTTACCATCTTTAAATCTGAATAACATAAATAAAAATCATCACATTCGGCCATCCGAATGAGTGCAACTCCTGGTGCACTGGTCTCACACCCGTCCGGAAAGCGCAAAAGATACTTTAGCTAAATATATTTTAGTTGTAATGAAACTCATGTTTTATACGTACATATTTTATTCACTTCGGCACGTGGCTACGTAGCAAAAAACAATCATCACATTCGGTTATTGGTTTTATTTTTGGATGTTTGCTTGACTCTGTTGTAGCTCAGATAAAGGAAGATTGTCATCACTGTCATAATCGGATGACTCTACCGAACAATCACTAATTTTTCCATTATTACCTTTTGAGAGTTTCGCATTTATCCAAGGACGCATACAGTCTACAGCAACAACAGTTTCAAACTTTTTGTTAAAGCGAGGAACATTAACAACCTTATATCTATCATTTCCGATTACTCTTTTTATTTTATAGGGCCCAATGAATTTAGATAACAGTTTGCAACTATTGTAGTAATTTGTCCGAGTAATTTTTACTAAATCGCCTTCTCCATAGACGATAGCGGGTGCTCGACCGCTATCGTAGCGCAACTTTTGTTTCTGCTGAACTGTCTAAATTTTTTTACTGACAGTATCTCTGATTGATTCCACGCTCCCCAATGGATCATCTGCGCCTATGCCTAGTTTATTGGCCAATCCATCAGAAAGCCTACAACCAAACAGAACTTCTGATGCGGTCTTTTGAGTAACAGAGTTAACAGTGTTGTTTATGCCCCACTGTATTTTCCCATTGTATATTGTAGCTCTAGGACACGCGACTGCATTCAATACATGTTTTATCCCATGAAAATCACAAAATTTTTTGAAAGCACCTGACGTAAATGAAGTGCCTCTATCAGATATAATCCGAGAAGGCACTCGAAAATCATAGAATATATGCTCAAGGACTTTTAAGGTGCTTTTGGTTTTTGTGTTCTTCACGGCTCTTACAAATAAATACTTAGTGAATCCATCTACCACAGTCAAAATGTAGTTGTTCCCCTTTTTACTTTTCGTTAATGAACCTAAGTGATGTTAATATGGATTGTATGAAAGTGGACGTCCACCTTCTGAATGGGATACCAATAACCAGCTTTTTTATTCCGTGCATTATCCTTATTGTAGGCGCATTGAATACAGGAATGTACATACTTCTTTACAAATTTGCGCATCTTAGGGAACCAGTATTGCGCCTGAACTCTATCAATAGTCTTTGTCTCGCCTAAGTGTCCCATGTCATCATGATTTGCGCGACAAATTTGAAAACGTGCTGAACGAGGAACTACAAGGCATAATATGTCATTAACTCGCCTGTAGACTTTGTGATCTTTTACGACAAAGTTTTTCTTAATGTCTTTTGATTCCTCATTGTTTCCCGGTTTTAAAATCTTAACTATTCTTTCAATATCTGGATCTGTCATTTGTAAAGTCAACAATCAATCTGTACTGATAGTGTACACAGTCATTGTCGAGTCTTCGTTACAGTCCGTCGAGTTAGTATTCGACATGTGCCATTTGGGCGCCTGGTCTGTATTCGATATCGAACGTAAATTCACTTATCTGAAGCCACCAACGGGCAATACGAGGTACAAGATCACGTTTGGTAAGCGTCGTCCTAATTGCGTGACAATCGGTAACTACTTTAAAATTTGTCCCTAACAGATAAATTCTAAAATTTTTTAGGGAACAAACTATAGCCAAGGTCTCCAGTTCGTAAGAATGTAGATGGCGCTCCTCAGGAGTAGTTTGTCTACTAAAGTAGGCAACAGTCTTAAGAACTCGAGGGTTCTTCTGCCATTGTAAGAGGATGCCACCTAAACCCAAAGCGCTGGCAACTGTATGGAGTTCGGTATCCAACTGAGGGTTATAGAGAGCTAAGATCGGACGCTCAACCAATTTGTCTTTTAGCTGAGTAAATGCCTTACATTCAATATCAGACCACTGAAAAGTAACGTTCTTTTTTAATAGATTGGTCGCGCTATCTCGCCGAATCCCCTAACGAATTTTCTAAAATATCCGGCTAGCCCCAAGAATTGGCGGACTTCATGAACTGATTTTGGTACTGGGAACTCTTTAACTGCTAAAATTTTATGTTCGTCGGGGCGTATCCCATTATTGGAAATTTCATACCCTAAATACATTATGACACTATCGAAAAATCTACACTTCGACAACTTCGGGGTCAGTCCAAATTCACGCAATAACTTGAGGACATCCTCTAGTCTTTGGAAGCCCTGCTCTAGACTTCTAGCTTTTCTGATGGCACAAGAATGTCATCTAAATACGCCAACGCTGTATTGAACCATTTTGACCCTAACATTCTATTTATAAATCTTTGAAAAATTGCCGGTGCATTGGTGAGACCAAAGGGCATACGTTTAAATTCAAAATGATCGTCCGGAGTTACAAAAGCTGTATAACGACGGCTTTCCTGTCCATAGGAATCTGATAGTACCCCGAGGCGAGGTCAAGAGAGGTGAATAAACGATTACCACTAAGATTATTCAATTGATCTTCTATGAGTGGTAGAGGATAGCAGTCTTTTCTAGTTTTGTTATTTAACGCCCTAAAGTTAGACGCTGTTCCCCTGTCTTCTTTCTCACCATTAAAATGGGACTTGCGAATTCAGATTCAGACTCTCGAATTATTTCGTTCTGCAACAGTTCATCTACAATTTCGCGTACTTGTTCCCTTTCTGAAAAAGATAGGCAATACGGTCGATAAACTATAGGTCTGTAATCGTTTAAGTCAATGTACATCTCAACGTCTTTTGCTAGTCCTATTTCGCTAAGGTTCATAGCGAAACAATCGCGGTAAGACTGTAGCAAACTATAAAGCCTACCGACATTATTCTTACTAACACTCTCTCCAATTTTAATGTCCTCGCGGTTTAATGGTACCATAGTGGACACATCTTTAGTAATCTGATTTACTATACGAACCGTTTTTTCAAGAAAAGGTGTAGCTCGGGCTAACTAAACGTTTTCAGCAAGAACCAATTTTACAGATCGACAATTGGTCACAACTAAATGACCTTTTCCTTGTTTGATACAGTACACACCCTGATGCAAATGGTACTCCCTACCTGGCTCTGCACAATTATATCTTTCCATGTAGACGTCACCGGAGTATGCAAGGTCATCTGTATACACCTCAACCAATCCAAACTTTTGTATCTCATTAGGGCCTACGGTCATTAGTTTAATACTATTGTTATGCTGAGGTGAATTCTGAAGAAATGGGCTTTTGTAGAATAAAAGTTTATTTGTGTCTTTTAAAACAGTAACACTTGGCAACTCGATAAAATCTTGACCAACTAGAATCGGAGTGGACAAGAATTCGTCCGGGACTACGAGAACCAATGAAACTCAATGGAGGCTTCGACTTCATCAATTTTTAGCGTTATATTACTTCTGTAAAAGGGCGTCACCGAGGAGTTACCAAAACCTTTTATTGAAGGGAGTTCATTAAAACACTTTACCAAGTTGAATGTTTGAGCCTCTGCTTGACGCATAAGGGTACATTCACTGCCGAAATCTATATAAGCCAGAAATTCTTGACCGTTAATGATAGCTTTTTTAAAAAACTTGTCATTAGTCTTGTTAAACGTGAAAATTGCCAAAGTCTTTTTCTCATCATCGGTCGTCCTATTGTCATTAATCTGTCGAGAAGTCGAAGGATTAAGAGGATTCAGTTTACGCGCTACTGAATCGTGACCTACTCTAAAACACTTTTGACATTTCACTAAAGGACTAGGACAATAATGAAAATTTTACTATCTTGTTTTTGTTTATTTCAATGTTCAGCTTAGTTTTATCACGTAATAAAACTAATATAATATAACAAATCAGGTAGTAAGCAATTTTATTTTATTTATTTATTTAAAATGCTTTATTGCACAACACACGGAGAAAAAAAAGGGGAAATATAAAACATAAAATAAGTACATGGTGCGCAAAGGCGGTCTTATCGCTTATAGCGATCTCTCACAGACAACCTTTGGTGATCTCCTATCACCAAAGGTTGTCTGTGTCTTAGAACGAAAACAGGTAAGTGAAGAAAAATATATGAAAAAATGAGGAAAAGTACAATATAATAATATTTATACTAAGGTATAGTAATAAACTACACATAACTACATACCAATAATACATACATATAAATATAATATATATTAAAATATACATACATATATACATAAATATAAACTACATATTATTACATACTTGCATACATTATTTAGATATGGATAGGTAATAGTTTCTCAAACGATGCTTAAATATTGCCAAGGATTTAGACTGCCGTATATCAGTGGGTAGTGCATTCCAGAGTTTGACGGTTTTCACGGTGAAAGAGTTGCTGTAGGTTTGTGTTCGACTGCAGGGTGTGACAAGTTTGTTGTCCTCACTAGAACGCAGGTTGTGTGTGCTATCAAACCCAAGAAATTTGAAGCGTTCTTTAAGGTAAGGTGGTGTATGCTCAACATATAAAATAGCATAGAGAAGAGATAAGGCGTGCAAGTTTCTTCGAAGCCTGATTGGCAGCCACTTTAACTGAGACCGATACTGCGAAACGTGATCATACTTACGCAGGCCAAATATGAATCTAATGGCCAAATTTTGCAGCCGTTCTAATTTATTCAGAAGGTCTTCAGTTAAATCAATGTAGCAGGCGTCGGCATAATCTAATATTGGAAAAAGAAATGCATTGGCTAAGCTGATCTTAGCCTTGATGGGTAGTAGATTTTTCCATCGCCTTAAAAAACCAATGATGGCATACATCTTACGACTCATTTCTGCAACCTGAGGTACCCAGGATAAGGAAGCATCCAGAAGTAGTCCAAGATTTCTAACAGTTTCTTGCAGCGGTAGTGTGTGGCCATCAAGCATGATTGGAGATAGGATTTTGTCTTTGACCCTCGACAGAAGCTTAGGACTGCCAAAAACAGCTACTTGCGACTTCCTTGGATTCAGTTGGAGACCGTAAGATCTACACCATTCACTGATCTTTACCAAATCATTATTCAAAGTTGCAACAGCCTCGTCGATACCGTCCAAGGGAGCGGTAACATATATTTGAAGATCATCAGCATATAGATGATAGGATGAAGAGATAAGTGTAGAGAGAGTATTAATGAAAATAGAAAAGAGAAGAGGAGAGAGTACACCACCTTGCGGGACACCGGAAGGGATATCTAAAAAAGGTGAAGACCTACTGTTTGCCGTTATGCATTGCTGTCGATTGAACAGGTAAGAACGGAACCAATCAACAGCAATAGAACCTATGTTTAGAGATTCAAGGATTGCCAAGCATATGTCATAGTCGATAGTATTAAAAGCATTCGAAAAGTCAAGAAGAGCTAGTATAGTTACGCATTTGTTGTCAATTCCGTTACGTATATCGTCACATACTTTGGTGAGTGCTGTAACTGTACTATGGCCTTTTCTAAACCCAGATTGGAAAGGGCAAAGGATTTTATTAATAGAGAGGAATTGGCTTAGTTGAGAATGGACTACACGTTCTAGCACCTTCGAGAGAAAAGGAAGCACAGATATAGGTCTAAAATGAGAAGGTAACAAGGGATTGGAAACTTTAGGAATAGGAATCACTAGAGCTTTGCGCCAAATAGAAGGGAAAGTACCAGTTGACAGGGAGTAATTAAATATATGACATAAAATAGGTACAATATTGTTGAGGGTAAGGAGAATAAGTTTTCGACTTATTTCATCACAGCCAGTTGAGTCTGATTTAATACTAAGGATGTGCTTCCTTAACTCGCTAATGGTGACAGAGCTGAATTTGAAAGGAGGGTTATCAGGAATAGGCAGTGTATGAAGAAAGTTGATTGTATTAAGTTTGTCACACATATTTATAGAAGAAGAAGAAAGAAAGTGTCTGTTAAGATCATCAAGTTCGATATTAAAAGAAATGGTTTCCCGCTGACGACCGATTCCCAGCGATTTCAAAAACCGCCAAACCTTGGATGTATCGCTATTATCAATAGCATTTGCAATAAACTTACGCTGAGCATCACGACAGAGTTTATTGCAACGATTTCGTAGATGTTTATATTTTTCCAAGTTGTCAGTAGTTGGATTTCTTTTATATTTGGCCTTCGCAGCATTACGCTTAGCCATGAGTGCTCTAATATCCTGAGTTAGCCAGGGAGCCGGTAAGTGCTTAAGCTTAATAGGTCTTAATGGGGCATGTACATCCAATAAATCGGTTAAGAGAGAATTAAATATGCTAATTTTTTCATCAATTGAGCTGGCATTATAAATAGCATTCCAGTCGATATTGTTTAAATCGCTCATGAAATTGGTGTTATTAAGCTTTTCAATTTTGTGTTGTAAAATGTAAACAACTGTCACGTTGACATCTTAACAAGTGCATTCATACTGCGTTCCGTTATTGCTTTGAGATATAAATGTCATCATAATTTAACTTCTGCATTATTTTTTCTTTATCTCAATACTAGTAAAGTTTACTTATTGCATTAATCATATATTATTTTTGTTACTATAAATATGTTACTTGTTGTTCTTTTCCTTTGTTTTTAATTTTTTTTTATTTTGTACTTGTTTCTTTTTGTTGTTGTCTTTGTTGTAACGTGTTTTATTTTAACTTGATACTGTCTATTAGTTTACAACGGTTTTGAATTTGTTTTTTTACCTTTTAAGTGATTTTTTTCTCTCAGACCGCTGGTGGGTTGGTTTCTGCCTTTATTGGTTTATTATTATTATAACATATTTATTATAAGTTATTTATATATAATTTTCTTATTTTATTATTGTATTTTATATATATCTATTATAAACTATCACAATGTCATTAAATAATAGTATATCTAGTAGCCATTTTTTGTCTTGCTCATCAAATGAAGATCTGTCAGTTGAGGATGAGTATAGTTTCCACAGTACAACTTCCCTCCCTTTAAACGTCGTCCTTAATTCTTGTTTCTCAGATTCAATGAAGAATTTCAACGTTATTCACATCAATGCACAGAGTATTCCGGCCCATTATCCCGATATGCTTGCGTCATTTGAATCTCGTAATATCCACGCGATTCTCATCTCTGAATCCTGGTTAAAGCCATGTTTACCATCTACATCTTACTGCTTACCAGGATTTACACTGATACGTAACGACCGCATTGGTAAAGGTGGGGGTGGAGTCGCGATCTACCTTCGTTCTTATATTTCCTTTACTATTGTTAGCTCGTCGACTCAGCCTCCTCCAACTAATGCTGCTGAACACTTACTCATCGAAATAACTCTTTCTCTTACCAAAATTCTTCTCGGCGTATTTTATATTCCCTCTCTACATTTTGATTATTTTCTGCATTCGAAAGTTTATTAATTAATTTGTCTCCCTTATATAGTCATACCGTAATTATGGGTGACTTTAATACATGTCTCCTTAAAGGTGACAACCGATGCAGAAAGCTAAACTCTGTAATTGAAGCGTGCAACCTACACATTTTGCCTCTAACTGTGTCCCTTCACTTCTTGATCTCATTATAGTGTCATCTCCAGATTTTGTTCTCACGCACGGCCAATTTGAGGCTGATGCTTTTTCGAATCATGATCTGATTTTTGTTTCATACAAAGTTCGTCTTCCTAAAGCAAAATCGAGAATACTTCTGCGTCGTAGTTTTGGGGGAATGGATAAAGAACGTCTTTCTGAGGATGCTCGCAAAATTAATTGGTCAGCTGTAGTTGATGCCAGCTCAGTCGACTTAAAAGTTGACATGTTTAATTCTTGTCTGACTGGTCTTTATGATAATCATGCTCCGGTTAGACCTTTTAAAATTAAACATTTACCAGCGCCTTGGCTATCTGAGGAATTAAAAAGTCTTATTGCAAAAAAAGCTATGGCTAAAAGTAAATTAAAATCTGATACATGTGACAAAAACCGTATTAAATATAATAAAATCCGGAATCGCTGCAATACATCGTGTAGAGATGCGCAACGACGCCACATTCATAAATCAGTCGAAAACGGCGACCCAGCTAAAGTTTGGAAATTCCTCGAATCGTTTGGAATTGGCAAATCATCTCATAATTCTCTTCACCGTAACATTGACATAGAGTGTCTCAATAAGCATTTTTCTTCATCTGACGTTATTGACAACGCAGAAAAAGAGCGGACGTTAAATATTCTTTCTTGTTTGCCAACCTTTGACTATCCACCGTTTAATTTCATTCCTTTCACCGAATGTGATGTTAAGAAGAGCATAGTGTCCATCTCTTCTAATGCCGTGGGCGACGACGGCGTTGGCCGTAATATGATCATACCTATCCTTGAAACTATTGGTCCTGTTATTACTCATATCCTTAATGAATCCATCACTTCCTCAAAGTTCCCCGATGCCTGGAAAGTAGCCCTCACTGTGAACTTTGACATCTTATTAAGTTTGCTGCGTTCTCTTAACATATCTCCATCGGTGATTGGCTGGTTTCAGAGTTATCTTAGAGGCAGAAGGCAACGTGTTCAGGTAGACGAGACATTTTCGTCTTGGTGTGAAGTACGTGCTGGAGTGCCTCAGGGTGGCGTGTTGTCTCCTATTCTCTTTACAATTTTCATTAATTCTATTACTCAAAAGATTTCTTCTCTCTACCACATGTATGCAGATGATCTCCAGCTTTATACCCAGTCAACCTTGGATAACTTGCCCAGCGCTATCACTGCCATTAATGATGACCTGGTTACAATCAGTGATTGGAGCAAGTGTTATGGTTTAAAGATCAATCCTTCAAAATCACAGGCCATTATTATTGGCAGTACCGCTATGATTTCAAGAGTTGACTGGAGAAAGATTCCTACGATTATATTAGATAATTGTACTATACCATATAGTTCTACGGTAAAAAATCTCGGTATACATCTAGATTCTACACTTTCATGGTCACATCAGTTAAATGTAGTCAGCAGGAAAATGTTTTCGGCGATGGGCTCTCTACGACGTCTCCGTTCTTTTCTTCCTATTTCCACCAAAACTATGTTAGCACATTCTCTACTTCTATCTATTCTCGATTATGCAGACGCAAGCTATCTAGATTTAAATGAGGACCAATTAAATAAACTTGAGCGTCTTCAAAATCTAGCTATACGGTTCATATTTGGGTTACGCAAATATGACCATGTCTCTGAATTTCGTGCTCAGCTCAAGTGGTTACCTATTCGTTTTCGCCGGAATCTACATATTGTTTGTCTTCTGTACTGTGTGGAAATATATATGTATGTGAAGGAAAAATTTAAATTTTAGAATTCTCGCAATGTTATTGACGGACACAACATGAACTTACGTTCATCTGAAAATTTAGTTTTAAATCCACCTGTGCAGAAAACAATTTTTTCCAAAAAATCTTTTACGGCTGAGGCTACTCGATTGTGGAATGCTCTCCCGCTTGATATCAAATCTGCAACCTCTTTAACATTATTTAAAACTAAAGTTATTAAATAATACCTCACACTCTCACACTGAATGGCGACTAGATACCATTTGTTATTTGTATCTATCTGTATATTTGTATGTATTTATGTATGACTTTATGTATATATGTATGTATAAATATATTTATGTACCTAGCTATATGTATGTAGTAGTTTATTTATGTATTATATTATTTGTATCTATGCATGTAGTCTATTTTACACCACCTACCATTTCTCTGTTGGCTACTACTCCATATCACCTCGGTTGTCTGGAAGAAATCTATTTTTTATGTGTTCTTACTATAAGGCTAATCTGTTCGATTTGTGGTGTACAATAAAGTATTCAAAAAAAAAAAAAAACAATGTATGTCCCCTTGAACGACAATTGAAAAAGGTTCCGTTAGTTTCGCTGGGCTTTGATCCTAAGCTAGCACGATGGTTAAACCGAAAGTTTTCGTTACGCTTCCTAGCATAAAGCAAATCTGTAGTTCGCTGAGAATTGAGAAAGTTCAGGAGGTCCTCTGCTTCCTTACAGTTTAATGCTTGCGCACCACTCCTTACAGATTTATCCAAGATTCCATGTATAACACAGTCAACCGCTTTTTGACCTTTAATTTCGCAACGGTTTAGTAGGGTTAGTTTGTCATAAAAGTATTCTCTTAAATTTTCGTTGTAACGTGTGGTGCGCGCAAGCGTCTCCTCCAGAAGCCGACCATAATTTTGCTCGTCAGGGAACGCCTTGCGAAGCTTTGCCTGCCACTCCTCCCAATTGTAACTAACCGATGGCAAAACATCGAACCAAATTTTTGCTTTTGAACTTTTGAAGAGCAAAATGCACGGTTTGAATCTGATCCCAATTATATATACTAGAACACTCGTTCACTTTTCTTAGCCAACTTTCTACATTTTGTGCCTTACTAAATGGGTCGAACTCGGGTATTACATTATTGACGTGGTTATAATTCAGCTGATGAATCTTGGCATCGTCGTTTCCCCGGATAGTAGAAATAAGCTTCATTACCTCGTCTATGGTGAAATTGCCTACCGGTGTTTTGCCTACCATTTGCGAAGTCGTCTGCTCTAGCTGTGGTGCTGGAGCCGTCGAGACAGACCGTGATATCACCTGCTGTACTTCTTCCACTACCCAAACCGGAGCTGCGACGTCTTTTACAGCCTTGTGGACAAGCCTGGCCACAGAGAAAGACGAGGACTCGTAGCGTCTTTTTCGTTTCTGATTTCGACCTCGTCGTTCAGGGTGGACCCCGTTCGTTTCCATTCTCTCGAAAAGAGAAAAAAATAAATAATTAATTACTGCAAAGGTAATTGACGTAGCCATACGTAGTCTAAAGAGACACATGGCCTCATAATCCTAAGGAACATACATAGCTCCGTTCAGACTCACATGGCCTGATAATCTTAAGGAACATACATAGCTCCATTGCCAACATTGTCTCCTAACCCATGCACTTCATGCACACACATGGTACACGGTACTTGTTAAAAATTAAAAAAAGAAAAAACATATGTAATTAAATATCGGTACACAGTATACTATGGAATAAGATATACTCACGTCTATATTAATAATAAAAATTAAACTAAACTCCTAACAATTAATTAATATTTAATAACATTAAATGCTTAAATATATACAAATACTCCTCACATGTCCACAAAACGTCAAATATGTCCGACCGTTATACTTCACGTCATTGAATTTTATGAATTTAATAACAAAATATCTCAATTATACGAATTTTGCGGATATATGTTGTCGTCTCAAAATTATTATTTTAATCGATCTATAATTGTGGATAGATTTCGATCAGGTCTATCTTAGACCGAAACATCTTCCTTAAGTTAGCATATTTTTTTGTATTGATTGAGTTAAAAGTACGAGTGATATATGTACGTGTCCAATAAACAAGTCTTACATTTTTAACACACTCTAGTGTTCTTTCATGGTATGGCGCTGCAAATGTTAGTTACATTTTCGTTGAATTTGCAAAATTCACCTTATGTGCCAAATTCTAGTCGTCTAATATGAGCTTTAATTCGGCAGCTATATTAATCACTTGTGGTGTCTAGTTAAACAACAGCAATCTAAAAGAATAGTTCTTAACTCGAATTCGCGACTTGTACTCTTACTGACCAGTTATAGCTATGCATGATTCAGTTTTACATGAAACAAATTTTGTTTAATTGTGGCTTTAGTTTTTTTTTCGTGCTATTCTATAATAAATGAAAATGGCTATTCGATAATGATTTCCGGTACGGCAAAGTGTAACCAGGATACCTGGTTTGCACCAATTTCATGAATAATAGTTCTCCACTACGGTGAAAGTATGAAATGAGTCTATCCATAATTCTAACACATCACGGTCAGTCAGCAATCAGCTGCTTTTGTTCTTTTGATTTTTTCTTTGGAACATCTAGATCGCATTTTAACTTTTTTTCATGAATCCCGAATTAAGAAAAACCAGTGGTCCTGGTTAGCTGTGTAGCTGCAGCAGTACGGTGTCGGTTCCGTACTGCCCGAAAGCGAATGAGCGTCATCGTTATATGATGCAATTCGGATTTAGACTTTTGCACTTGAGAAGAAAACGAAAGAAATGTGCTTTAAGGTTTGATTCTCCAGATACCCAAGACTAAAGTATGTAATCCCCAATTACGATTGCTTCTTTTTATAGCTAGGTGGATTTATGGACGTCAATATATTGTAACACTATCTTGGACGCGAAGTCTCACGGACCGCTTTAACTTCAAGTAATATTTACAAGAAAACTGCCATTTTCTGAGTTTTTATTTTTAACTTACCTAAAAATTATCGAATTAAAAGACTATAATATTTATTTAGCTTATATTCATTTAATTTTGTAATAATTATGTAAATCACATTTAGGGCACTTTTCAGTCTTAAATTGCCTGAGATTAATCTGTAAACATAATAAACTATACCAAACTTAAAAAACAAAAAATCAACTTGAAACATAAAAATTCTGACAAATGTCCAATATCAGTAAAATTATTGACAGTCATTGCACAAAGGCTTAGAACACTGAAGGCATATAGCTTGTTTACAGGCAACACAAGTGTCGTTAGTATTCCTCTTTAGTTTAGGTGGAAAGATTCGGTAGGTCTTTCGTTTTGAACACTCAATTTCAAAAGTAGGGGGCTCCGCAATAGGCAGGTCTGCTCCTAAAACGTGCTTCAATGTCATATGCAATTCCTTTGGCAAATTTAAGGTGATTACACGTCTTTGTATATGTGGTATGACCAAGTATCTTGTTAATTTCTTAAGATATCCCCTCTTTCTATTGCTTTGCGCTGATGCTGATTATGTAGAATGTGAGCATTCATTCCACACAAGTCCAGTATCCCATAGAAAATGACCGTAGGCCACCTTCTTGTTCTACGGCTACTACTATGTATAGAACATTTCTTGTCAGTCTGGTCTACTCCTCTTTTAGTGGAATTATAGTAGAGAATCATTTCAGTTTTTTTGGTGCTGTCATTTATGGTTTTGCTGTGATGCATTGAGGAAATCAAGTCAACTGCTTTATTCAACTTTGGGACATATTAACGCTGAATCTTGTCTTTGGTAAATCCAAATAACGTGGAACAAATTCCTCGGCACTTTTGAGGCTGGAATTCTTTTGGAAGTTCCCTCTTATTTTTTTCACGATTCCAACATACGTCAGCTTTCTTTTAGTTAATTCATCAACCAGTACCCTTAGTACGAGACATTTAACTTCAAGTAATTTAGTTTCGGTTTTCTTTTCATACCAATTCTATCAGCGCCCCAAGCGTAAACGCAGAGGAACTAAAATCGGTAGTACGAGTTTTTATTACTAACGTTATCGACTTTCAAGTCGAAATAACGGGCGGTTTTCGACATTTTGGTAGTACCAGTAACACTTCTGACAGATTATTTACGCATGTAAATTGACGTTTTCGTTACTTTTTATCGAGTTTGAACTCACAGAATTTATTTCGGTGAGCGTCAGTGAAACGCAATTTTGAAAATTAATAATTAAACATGTGAGGCAATATAATGCTTGAAAACTAGCTACAACTGTTATGGTAGTCTTTTAGAACATTAAAAAGCAATGAAACTGAATTATACGGTGAAATTTATCTTTAATTAGCCGTATTTTAAACTAACATATTTTCTTGAGAAAAAGTTAATATTTATTTGCGTTTACATGTGAGTAATAAATATTAATTTATTTTCAATATACAAATGTGGTACAAACGCTAAATAAAACGTCTAAATATAACATTTATTTTTAAATGGCATGCCAATATAAACGTTTTGCATAACAATAAAACGGTTATTATGTGCCGAAAGAAAACACAGCATCGCATTATAAAGAAGCAGTGCCTACTCACCTTTATATTTTACTTACGGCCACACAAGTATATCTTCTGTCCGCCTACTTTCAGATGCTTGAATCAAAAGACAAATCATCATCAGTAAAATGTTCTTTTGATATTCTTAACAAAGTTAAATCATGTAACCTACGTCCTGATGAGGCTATCTTGTCCGCCCACCCCCAATTTTCCAAACCTTTAGAGTTAGGTGGTCTATCTGTGGAGGTGGACGCCCTGTTGTCGAGTCTTTTTAAATAAACAGATTTACAATGCTGTTGTAAATGTGCAATTTACAGTAATTAGTGTCCTATGATGGAACCCGAGCCTAACTCCGGGCGTTTATTCTAAAAAAACTCTTTTAATGAATAATATGATTTATTTATTAAATTAGTCTTAATAATTCCTTTTAAAATTTGAGAGTGGTAAATTGATTATATTTTCCGGTATCTTATTATACAGGGTTATTGGTAACAGTGTAGGGGTGGGGTGCATGTCTGTCGCCTCCTCTTGGCGCACCCTGGGCAATAGTGTCGACGACCTTTTGTCGTCGGCAACGGCTAAGACTGACGGGGAGGGTATGCCACGGACCGCTCCTGGTACTTCTCTGATTAGCAGAGTGGACTGTGCGAGCGGTTTCGTGACAAAGGGGAGTTTTTGTGTAACGTCTGGTGCTGTTTTATGTTGTTGACATTCTTTCGTTACGTGTTGTATATAGTAGGAAATAAATTATTTTAATTTGTTTTATTGCTGTAAATAGCATGTTTTATTGTTATGTTTCCGTGGTTTATTGACCTTCGGAGACTGAAGGAGTAACGCGTAATCCTGCTAAGTGAGGTGTCGTGGAACATGTCTCGCGGCTTCGAGCGCGACCGCGGGTCTTGCCTTAACCGGCCGGACCGTGAGGAAGACAACCTCTATAAAAATCACTCCTAATCCAAAGTGGCGACGCGGCACGAGGGGATGCATGGCTGATGGGATGTTCAGTCGCTACTGCGATCCTCGTCAGGGTACCGGCCGACACCCTCGACGAGTTACGCAAGGCTTATCCAGGTACAGGGGGTACCACCTGGATGGACAAAAAACAAAAAAGGACTCTGATCTCTTCAACGATCGGACAACGACGACATGATGGTGGAGGTGGGCGCCCCGGTGGCGTGCGCTGGAACCGAAGACCATGGCATGAAGGAGGGACTTCTGGCCGACCTGAACGACTCTCCGAGTCGGTCTGCAGCATGCGGACACTGGAGTCGATAGACATACCACACAAGGATGTGACACGGCGGAGGGGTGAAAAGCGGACCCATGCCGAGGATAGCTGCTCTGGCTCCGAGAGCGACGCGAGCGTGCAGCTGAGTGAAAACTCGGAATCCTCGGCAAGCAGGTGGCTTAAATCTGCCAACAAGAGAGGGCGTGGCCGGCCGCCCACTCACGGAAAGTACGTCGGTCTTGGCAAATCGCAGGCGGAGCGCCACGAAGCGAAGTCCAAGACGAAGGACGATCGATTCCAGACCGAAGACGCGCTGGCCGCTTATAACGAAGCGGCCAAGTCGGTAATTTAGGAGAGAGAGGCTCGAAGCAGGAACCGACAAGCCGACTCACGCCGTCGTAGCCGACGCTACCGTCCAGCAGGCATTAGACGTGGTGCTACAGGTTGCCAACAAGTCGGGCAACCTGAAGAGAACATTTGTCAAGGCCTTGAAGACTGCCGCTGATACCATAAAATGTGCGGTGGCGGAACTCAAGTCCCTGACCATGTCCGAGAAGGTGGTCAGATTGGAAGCTGCCAACGCCAAGCTTTCAGGCCAGCTGGCCGAATTAAGAAGAGAGGTGGCTGAGATGCACCAAAAACCACCGGTGACCGATGCAGACAGCAAGAAGCGCATCGTAGAGGAGGCGTTGAGGTGCAGCAACATGCTGAACGCGCGGATGGAGGGCATAGAGCGGCGCCTCCTTCCGGAGTCTCGGTTGCGACCTCCGCTGGCCGCAGATCCAAAGGCGGCGCAGACTGCAGTTGCATCTACGAGGGTGACGGTACCAGCTGAGCTGACACTGACACCGACACCAGAGAAGAGCGTTGGGAACACCACAGCCGCCCAGCGCAAAAAGAAGGCGAAACGCCCCACTATGCCTGCTCAGGAGGCGGTAGCGGCTGCAGCGAAGAAAACTGCCCCCACGCTAACTCCGAAGCCGGGCAGTTCTGGTGTTTCTTGGGCGGCTGTTGTTCGGCAGCAGCCGAGCAAGCCGACCAAGAAGGCGACAGGGCCGACACCAAAACCGACGAAGGCAGGGACACCAGAGACCGTCCCTACTAAAAACAAAAAAAAGGCTCACAAGAGACTTCGCTCTCCTCGCACCGCGGTGATCATGATCACCTTAAGACCCGGTGCCGAGAAGAAGGGCCTCAAATATGAGACCGTCCTTGCTCAAGCTAAGAGCAGCATCCAGCTGAGCGAGGTTGGTCTGACGACCGTGCGTTTCAGGACGGCGGCCACAGCGCGGATGCTCGATATCTCGCCGGGCACCGCTGACGCGGAGAAGTCGGAGGATGCCCTCGTGGACAAGCTCCGCAGCGTCCTAAGCCTGGACGAGGTCCAGATCCATCGACCGACGAAATACGTCGAAATCAGAGTCATGGATCTGGACGACTCCGTTACGTCGGAGGAGGTGGTGGCAGCGGTAGCCGAGGAGGGAGGTTGCTCCGTTGACGCCATAAGGCCAGGCGTGGTCGTCCGAGGCGCAAACGGTTGCAGGTCGCTGTGGCTCAGTTGCCCAGTCGCAGCGGCTAAGAAGATACTGGGGTATCGTGGGGTAGCGTGGGGTGGATCTCGGCTCTGGGGTGCTTTTGCTCAAGCCGAGGCCACTCTGCTGCTATAAGTGTTTGGAAGGAGGATATATGGGGGCCGTGTGTGATTCGGGTGTGGACCGCAGCCGTCTGTGCTTCCGCTGCGGTCAGCCCGACCACAAGGCCCGCGAATGCACCGCCTCTGAAGCGAACTGCATCCTGTGCTCAGCGGCCAGTAAGCCGGTGGCGCACGCCTTGGGCAGTAAGGCGTGGCAGGGTGGCAAAAGTCACCCTGTCAAGAAAACGGGAGGTGCGGTGACGAAAGGGCCCGTCACGGTGTCCCAAAGGACAGAAATGCCTATGGAGACCGCACAATAATGGCCCTGCGTTGTCTCCAGGCCAATTTGAACCACTCCGCCAGAGCCCAGGACCTGCTAGTCCAGAGCATGGCGGAGTCGCAAATCGGAGTAGCGATCGTGGCCTACGTTGTACATTTACGGGACGACTGGGTATCCGACCACGAGGGAGTGATCTCCATCGTCGCTCCCGCTATTGCCGGCGCACCTGCGCTCGAATGTGTTGCCAAAGGCAGAGGATGCGTGGCCGCTATCGTCGACGGTACAGCGTTTGTAGGAGTCTACGCCTCTCCCAACCGGAGTCTCGCCGAGTTCGAACAACTACTCATTGAGGTCGGGGCTCTAGTCGGGCAGTTATCACCGTGACCGGTGATAGTCGCGGGGGACTTCAATGCCAAATCCACGGCTTGGGGTTCCCCTGCGACCAATGCCAGAGGAGAGGTGTAAGGAGTATGGAGGACGCATACATAAATTAAATATTAAACCTTTTTATGTATTAAATACTTGTCAACTATGTTCTCTCGTCTGACGTCTATATATATTGTGCACTGTCATTACTTATACATAAAATGAATAATTAAATAATCGCCTTTACTTTTATTTCATCAGGTTATGGGCCCAGTCAAGCCCGCCGTTTTGTGTTATTTTCAAGTTTTACTTCAGTACTAACAAAATTAATGTAAAAGTAAAATCTGACGAGTATAACTTCACTTTTAGTTACCGGCTCGCGACTGATTACTTTTTTCAGCTATTTTCAGATAAACATTATATGTTATAAATATGGCTGGAACTAACGCTATGATGTCAATTGAGAAGTTGAAGGGTCGCGACAATTGGGCAGATTGGAGTTTTGCAGTCAAGGCATACTTACAACTTGAAGATTTGTATAGCTGTATTTTGAAAGCACCAGATGCTTCCGATCTTAACGCAGTTAAACAAGACACCAAAGCAAAATCCAAGTTAATATTGTTGGTTGACCCAATTTTATATGTGCACATACAGGATGCACAGAATGCAAAACAGGTGTGGGACAATTTGACAAAGGCATTTGAAGACCAAGGACTGACACGGAAGGTTGGCTTATTAAAAGAATTAATTAATACTAATTTAGAAAGCAGTTTGTCAGTGGAAGACTACGTAAATAAGATAATGACAGCCGCGCACAAATTAAGAAATATAAATTTTCACGTGGACGATGAGTGGTTGGGCACATTAATGCTGGCAGGGCTACCAGAAATGTATAAGCCCATGATAATGGGCTTGGAAAGTTCCGGTATGAAGATTAGTGCTGACTTAGTAAAAAATAAATTTCTATAGGAAGTGAAAATGTCAGACACTACCGCACTTTATACAAACACGAGAAAAAATATGCCCAAAAGTGACAAAAAAGGTCCTAGATGTTTTAATTGTAATAAGCACGGACATCTCAGCAAAAATTGTTGGTATAAAAAGAAAAACAACAATAAGAAAACAGATAAAGACACAGGCTATGTTGCAGCTTTTTCAGCATCCACAGCAAATGATTCCAATTCTTGGCATGTTGACTCAGGAGCATCCATGCATATGACGATGCACCGGGACTGGCTCACTGATATTACCGCTTCACCTGTACCGAGCATAAGGATTGCTAACAACAAAGAATTAAAAGTTGAATGCTGCGGGAATGTATGCATTCAGGTAAAGGCACGTGATGGTGGCACCAATTCAATACAGGTGAGGAATGTTTTACTTGTAAAATAAAATAAATAAAAAATAAAAAAATAAAAAAGCCTTTTATTTCTTACTTAAATACAATGTTAGTTTTACTGTTTTGTTGTTTACGGTATCTTTTCTATTATAGTTGATTTAATTTACTTTACTTATCTAATTTTATCGCTAGTTAACCTATTTAATTTAAATTTTACTAATTTATGATATCTTAAATTTAAGCAAGAACCCCTGTTAGGGTAAAGGCCTCCTCCAAGGATTGCCATTGTTCCCTGTTGAGTGCTATTTGGCCCCATTTTGGGCCAGCGATTTTTCTGATATCGTCTTCCCATCGTGTCAGTGGTCTTCCTCTACTCCGATTTCCTAGCGGGCCTTCCCAGAATGTTGCCGTCACGGTCCATCTTTGATCTGTAAGCCGTGCTACGTGACCTGCCCATTTCCATTTTAGTTTTCGAGCGTAGGTCAGGGCATCAGTAGCTTTAGTAATGGATCTTATTTTTGTGTGACGTACCTTGTCAAGTTTCTTTACCTTGAGCATACTTCTCTCCATTCCTCGCTGACAGGTGATAATTTTGTGACGAGCTTTGACTGTGAATTTCCAGGTCTGGCATGCGTATGTCAAACACGGTAGAAGGCTAGAGTTCATGATCTTAGTTTTCAAACTTGTGTGCATGTTACTTTTGAAAATTTCTTTTAGACTCCAATATTTATTCCATGTTTGTTGAATTCTTCTTTCTATTTCTTTGTCGTTGTTTTCTTTATGAAAACTTATTGTTTTTCCCAGGTATATATATGTGTCTGTATATTTTAGTGGATTTCCGTTAACTTGTATTAGTTTTTTATAGCTATTTGTCATTGTCATGGTCTTAGTGAGATTGATTTCTAAACCTACGTCGGAGCTTACTGCCTGTAAAGATTCAACCATGTACTGCAGTTGTGAGCTTGTCTCAGACAGTATCACTATGTCATCAGCGAATCTAAGGTGACTTAAAAACGTCCCTTGTATGTATATTCCCTTTTTATTCCAGTTCAGCTTGCTGATGATGGCTTCTAATATGGCAATAAATATTTTCGGAGAGAGCGGATCGCCTTGTCTCACACCTCTCTTTATGGGGAAGCTTGGTCCCAGTGATTCTAACTTTATTTTGCCGACGTTGTTGTTGTATATATTCCTGATGACATTTATATATACTTGGTTAACACCCTGCTCTTCCATGCTTTCCCATACGCTGTCATGTGATACCGTGTCGAAAGCTTTTTGGTAATCAATAAATGCGAGATATAGAGGTCTCTGTTGTTCACGGTACTTCTCTATGATTAGCTCTAAGGTGTGTATATGGTCCACAGTCGAGAACCCCTTTCTGAAACCTGCCTGCTCTACCGGTTGTCTGGCGTCGATCACGGGACTGATTCTTGAGTTTATGATGGCAGCGAAGACTTTATACAAACTCGGTAATAGACTTATCGGTCTATAGTTGCCTATATCTTTTGGGTCACCCTTTTTGTATATTAGAATTATATTAGATTCGGACCATTGTGTGGGTGTTTTAGATGTCTGTAGTATTAAATTGAATAGATGAGCTAGTGGTAAGGCCAATATTTCACGTGCGGCCTTTAATGCTTCGTTCGTGATGTTATCTGAACCTGGGGATTTTTCTATTTTTAACTTTTGTATTGTCTCTATAATTTCATATTCAGTAATCGTTTCGATATTATCTTCGCTATCGTGTCGCGTAGTTGTGTTAGTGCTCTTGTAAGGTGAATTTTTGGTTTGAGTGCTACCACTATATAGATTTTTATAAAAGTCGGTTGCTATAGTGATAATATCATTACGGTTACTTACTTCTTTGTCAGCCTTCTTTAGCCCCTCTATCCAAGTTTTATATACTTTGAGGTTTTTGTGAGCCTTTTTTGTACTGCCGGTGAGGTGTATATGTCTTTCTATGATGTCGTTTTTGTGTTTCCCGTAGTCGTATTTTATATATTTGTTTACTAATTTGTAGAGTGCCGCTAGTTCATTTTTCATCGAACGAGATTTGTTTTTGATTTGCTGTAACAATTTTCTTCTTTGTAGTAGTTCCAATGTTCGAGCCGACAATATCTTATGACGATTATGTTCCTTTCCTGTTACTTGGGCTGATTTTAGACTACACTTGATGGCGTTAGTGATGTTGTCATAAAGGGTTTGTACTTTAATACTTTTCTGGAGATAAGATGTTTTTGATAGCAATGTTGACAAAGTTTGCTTGTAATTTGAGATTTCTAGTTCTGTTTTTAGTTGGTTTATGTGTCTGCTAATAAATTTTACTCTACTTTTCTTTTGACTTGATAGTTTCACTGTTGCTCTGATTATCCTGTGGTCTGACGGATAGTTTAAGTTCAAAGTACCAATGTCATGAAATATTCTGGGTTGGTTTGATAGTATGAAATCTATTTCATTTTTATTTTTCCCATTTGGAGATCTCCATGTCCACCTTTTGTTTGGCTTCTTTTTGAAACATGTATTTATTATAGTTAATTTATGTTCTAATGCAAAATCAACAAGCCTCTGTCCTCTTTCGTTTCTCTTACCGAAACCAAATTGTTTTAATACTATATGTTCACCCCTCTTGGGCACACCAATTTTTGCATTAAAGTCTCCCATTAGTATAACGGTGTTGTGTGCTGTGTCCAATGCAGAGTTGACTGTTTTGTAGAATTCATCAATTTCGTGCTCGCTTGCCGATTCTGTTGGTGCATATACTTGTATTATGGTGGCTATATAGCCTTGAAAGTTCATATTTAGTACTGCTACCCGCTCCGTTAGACCAGTGAAACTTACTATATTGTTTTTGTGCGCATTGTGTATTATAAAACCAACCCCGTATTTGCCGGGTGTACAGCCTACATAACAGAGTATAAAGCTCTCGTGTTCCTCTATTTTAGAACCTAGTCGCCTCACTTCAGATATTCCTATGACATCGTACTTAATATCTTTTATTGCTTCATCCAGTTCTAATAAACGTTCGTATGACGATAATGTTCTGACATTGTATGTTGCAATATGTACTTGTAAGGACTTTTTATAGTTTTTGCACACTGTAGCAGTGGTAACTTCCTTTGGAGGGTTATGGTCGTGATCTTCCACGGTGACCAGCCGGCTTGGAAGATGTTGTTTATGTTTTGTTTTCGTTTTGTTATTAGAGAGTCCTGCGTAGGAGGAGGCGCTTGACTGCTATATTTGCTTACTTTGAGCACTGCTCGCTTGTGTTGTCTTTTTGACTACGTAGTTTAGTATTCCCGGCTTTATGACTCCCTCAGATATACTATTTGACCTGTTGACATCTGATTGGGATACTTTATTTTTTTTATTTATTTGCGTGTTTTTTTCTGCATTTGATAAAGTGATATTTTCAGGGGAAGGAGGAAGTCTGCGTTTGTTGTTATTTTTACCACTAGATACTATTAGCTTATCATATATTATTTTCGCTGTATTTCCCTTTTCTCTTTCTAACAGTAGCTGTTCTTGTAGTTCTTTTCTCTTCTCCAGTACGTGCTTCGGATAGTCCTCTTTAATATAGTACTGTGTATTTTTTAAACTTTTTTTTTGTTTCAATATTTTAATTTTTGTTCCTAGGGTTGAGAAGGAAACTACTATTGGCCGTGGTCTGTCTTCCTTTTTTCCTACTCTTTTTATTTCTTTAATGTCGTAACAGCTTAACTGCACTGACAGATATTTTTGTACCCATTGGATAATGCTATTTTCTAAACCTTCGTATGACGATTCTTGCTCCTCGATGCCGAAAAATAACAAATTATTTTTTCGAGCCTGTTTTTCCAAAAAGTTAATTCTTTTCTCCTGATTTTCCACTATTTCTTTCAGGTAATCATGCTTTTTTTCCATTTCTATAAATTTTTCTTCAAACATCCTGCCTATATTTAGTGTGACTTGTTCTGTAACATTCTTTCCAGTTTCCCGGATTTCTAATCTTTGGTCTTCCAATTCTTTTGTTATTTTCTTTAGCGTATTCAGAATTTCCTCCATGACTTATGATTCTAGTTGTTTATTTTAATACAGGTGATGCCCTCTATTAGCGATCCTTGAAACTAAATGATCACTTTAGTGATTTAGATTGTTCGTTTTTATTCTTTTAATTGTTAATTATGTTGTAGCACATTCACAGTTCCTCAGATGTCGTTAGCCATAAGTGTCGCACAGGTGCTGCAGTCTGTTGGTACTCATTGGACATTAATTAGTTGTTATTGATTTACTCGAACCTCTGGTGTTGTTATTGAGGTACAAGTTGATGTAGTGTAGCCTTGTTCTAGTAGATGTCGCTGCGTATGCAATGATGTTATGTTTGTGATAGCAATATGCAAGTCATCACTTTGGGTTTTATTTTATTTGTTTTCTTTTTTTTTCACTTTGTTTCTGTAGCACTTTATTGCACATTTATTGACTTTTAGTACACAGGAAATAGTCCAGCTTGAAATGGAATGTCTTGAAAAAACACAGTAATGTTCACAGTGTTAAAGATACGTATTGATGTACACTTTGTCTTCTTCCAGTAATTGCTTGCTTCTATAGTTTTAATAGTCTGAGTTTTATTTATCACAAGATCACTTATCACTTTGACTTTGTATACGTTTAATATTTACCGATCAAATATCACTTTTTATATATTTTCTTTAATAATTTTTACGGAGCCGATGTTTACCGTGGCACAGTAACGCCATCTCCCTTTTTTTTTGTTTTACTTGTACCAGAATTGAAAACAAATTTGTTATCAGTTAGCAAAATAATTCAAAATGGATGCAAAGTAATATTTAATGAATCTGGCTGTCAAATTTACAATCCTAGTAACAAATTAGTAGCAGAGGCTAGATTAATTAATGCAACATATCTGTTAAATACTTACCAAGAAATGCAAGTCATGACGGCCAAGGCTGATGATGATACTTATCTGTGACACCAGAGGATGGGACATTTAAATTGTACAAGCCTTAATAAGATACCTTACTGTACAGAAGGAGTTAAGTTATCGACAGGAATGGAAAATTCCATCTGTATTACCTGTCTCGAAGGCAAACAAACGAGAAAACCGTTTCCTGCTGAAGGTTCCCGAGCAACCAGTTTGCTAGAACTTATCCACAGTGATGCATGTGGACCGATGCAGCAGATATCAATAGGAGGAGCGAGGTATTTTGTAACCTTTATTGATGACTTTTCTCGCCGCGTATACATTTATCCGATGAAAAACAAGAGTGAAGTATTTAAGAAATTTGTTGAATATAAGAATAGAGTGGAGAATGAATAATTAAATAAAAAAATAAAAATTCTTAGATCTGATAATGGAACTGAATATACAAACAATAATCTTGAGACTTACCTGAAAAATCATGGAATTTTGCACCAGACATCTAATCCGTACACACCTGAACAAAATGGGTTAAGCGAACTGTTATAACCCTACACTGTTACCCATTTTGCTGACCGAAACTACCGACTCATCACCTTTTCCCCCAGAACCTTCAGTAGCTCGCTCCTCAGAGTCAGTCCTACTCCAACCTCCGATTCCGACGGTCGCGTTTAATAATTAATATTGTTATTCTATTTCAAGGACTCACCCCTCAACCCTTACTATTTCTAAGTTTAGTTTTGTGAACATTTTTTTTAAAAAAGCTTCAAGTCCGTACCGTATAACATTTTTGGTGGCAGCGGTGGGATCCGGAAATTCTAGTGCCCTATTCTATACGCTGAATCGATCCGGAATCCTATTTAAAGTGAAAATCGGTACGGAACCCGTCGTGAGTGTTAAACTGAAAGTGCTAAAGTGTAACGTTTATCCACGCCCACACCAAGTGCGTGAAAATTTGTGAAACCTACTATTCTCTGGGTCTGCCGATCTACTAAAGATCCATTGCAACAATATCATCAGCTACTGCGGGCCACTACTCACATCGCGAATCTATTGTTCCTGGCTACAACGAGTATCATCTACTCGACGCGACTTTCACCAGGCTGCAGCGAAAATTCTGCGAAATGATAACGGTCATAATTGCGCTCTCCGTGTGCATGTGAGTGAAATTTTTGGTCAATAGCGGTTCTCAAACTTTCGTGCTTTTCTTATCTTATTTTGTTTTCGTTGTTATTTACTGTGTCTTATAATCTCAGTCAAAATGTCCGAAAGTAGAGCTCTTAGCCCAAAACCTGAGAAGGCCGAAACAATTGTAACGGATACAGAAGAAGATATTTTCTGTCCTCCTGGTCCAACCACTAGGTCACAGGCAAAGAAAAAAATTACGCCTAGCATCAAAGTCGAGTTAGATTTAACGACACTACTCAAATTTATTAAGCCATACGATGGGACTAGGGAAACACTAAACTCATTTCTCGTGAACTGTAACAACGCGTATGATTTAGCGTCAGACGCACAGAAAGACATATTATTTAAATATATTCTATGCCAATTACAAGGAAAAGCACAAACTGCTTGTTCCATAAAAGAGTTTTCCAATTGGGCTCAACTCAAAGAGTTTCTTAAAACTCAATTTAGTGAGAGAAAGCATTATGCTCATTTGGTCACTGACCTTCAAGAGTGTCGTCAATTAAATAACGAAACAGTCAGCGCATATGCCCTTAGGATCGAGAAATGTCTCTCACAGCTACTCACAGAAATCTCTATATCTCATAGCCATAAGGCAAGGGAGATACCAGGTCGAACGGCTGCTTTGGAGGAATTAGCACTCCATCACTTCCAAATGGGTCTGTTAACACGGTTATCTAACATTGTTAGGTGTAAATCACCTAAATCGCTCAACGAAGCGATAAATATAGCGATCTCGGAGGAGAAAATACAACAATACCTCTATAAACAGAGTTCGTCTGTTTCAAAACCAACTAATACAGAAAGGCCCAACTTCCAAAATTCGAGACGCGAACAACCTCAAGCAGGTCCGAGCCAACCTAGGACAGCATTCCAGAGTAGGTCTACTAGTTCCAATAATGCTTTCCAAAACTCAGGTACCCCCATTTGTAGATACTGCAATTATCCTGGGCACACAATAGAACAGTGCCGCAAACGACAATTTAATAACAACAGACTTAGAGTAAATCAGAATTCATCAAGGACACCACAACGTGTCAACTTCGTTTCCAATTTCCCTGAACAGCAGTATCCAACCGAATCAGACGAGGGTTATGATACTGTTGATGCCGAAACAAAAAACGAGTAAGAGTCTCGTCCCAGTGTCGTACGGGAACTCAAAATTTTAAAATCGACACCCCAAGCGTCTATTCTAAAACAAGATTGCCTCCTTTAAATGGAAAACAATCTTTGCCAAATCTTACTAAATCTATTGTACCAAATCTTACTAAATCCACTGTGCCAAATCTTACTAAATCAATTGTACCAAATCTTACTAAATCCACTGTGTCAAGTTCTACTAAATTTACTATACCAAAACTTAGTGAACCTACTAAGTTCACTGAATCCACTGAATCCTTCGAATCAGCTGAGTTCGCTGTATCTACAAAGTTCACTAAAAATGTGAAACCGAATATATTCAAAATAACTACTAATCCCTCACTTATGTTTTTACCTCATGTACTCGTCAAATCTTCTGTATCGGAACTTCCATTAACACTACTCGTAGATTCGGGATCTTCTGTTAGTTTGCTGAAAAATTCTTGCATCTCAAAACGACCTAAATTGACACAAGAAAAAATTCAATTAAAAGGTATTGATTCCTCGGAAGATCTCATCGAAACTCGAGGTCACTTCCAATTAAAATTACAATTATCTAAATCCAGCTTAACTCATCAATTTCATGTTATCGATGAAATACACCTACCTTACGATGGAATAATAGGCTCCGATATGCTTAATGCGCACAACTGCAACATCGATTACAATAACGATTTATTGCAGATCGGTAAATCGTCTTTAAAACTTTACTTCAATGATCCTACTTATTTGATACCTGCAAGAACAGAAACCGTCATAGAATGTTCCGTTAAAAATCCAGAAGTGGAAGAAGGTGTTATATTAGATCAACATATATCAGATAACATTCGTATATCTAATTGTCTAGTGAAAGTGAAGCCCAATAACAGAGTTAATATTTCTATCTTAAATACATCAGAAATACCAGTCGAAATTAAATCGAACTTATGTTTAAAGATCGAATCTCTCAATAAATACGATTAGAATCCCATTACAAATTGCAATAATACACTAAAAAGAAGTCAAGAAGTTTTAAAATCTCTAAGAACTTCTCACTTGAATCAAGAAGAATCAGACGCGCTTTTAAACCTATGCCATAACTTCTCAGATATTTTTCATTTGCCTCAAGATAAGCTTACTTTCACTTCTGCTATTAAACACCAGATTAAAACAAATTCAGATACTCCAATTAATACAAAATCATATAGGTTTCCGCAATGTCACAAAATGGAAGTACAAAATCAAATTCAGAAAATGCTAGACCAAGACATAATTGAACCATCTTTATCCCCTTGGTCTTCTCCGATTTGGGTTGTCCCTAAGAAGCTGGATGCTTCAGGGGAAAGAAAATGGCGTGTAGTAATAGATTACCGCAAACTCAATGATATTACAATCGGCGAATCTTATCCAATACCTCAAATCAATGAAATTTTAGACCAATTAGGTCATTGCAAATATTTCAGTACATTAGATTTAGCTTCAGGTTTTCACCAAATTCCAGTAGATTCAAAAGATGCTGAAAAAACAGCATTTAGCATCCCAGAGGGGCATTATCAGTTTAAAAGAATGCCATTCGGATTGAAGAATGGCCCCGCCACTTTTCAACGATTAATGAATAATGTATTGTCAGGCCTTCAAGGAATACACTGCTATGTATACCTAGATGATATAGTCATTTATTCATACGATCTTAAAACTCATATTGAAAAACTTGAAAAAGTATTCCAAAGATTACGTCAATTCAACCTTAAACTACAACCCGATAAATGCGAATTTCTCCGGACAGAAGTGACTTATCTGGGTCACATTATAACGAGTGAAGGTGTTAAACCAAACCCAGAAAAGGTCAAAGCTGTAGAGAACTTTCCAACACCCAATACTCAAAAAGATATCAAATCTTTTCTAGGCCTTATTTCTTATTACCGCCGATTCATTCCACAGTTTTCAAAACTTGCCAAACCCCTTACGACTATTTTAAGAAAAGACAATAAATTCAATTGGGATAATGAACAACAGTTGGCATTTGAACAATTAAAAAACAAACTGACCACAGCGCCTATTCTTTTATATCCAGACTTCTCAAAACCTTTTGTACTAACTTGTGACGCCTCTGGTTTCGCGATTTCCGCGATATTATCTCAGGGCGAAATCGGAAAAGATCGCCCTATAGCTTATGCGTCTAGAACATTGAACAAAGCGGAAATAAATTATAGTACAACAGAAAAGGAATGCCTAGCAATTATCTTTGGGACTAAAATATTCCGCCCTTATTTGTATGGAAATAATTTTACGATAGTCACTGATCATAAACCACTTCAGTGGTTATTTAGTTGCAAAGACCCTGGCTCACGACTCGTAAGATGGCGTCTGAAGTTGGAAGAATTTAATTATGATATCAAGTATAAAAAAGGTAAAATAAATGCCAACGCCGATGCTCTATCTAGATATCCCGTAAATCCTTTTCTTCCCGAAAATAAAAACGATTTACAGTCGAACTCTTCTGACGATATTAATCTAAGAGCCAATGACCAAACCTCATCAGAGCAACAGCTTCCTAACATTTCCCAAGAAAATCTAGACGAAATACTGGGAACAGATTTTTCTCCTGTGGGAGAACTAGAATTAGATTTCGTACCGCTGAGTCCTTCTACTCCTATTGAGCTCGTAAACCCTGGAATCGATACGGTTATTCCTACCTGCGTAGACCCTACAATTACTCAAACTCCTCCTATACTCGAAGATCCTCTCGCGGTACCATCTGCACTACATCCTTCCTTTAGAACATACAAACTTACCTCTACCTAACGACCCCTATGATGACGCTCCAAAACCATCTACAAGCACAGATCCTACCACCGGTACTGACACTTATCAGACCTTCCTTAAAGCTATTTCAGATAAAAATAAAAAATTTAGTACAGTAATCGTGGAACATAATGAGAATCTGATGAAATGCCCTGCTAAAGTCATACTTGTCCCTACGTCAATAGACCTAGACGAGTCTAATCCTTATATTCAGGAAGTCTTAGATATTCCGGAGTTGAGCAAATTAATGCTCAATACCGAAAGGCAACTTTATTCATTTCAAAGAATCATGAAAGATAATAAAGCTTTCTACCTTATGTTCACAAAAGTCCATCATTTCGATGAGTCATCTTATCCAGAGATTTTTCAGACTTTAAAAACTGTCAGGAATGATCTAATTTCCAGAGGGAATATAAATAATATTGGAATTTCTGATATGAAGAACCCATTTGACAAACATTCATTTGTTAAAATTTACAACATTATTTGCTACTTGTTTCACGACACCGGTATTAAAATTGATATCTATCATAATAAAATCATTTACCCTGTTCCTACTGAAATAAAGAAAATTTTATACGACAATCACAATATCCCAACAGCTGGTCATTTAGGTTCTTCTCGTATGTATAATAGAGTTAAGGAGATGTACTACTGGAAAGGCATGCGAAGCGACATTGAATCCTATGTAAAACAGTGTAAAGCATGTCAACAAAATAAAGCACTGCGTAGAGTAAACCGTGCTCCCATGCAAATTACTAGCACTTCCACTGAACCGAACCAGCGAATATCTCTGGATATTGTGGGTCCTTTGCCAGAAATGGGCACCGCAAAATTAAGATTCATTCTCACTATCCAAGATGACCTCACTAAATTTTCTACCGCATATCCTATCCGAAGTACAACAGCTGAGGAAACCAGTGAGTGTCTTTTGCATTACATATCTATTTTTGGCATACCCAAAATGATACTTACCGATCAAGGGACCAATTTTACGTCTGATCTATTTAAAAAGACCTGCGAGTTCCTAAAAATCAAAAACCTTTGGTCCTCTCCATACCACCCACAAACTCAAGGTGCTCTAGAGAGGAGCCATTCCACGCTTAAGGAATATCTTAAATCCTATATCAATGAAGAACAGACAAATTGGCCTCGGTATGTCTATACTGCAATGCTAGCTTATAATACATCAGTTCATATAACGACTCACTTTACACCTTACGAACTAATGTTTGGCAATAAACCATTTATTCCGAATTCCATTTACAACGAACCTCCTGGAACTACATACCCTGAATATGTCCGTCTGTTACAAAATCGATTAAAACACTCAAGAGAAAAAGCTTTGGAATTTATAAGAAAGTCCAAGGAATCGTCAAAATTATATTACGACACCCACACTTGTCCCGCTAAATATAAGGTCGGAGACTACGTTTATCTTAAAAATCATGTACGAATGCGGAAAGCTCTTTCGCCTCTCTGGAAAGGTCCTTACAAAGTGGTAAAAATAAACGGTAACAATATGCTTACCTTATTAATAAACAGACGTCACATTACCCATCATTTTGACCAGGTCAAACCAGCAGCCGACGTAGACCTTAATCTGTGAATATATATGTAAAAAAAAAAAAATTAGATATAGCTAAATATAAATATAAAATGAATAATTACCTGATAGTAGAATTCGCCTACTGAAAAGAAAACACAATAGTATTATACTATTAGTTAATAGCAAACCCAAAGTCAATGTAATTAATTTAATTTTATGATAATACCTACCTTCTTTACATCTCGTCCTAAGGCATCATCTGGCTTATTTATTATTTACAGGGCCTCGTCCCAAGGTCAATCACAGCAAAGCTATCTACAACCTCTCATCTCGAGTCCTGGAATATACTTTGACCCGATTGGAGAACTCAAAATGAATGTTGGTCACTTAGACGTTGTCACTCCATATGATATATCATATATCTTACCTCATATTCAAAATATTAATGAGGTATTAGGTACAATTCGATTCCTTTGCAATCAATTTCAAAATAATATTACCTTCGAACTTGAATGCCATAATGTTCTAGAACCATTAACTATTAGATATTAAGATATTGTTTCTGCATATTCTTCTATCACTCACCTGACAGGCACCAATAAATTCAAACGTAGTGCCTGGATAAGTGGTGTAGGCACACTGTCCAAAATAATATTTGGCACTCTAAACGAGGACGATGCCGTCAAATATGATAACGCTATACAAGATTTACACGATAACCAGAAAAAATTAGCTTCTCTGACTAAAGAAAATATTTTGGTTACAACATCCACATTTTCCAAGTTTAATGAATCCTTACATACAATCAAAATTAACGAGATTATACTTAACGAAGGAATCGAAACATTAACATCGAGATTCAAGAATTTATCACAAGCATATAATCATATAGAAATTAAGTCAAATATTAATTCAATATTACAAAGTTTAGAAGCCGCTGTACTCACTTTATCATTCCAATTAGATGACATCATTAATGCTATCATACTCAGTAGCCAAAACATTCTACACCCAGCTATACTAACTCCCACGCAATTATTCCAGGAACTTATTGATAATCATAGATATCTACCTATCAACCATAAATTACCAACTACTTTAGAATTAAGTCATATCCATGTATTAATGAATGTTTCTAATGTAATGTGTTTTAGCTTAAGGAATAAGATAATTTTTATTTTAAGAATTCCTCTTGTATCTTCTAAGGAATATAACCTGTATCATAATATTGCATTACCTACGCCGCACGATAGTTTGAAACCTAACTCATTTATTTTTGTAGTACCTAAAAGTAAATATATCGCATTGACCAAAGATAAATTAGAATATTGCACCTTAGAATCAATCACGGACTGCAAGACGATAGATTCCCATGAATTCATATGTGATGTAATTACGGTGTATTCGACAAGTGCAAACCCTTGTTGTGAAAGTGAACTCTTATCCAACGTAATAAGTGCTTTACCAGAACAGTGTCAAACAGATTTTATCTATGGACAATTAGATTTGTGGAAACAAATTAGTAATAATAGATGGATTTATATACAGTCACAGAGTAACAAATTGTCAATTGAGTGTAATAATAAAGAAAATTCAGAGCTAAACATACTTGGTACGGGAATTATTACAGTTCCAATAAATTGTTATGCATATTGTAAAAGTACGAGGTTAATACCCAAAACTGTTAGTATTAAGATAAATGTTACTACTATTCATCCCGATTTTAATATAATATTAGACTCATGCTGTACTTTAGATAAGTTTAAAAATGAAATAAGTAATGGACCCCTTTTCAAATTACAAAATATAGATCTTGACTCATTTACTCCAGAAACAAAATATAAATTAAAAGCGTTAGCAGAGGAAACACAAAAGATCTTAAATCAAAAATCTATTATAAAATACGGGGATCATTACTCTATACTCTTAATTATAGTTATTGTCATTATTATAGTTTATGGTGTGTTTAGGTTATTTTTGTTTATTAAATCACGTGGCCGTCTTACCTACCAAATCCCTTTTGTCATGCAGACAGTTCCTGCAGATCCACCGAATCCAGAACCTGCAATTCCTATTCTAGATCCTGTGGTTCCTATCCAGGTTAATAAAGCTAACCAGACTCCAGAAGATTTTCCACCAGCCAGCACCAGAAGGCACATCTAGCTTCTTCTTCCTAAACTTCGAATTTTAACCCCGAAGTTTAGTCTACCCCGGGGAGGTGTTATAACCCTACACTGTTACCCATTTTGCTGACCGAAACTACCGACTCATCACCTTTTCCCCCAGAACCTTCAGTAGCTCGCTCCTCAGAGTCAGTCCTACTCCAACCTCCGATTCCGACGGTCGCGTTTAATAATTAATATTGTTATTATTCTATTTCAAGGACTCACCCCTCAACCCTTACTATTTCTAAGTTTAGTTTTGTGAACATTTTTTTTAAAAAAGCTTCAAGTCCGTACCGTATAACAGAACGAATGAACCGTACCCTTATTGAGCGTGCTAAATGTATGTTATTAAACTCTGGTTTACAGAAAGATTTTTGGGCTGAAGCTGTTACTACAGCAGCTTACATAGTGAACCGTTCTCCCACTCGCAGCTTATCAGATGCAACGCCATATGAGGTATGGACTGGAAAAAAGCCGAATTTGAGCCATATGAGAATATTCGGATGTCCTGCGATGGTGCATATTCCAAAAGAAAACAGAAGTAAGTTGGATGTAAAGTCGCGAAAATTAATATTTGTTGGCTACAGCGACGGTACAAAATGCTACAAATTCATAGATCCTGAAACAAAAAAAGGAATTGTTAGTAAAGATGTAGTGTTTCTCGAAGCTGCAATTAAAAGAAATAAAGTAGATGAAGTACCTGAAAAAGAAAAAGAAATTATTAAAAATAAAATGAATATAGAGGAAAATAAAGCTGAAAATACACATGAAGTTAGTAGAATGAGTAATGAACAAGAAAAGGGGAAAACTGTATACTTACCTCTGTGTGATGAACCCGAAGAACCTATGGAAAGAAACATTGATGATGAGACACAAGAAAGAGACGAAATACAGAATGTATCTCAAAGTATTTGAATTTCAGATGAATCTGATCAATTTGAGGATATTAATGATGAAACATACATACCTGATAATACGATAAACTCTTCACCGTTATTCAATATGACTTTGAGACCGCTGCAACATAGAATAAGGTCAGAAAATAATGACGCTTATCAGAACCCGTCTTCACTAATATGTCAAAATGTTGAATCAACAATGAATTTACTGAATAGTGATCCACAGAGCCTTGAAGAAGCTTTAAACAGTGATAAGTCTTATGAATGGATGAAAGCTATGGAAGTAGAATATCAGTCATTGATACAGAATAACACGTGGACCACAGTAAACTTACCAGAAGGAAAGTCAGTAATTCCTTGCCGCTGGGTTTTTAAAACTAAGCTGGAACTCTAAGAAACAGCAGACTATAGCCCTCTCTACTAGTGAGGCTGAGTATATGGCGCTAGCGTCGGCCATGCAAGAAGCACTTTGGTTGAAACAGCTTGCAGACGAATTTCAATCTGAATTTAAGAGCACACCTTTAATCCTTTATTGCGATAATCAAAGTGCGATTAATCTTTCAAAAAATGCAGTCTATCATGCGCGCAGCAAGCACATAGACGTACGGTACCATTTTGTGCGAGAGAAGATTGCCAATAAAGAAATCCTGGTTAAATACAGATGCACTGGAGAGATGGTCGCCGACATATTGACGAAAGGGCTCCCTCGAACGAAGCATGAAAACTTCACCGCATCTATGGGACTACACTTAAAGCGTCTGCGTCCAGGAGAGGATGTAAGGAGTATGGAGGACGCATACATAAATTAAATATTAAACCTTTTTATGTATTAAATACTTGTCAACTATGTTCTCTCGTCTGACGTCTATATATATTGTGCACTGTCATTACTTATACATAAAATGAATAATTAAATAATCGCCTTTACTTTTATTTCATCAAGAGGTGCTAGAGGAGTGGGCCGTGTCATTGGGACTCATGGCGATCAACAGAGGATCGGAGAACACGTGCGTGCGGCAACAGGGCGAGTTGATCGTGGACTTAACGTTCACGTCCATCGCACTAGCCCGCCGTGTTCGAGATTGGAGGGTGGAGACGGGGGTGGAGACTCTATCGGATCACCGATATATCCGATTTTATGTCTCCGTGGTTCCCGTCGTCCGGCCCGCTCAACAGCGGGCGGAACTTCCAGCACCATCGGCTCGACGATGAAGTACCTGGGACTCGTCCTCGATGGCAGGTGGAAGTTCGAGGAGCACTTCCGGCGCTTGGCCCCAAGATTAGTGGCTGTAGCCGGAGCGTTGTGGCGGATTCTGCCCCACGTCGGTGGACCGGGTAGTTCCTGCAGGCGTTTGTACTCCGGCGTGGTGCGCTCGATGTCACTCTACGGTGCGCCAATATGGGCGGATGCTCTGAACGTCGTCTCGCTGCGACGTCCGCAGAGGGCGATGGCGCTCAGGGCGGCTCGGGCGTATAGGACGGTGTCATACACCGCGGCCGGCTTGCTGTCCGGAAGCCCGCCATGGGACCTCGAGGCCGAGATCAACTCGAGCGTCTACTGGCGGGTCAAGGCTGCAAGAGCAGGCGGGAACGTACCTCCACTACGCGAAGTACAGCGGTGGAGGGAACAGGCAAGACGCCGCCTCATGGAGAAGTGGGAGGATCGGTTGCGGGTTGCGGATGCTAGTGCGGAACTCGTGGCGGCCATTCGCCCAGTACTGAGAGAGTGGGTCGAGCGCAAGCACGGCCTACTGACGTACCACCTGACGCAGCTCATAACCGGTCACGTCAGCTTCGCCAAATACCTGTGCGAAGTGGTCGGGAGAGAGCCGTCGGTCGTATGTTTTCACTGCGATGACGGAGCCGTGGACTCGGCCGAGCACACGCGCGCAGAGTGCCCAGCCTGGGCGGAACCTCGCGCAGCCTTGTCGACGGCAATTGAATTTGACCTTTCGCTTCCGGCCCTGATCAGGAAGATGGTTGCGAGTGAAGAGGCGTGGGCGGCATTACGGGTCTTCAGCGAAGCCGTAATGTCCGCGAAGGAGGAGGCGGAGCGACAGCGGGAGGACGACCCTAACTCGCTCCCGTTGCGCCGACGGAAGCCCGGTCGGCGGTGCCGCGACCATCTAGGCCGATTGCTTTGACTTGATACAGCGTGATTGGCAGCGGAGCTTTACATCCGCAGACGCAACGACCTTGACGTGACACAGCGTGTTTGGCAGCGGACCTTTACATCCGCTGCCGCATAGCCTCCAGTGGCGGACTCGGGGGGAGTCCATCATGGTTCAGACGGAGGCGGAGTCGGAAGGTGCGCCGGTACACCCTGGCGTGCCTTTCGTGGCGTGTCACCGCTATATAGCGACAGCCGCTGGCAGGGCCGCGGTGGTGAGCCCAGTGCGTTCCCGTAGCCCTGTCGCCTCGAGGCGAAGGCGGAAATCCTAGGAGGTTTTAGTGGGTAGGACGGGGCCTTCTGCCCCGGGAGTCCCACATATCCGTCCCGGTCCCCTTCGGCCGGGCGGAATGCGTAAATGCATTTCCTCCTAGTCAAAAAAAAAAGAGGTGATAGGGGTGACTATTTGCAATAATTTTAACCCCTATATGCATAATCCAAAAGTGAACCATTTTTGAGTTATCACGTTTTTTAGCTTTTTTCAAAATTTGTCAAAAATGCAACTTCCAAAATTTATTTAAAAAAAAATCTCTATTTAAATGTATTTTTTTCTTTTCTTTTATAAAAACGTTTAAACACGGGATATTTTTCAATATTTAAACTATAATTATCGGTCCAAATTTAAAAATGCGAATTTATTTCAATATGTTTTTGATTTTTTTTCCTCACAAATGACTTTAAAATTAAAAAAATCATTATGAAACTTGGCCTGCAGATTATTTTAAAAACATAACCATTTTCTTAGCTTTTCAAAAATGTATAAAAAGAAGGAAATTATTTCAAATCAATCGAAACAAAATCACCAGAAAGGACGCTGTCGGACATTCGTATTCGAACATGAACGAATTCGTACTAAAGATCGCTCTTTAAAATTTTCACAACATTAACTAAAAATAAAAACCAATGAAAGAAAACTTACTTACTTACTAAACTGCCATACTTAATACATATTTAAAATAAAATTTAAAAACAGAAACAGTTCAATAGCTAAGTTATAAAAAATACATTTGTAATATAGCCTAAATAAAGTATTAATGAGCGAATCCGAGAAACTCTCTATAACAGAGCACAGCTCACACAGCATGTTCTACAATTAATAATGCAGGATTATATCCTTACTATTATCCTCACGAATGGTATATGCGTATACCATTGCCCAAAAACGTTCTATTTACCGTACGCAAACGGAAACTGGGGGTTACAAGTTTATTCTTTTTTCTTGTATTAATAGTATGTATATCAGCATTGATGGAATAATTTTTTAATAAATATATTGTGAAGCAGCCGTTAATACACCGATTTCTTTAAATTTCTCGCGTAATGATGTCCTAGAGCTAATATTGTAAGTAGACTTGATAGCTCTTGTTTGTAGAATAAACTAAAAAAGAATAAAATAAAAAAGAGTTGTATTCTAAATGCAAATGAAAAGTTTATATCGGCTACCTCTGATTTGCAAGCTGTTATGCCATGTCCAAGAGGTGATGTCTCGAATTTTAATTATATTTCCAAACTTAATGTTCTCAATTTCACTATATACGATTTACTTGATTCGAAAGATGTAAACTGCTACGTATGGCTTGAGGGTGAAGGGTTAAGGGGAGTTAATGATATAGGAACTTGCGTTTTAAGTTATGTAAGAAGCCTCCAAGAAAAAAATAAGGAAGACTTTGACTTGAAGTTATATTTTATAGCGACAATTGTTGTGGTCACAGAAAAACAAGTATATGATTGCTATGTATATCTACGCCGTAACCAATTTGCAAAATTTGACGTCAATAAAACATAAATTTCTTATAAAAGGCCACTCTCAAAATGAGGGAGATTCTGCGCATGCAACTATTGAGCGCAATATTTTGAGATCATTGAAATCTGCTCCTATTTATGTACCAGAACAGTACATAACGTTGATAAGAACCGCCAAAAAAAAATGGAAATCTTTATCTATATAGACTCCATGAACTAAACCATGAAAACTTCTTTGATATTAAGGAAATTGCAGAAGGAATTGGAGCAAATTATACAATGAACGAAGATAGAGAAAAGGTAAAGATAGGAGAAATTAAAGTTGTTAAGGTGTTACCTTTCGGGGTGGGTATAAAAAAACAATATTAGGTCATAAAATTTTTAATGCACAGTAACTTTGTATATACAAACAATTTTCGCTTAGCTAGTTACTTAAGTTACTTGTTACTTCTCATAATGACTATTATAGAAAATTATGCCAGCTAGACTCAGCGTGGGTCACTTGGGATAAAAGGCAAGCTTGAAAATTCAATGTTTACTAATCCAAAATTTAAGGTTGAAAATTAGGCGCCACTGACGAATAAATTAGTTGATGTGGTTTGAAAGAATACACCGTTCGCCAGACCGGTGTAAACGAAATTTATAATATAATTGAAAGGGGGTATATCACCAAAGTTTCCAGCTACACGTGGACACCGACAACGGCTTAGGGAACAGGCCTGCCGTCCTTGGAGTTGCACCAGCCGCTATCTGGGCACACTCAACCAGGAATCTGGAGCTGTTCACTCTTAATATTTCCATTCAAGAAGTCCACGTGGTGGGTAAATCCGATTAAAAAACAAACCTCCTTCTAGAGGTTCAAAGTCCTGCTTACACAAATTGACGATCTCAACTCCGGAGAACCATTTCAAAGGGTCAAATTTTTTACGAGTCGGTAAACATGATATAAAGTTCTGTCAAACTTCAAAACTTCATTGTTAATATAAATTCGATATATTCAGTATATCGAATTAGAAGTTTGGATTCGGTGTAAAGCCGATAGTTCCAAAATTCAAAAAGAACGAAATCGAAAGTTCACGAACCTTTGAAAGGTTAGCGAGTGTGACCAGTATCACTACCAAAATACCCTTAATGAAAAAGGAATTATATCCATAATTAAATCAGGGAAATAATTATTAAAATTAACAAAAGCCAAATATGAGGCAAAGTAAATTTATCATAACTAGACTTCGACACCTACATCAAAGAACTAACCTTTAAACTGGAAGACAGCTATTAAATTAATCTGAAACGATGTGAAATGACCTCTAATCAAATTCAACAAACGAATTAGATGATTAAAATCTTATTGTAATAATTGTTTTAATGCACCTTTAAAATAAATGTAATTTATTTTATTAATTACAATTTTAGAAAATGCCAAGTCGAAGCGTTATACTAGCAACACCGATATAAATTAAGTGGGAAATGGGTCAATGGCACGGAATTTAGCGAATTGACACTTTTTTGACGTTTTATATAATTATAAAAAAAAAGTTAAAATTATAAAAATAATTTTTAATGTAACAAAGGTAGACTTCGTCCTTGAAATTTTCAAAAATTCTTTTGTTTTTTACGGAGTTTCAATCTACATGTAAGTAGAAATAAATCTGTCGAAGCGTTTTCTGGTTTTCGAACGTTAACAATATTTAAAACGCGTTGAAGTTGATACCGTCAGCGCGTTCTGCCCGTCTCAGAGAAGCGCCCGACTAGTTGGGTTCCTGTAAGTCTTAGCACATCTCGTAAACAGAGCCTTTTAACGCACAGAAACTTCTGAATAAGGTCCCTACTTTGTCCTCATTCGATTTTGAAACAGTTATTCCAGTCTTGCGAAGTCAAATTTTCGCATTGAAAGCGATAACATTGTAGCGTGTTTTTTTTTCTTTTCCGGTATTTTCAAGTTATTTATGTGAAATTTGTGCGCAATATGCCTCGAAAGGGTACCAAAGCTCAACAGAAACAGTACGGGCGCAACAGATCGCATCCGTCTCCTCTTAGTCGCTAGGAATTTGAAAAGAACAAGTCGTTCACAAGCACGTCATAGCAGAAAATTCTACAAAATGGCAAATTGGGAAGTTATGAACGAAGTGTTGATTCAGTGTACTGCTTTTTTAAAATTTGTATTAGTTTTTAACTTTTTATCCGATAACGTTTTGTGTAGAAAGTGCACGAATCGCTTTTTCCATGCGTGATCGACGAGGCCTCGGTTTCAAACTGAATTTGAAATGTGTCAAAAGGGTCACACATCGATAATATGGCAATATAAACAGGCAATATTTTGTCCCAGGGTAATAGTTTTTAATGAGAGTTTTGTACCATTGGGAAAATCAAACCACAACGTGCCTTTCGCAGTCGTATGGAATGTAACAGTTTCCGGCAGAATACAGGAAGATTTGCTTTCCGGGAATTTTTAATATTTTTTCGGAATGCAAAACATATAATTTTGTGGTTGGACAATTGTTCATCCCAAAACGAAAATTGGACATTTATGTCATTTTTAGTTAACATTATAAATAGTAATTTGATTGGTACAGATTAAATTACCATAAAATATTTCGAGCCAGGTCATAACTTCATGTCTGCTGATTAATTCCACCATCAAGTTGAACTTTCTATAAAAGCAAAGTCTAAAGTTTACGATTTTTAAGAATTTGTAAGTTGCGTCCAAATGGCTAATTCATGAAACATGATTCTAAGGCTGTCAGATTTCCGCCTTATCATTGTGACTTTAATGCAAACTCCAAATTATGGAGTTCATTCAAATTATTTTTGCAGAAACAAATGTTACTGGACTCTCTGTAAACATGGAACAGAGAATCCATAATGCGTTTGCCAAAATAACTGCTGAAAAATGGCAGAAACACTGTAATCATGTTAAACATGTTGAAAATAATTATCGCATAGCAGACAATCGCCTTGAAACAGTAATGGAACCTTTTCTTATTGATTTGAATAGCAGTGACTCCGATTCTTCTGACACAGATGAGTCTGAAAAATTAATTGAAGGAATAATGCCGCTAACTGACCACAACTACTCTAAACAATAATTTTAATCGAAGTCAAAGTCATAATCATTGGTTGTCGTGCAGAAGATTCCAGGCTTAATTTAAATTAATTTTGTAGTACGCTTTTTTAATAACTAAATTTAACTTTCAGCTTGAATTTATTTTATATTTTATATTGGTAAAATAAACAAGAAAGTGGCAATACAAAGGGTGTAGCAGGTGCTGCCACAGGAACGCCAACTTATACTTGACAGTCTGTAATGCGCTCGTAAAAGTAAATATTTTGTTGCGGTTTCGGATCGTTATAAAGAGAAAAGTAATGAAAGGTATGTGTATTTTCTATTATTAATCTATTGTTATTTTACTAATCTATAAATTAAACTGAAATCCAAGCCTAAATACGTAGATTCAAAAGTATATCGGTAGCTTATGTCGAAAATGTATACAGAGGGAGAAATGGGCATCTAGACGTGCGGGTGGTTTGGGCATGCACAACGCTCCCTCCTATAATAGGAGGGAGCATAAGTTCAGTATATGAGGATTTTTAACTATTGTTAATTTCAGAAAGATGCCGTTTATATTAAAAAAGAAAGGTTTGCGACGGGAAATCCCTAAATATTTAACATTACGAGCCATAGAAGAGGTATCAAAAGGATCAAAAATAAAAACAGCAGCTAATAAATATTAAATCTATAGATCAAGTTTGCAACGGTATCTAAAATAAGATTCTATACAGGATTCTTCGCACAGATTTATATAACCTCACAAATTTTCACTGACGAAGAAGAACAAAAATTGTCAAATTACATGATAGTTTGTTCTAAACACAATTATGGGTTGACAAAGATACAGGCACGTAAATTGGCATATGAGTCCTATGACTATGCTGAAGCCAGAAAGACAACTATATAATAGTTGCCTTTCTGGCTATAATTGGACTAAGAAAACAATCGCATCTGGACTGGATAAGGGGATTTCTAAACAGGCAATCTCACTTATCAATACGGACACCAGAAGCTATATTGTTGTCACGTTCAACAAGTTTTAGCAAAACAAATGTGGATATTTTTTTCGAAAATTTAAAAGCAGTTTTGAACGACATTATTTTGGCCCCGAAGCCACATATAATAAAGATGAAATAGGCTTGATGACAGTTCAGCGTACAAAAAGAGTGATTGCTTTAAAAGGCTCGATGAAAGTTCCGGGGAATCTTTTATTATTGAAACGTCAGAAGAAGAGTTTGGTGAAGATGATGTGAATTATCACATTTAAATTTTCTGTCAACCTAATGGTTGTTTATAAATATACATATAATAAATATAAATGATTTCGTTCTTGTTCTCTCTCTATTTAATACAAAAAAATGACTGCTGTGCCAAATCGAATACATTAGTTCTACCATGGCTACAATAAAATTTATGAGGCTGAGAAAGATAAGAAACACCCTTTTTTTCCTGAAGTAGATGATACTGTCCTTTTAGACGACATCAAAACTAAATTGCCAGTACCAAAGCCATGCAATAAAACCAAACGTGGCTCTAAGTACACATTTGAAAGTCCTTTATGGGTTATACCCAATCTCAGATAAGTAAGATACTGTTTAAGATGTTTTTTATTTGTTAACTGTTGCGGCGCTTCACTATATATCATCGCGGGGTGCGGGGACGCGCCTACCAACTACTTCACTCGTCGTCTCGACTCGCGTGCGCGACACATCAATTCTTCATTTCACATCATAATTATTATTTACTTATCATTAATTCAAGTATTGATTATCCAAGGTCTTCGTTATTTTTACAACCACAAACGCAGCTATCGAAGCTAACAAATGGTCCTTCGCCCGTGAAATATTAAATAACGAAGAAATTACAGAAAAACGCGTCATTCTTATCGACGCACGCGCACGCGCACCCACGTGGACAAGTCACGCAAAGGATACCTGTGCAGAAAGCCAAATTTTCTACATCGAGGATACCTTTTCATCGTCCGATATTCAAGGAAGACGAAGCAGATCATTTCATATTGATGATCATCCAGTTCAAGCATATAATGTCACCACGTGGCCTACCTAAGACGCGTCGCACAGAATGGTATTTGAATGATCTGGGCGGCAATAAGTCCATTTCACAAAACTTAATGTGGGTAGAAGTATAAAGTATCTCGTAAATGTTTACTTACCAATGCACCTCAAACTGTCATTATTTTCATCTTAGTTGCAAAAATTTACTTGTGTGTGCTTTAATTTCGTTGTCATTTAAGAAATATTTTTCTTGTGTTTTATTTAAAAAAATCGTTTACTTGTAATAGTCAATTCTTTTGTTCTGGATTATAATTTCAAGTGAAGTGATATGGATTATCCTATGGCAGGTTAGTGTCTACACTTAACAAATATTTTTAACAGGGTCGATTATTTATGACTGTTGGACAATATTATTTACGTAACCCTTTTACAATATCATAATTTGCATATATTTTGAAATATCGAGGATAGTAAGTAATACTTCCCGGGGTTTCCCGACAAAATAAAAGAATGTACAACAAACTTTGATCATTGACGTATAAGATTTCGTTTAAAACGGTCACGGAATCACTTGATTTTTGGAAAACAGGGTGTCCAAACTTTTTAATGTGAAAATGTTATTTATTTCATACATATTATTTTTTGTATCTTCAGAAAATTTATTTATTGTAGGGCCGTCCAATGTCAAAATCATGACTCGATTGGAGTTATATGAGTTGATGCAGCGACAAAATTTGCCGAATATCAATGAAAAATTGGATTTCATCGAAAATTATCTCATTGGTTATGATGATTACACTGCTGACCAAATTAAGGATATTAAGCAAAATTTTTCACGCTTCAAGTCCAAAATGAAATCTAGATGGGCTGCGGCATGTAATAAAGAGCAAATTTTCATTAAAAGGAATCAAGATTGGTTGAGAGGTACATTTACGAATCCAAAATTAACTAGCCGGCCGGGGCGTCCGAAAAAAAAATTCGAAGAATCAGGTGAAAGAAGCAAAAGGCAAAAAACTGAGGAATTAAGAAGCTGTGTAGAATTGAATGTGCTGACTCATGCTGTTCAGATACAATTGTCAGCTTCTGGCAAGAGGGATGCTGCCAAAATATTAAAATAAATAATTAGTTCACCGAAACGGGCCACGAAATACAAGCGAGCGTTTTCCGAATGTGATAAAAGAGACCAAACAAGAACTCAAATGACGCCTACACAAGCGTTGTCGCTGTTTGTTGAAGCTAACCTTTCCAAAAGTCAATATGAAACGATAAGAAATGCTAACAAAAAAATATATCCTTGTTATAGCATTATACAGAAAGCTAAAATGGAATGCTATCCGGACATGGAATCAATTAATGTTACAGAAACTTGTGCTGAAATAAATATTAAAGCGTTACTTGATCATACATCAAAGCGATTGTTGATGCATTTGGGCGAAGTTTTAGACACATTAAATGACGAAGAACGGAACGCACTAGAAATGAGATGCAAATGGGGTTGTGATGGATCACAGCAGGCTCAATATAAGCAGACATTCAGGAATATTGCCGATTCAGATGCATATTTATTTCAAAGCTCATTTGTGCCAGTACAGCTCATATGTCTCGCAAATAACAAAGTGATTTGGCAGAACCCAACACCGTCATCGCTGCGCTATTGTCGACCTATACGGATACGATTCGTGAAGGAATCGACTGATATTACCCTTCAAGAAATTGAGCACGTAAAAAATGCAACTAATGCCTTAAACACCTCAGTGATATCTGTGCAAAACAACAACTATTCTATCACATACGTAATGATGCCCACCATGGTAGATGGTAAAGTATGTAACGCTGCTATGCAGACCAAGTCTACTTTGCGATGTTATATTTGCGGATTAACATCAAAGGATTTCAAAGATTTAACGAAAACAAGAGATGTTAACCCAGAAGCACTGCAATTCGGATTGTCTATCTTGCACATCAGGATCCGTATATTTGAAAGTTTGTTGCATGTAGTATACCGAATGCCGCTGAAGAAAGGAAGACTCTACAAAAAAAAGAGATGATGTATCTATTGTTCACCAAAGGAAGACAGAAATCCAAGAGGAATTTCGGGTTAGAATGGGCTTATTAGTGGACATTCCTAAGCCTGGTTTCGGTAATACTAATGATGGAAATTCAAGCAGAAGGTTTTTTGGCAATCCTGAACTGGTGGCTAAAATAACAGGTATCGATTTGAATGTAATATACCGCATATATATATAATATAATTAAAGTGATTTTAGAAACAATATCAAGTGGGCATAAAATCAATTTGGAGAAATTTGCTAGCTACACAAAGAAAACAGCAGAACTGTATGTGCAGCTTTATTCATGGTGTCCTATGACCCCAACAATGCATAAATTATTGATCCATGGTCCTGATGTAATTAAGCAAGCTTTACTTCCAATCGGGCAACTGTCAGAAGAAGCTGCGGAGGCACGCAATAGACACTTTCGTTTATTTCGTCAAAACTTTTCGAGAAAATTCTCAAGGGTGTCTTGCAATCAAGATGTGCTCAACAGGTTACTGCTGACTTCCGATCCTGTAATAACAGGAATGAGGAATATTTCAAGAAAGAAGAATAAACCATTCTTAAAAGAAACCCTAGAGATGTTGCTTCCGATGGTATCTTATGGTGGCAATGAGGCATCAGAGTCGGATAGTGAGGGAACTGCTGATGATTCTGAGTTGTGTCAAGAAGATAACTCATTTTCTGACTGATCTGTGTCAAAACATTTAGGGAAAATGCAATTATTTCTGTTTAAAATATTGTTGTAGATTAATTATTGAGAATTTTTTTATTATAATTATTTTTTTTTCAAAAATATTACGTTTTTTGTTATTATTTACTTTGTAATAAAAAACAATACTACATGCTAACATAATATCATAGTGACAACCTCTTTGACCGCCAAAATATTTTTTGCCTCCCAGATCGTTGAAATACCACACTGTGCGTCGTCGCCGACGTCGCGTCGTGTACAATTTGGAGTCAACGTAATTTTACATCAACATTCAAGTCACCAGTGGAAACAAATTCACAACATATTTTAACGGTATTGACTAACAGAAACAAAAATATAACAGAATAACAGAGAAGTGGACTTTGGCCCTTGTGAGCAACACAGATACGAAAAATAATAATCGAGTGAGTCCGTTCCTTTTTATTTCCTATCTTTTCCTTTTAACTTCTTTGCTTATCCACCTTAAAGTACACTATAATAGTATATTGACATCTCTTCATATTTTAACGCTAATCGTAATTTTCTGTAAATTAATTTATCATATATGAAAATATTTTTTATAATAGCTGACAGTCGCAGCGCATCTATCTCAACGCTACATTGCTATATATGCATTTATTATCTTGTTATAGCATTTCTACTGCATCGAGCGGCTATTGCGTGCCGCGTGGCGGCCGGCCATCTGTTGTATTATCTACTTATCTAGCTATATCTACCTATCGCTTGCTTTGCATTATCGTAAATCATTTCTAATCTTTACATTCATTTAATATTGTATGCGCTTTTTATTATTTTTCATTTAGTAACTTGTTATTATTATATATTATTAATTAATAATGGCTGAAGCTCGTATTAAGGACATTATTAAATTACGCAGGAATGTTAAAAGCAACCTTACGCTATTTAGTACTTATTTAAAAACAATAGATATAACTCAGCCGTTAACAGACTTACAGATAACGGAAATAGAATTACGTTTGTCAAAATTAGAAATTACATATTACGAATTTGATAAATTACACACGGAGTTCGAGATATTGTCTGAAAGAGATGGGAATTTCGACGAGCGTATACAATTGGAGAATAAATATTATTCGCTTGTGGCTCAAGCCACATCGTTGACGAATGCAGAGCGCCAGAAACGAGATCACCTTCGTAATAGATATGACTCATCATCTACCGAATCCGTGCATCATGACTTCGTAAGGCTGCCAAAAATCAACTTGCCCTTATTCGATGGCGACTTTCAGCGCTGGCTGGAGTTTAGAGATACGTATTTATCTATCATTCATAATAATAAAAGTCTCAGTGACATTAATAAATTTCATTATTTACGCGCTGCTCTTAAAGGTAGAGTCTTTAATTGTAAAGAATATAGAATTCACTGCAGATAATTATCAAATAGCTTGGAATTTATTAACTAATCGTTACGACAACGAACGTCTCTTAATTAATAATCACGTTAATGCATTATTTAATTTACAACAAGCACAAAAAGAATCAAGTCAGTGTTTGAGAAACTTTATTGATGTCACTAATAAAAACTTGCGTGCACTTGCCTGTCTCGGCCAACCAACTGACCACTGGGATACGCTTATCATTCATATCTTGTCTAAAAAATTAGATGAAATTTATTTTAAGGAGTGGGAATAATTTCGTAGTACATTAACAGGTTACCCTACTCTAAAACAATTCATAACTTTTTTAACAAACAGATCTGATTTATTAGACACTATACAACAACAAATGACATATAAACAGAACACTCAACAAAAACAAAATACATTTAATTTACAAGTAGAACACATACAAAAAACAGATAAAAAGCAAAATAATATGAATACAACATGTCCTATGTGCAAAAAGAGTCATTTCTTATTAAGCTGTCAGGAATTTAGAAACCTTGACGTCAATAGCCGTTTACAAAAAATAAATAATTTTAAGGTCTGTAAAAATTGTTTATGTCCAGGTCATATAGATAAACAATGTAAATTATCACACTGCAAGTATTGTAAGCTTAAACATAATACACTCTTACACACACACATACAAAATCAAACAAAATTACCAGTAACACTCACTTCATCTACAAATACTTATATACAAAATACTAAAACACAGCGTTGGTGAAGGTGATGGATTCTATAGGAAGACTTCGCACAGCTCGCGTTCTACTAGACAACGGCAGCACTTCTAACTACATCACGCAGCACCTCTGTGAGAAACTAGGTTTGACGAAACATGATACGAGCTCCACTATTGTAGGTATATACACAACTTTTGATTTGATTGAATTCAAGATTGTATAAACAATCAGTGTTCCTATAGTGCAGAGTCTTGCGTCATAACTATCCAGTCTATTTCGGGTGGTTATCATGTTGATTTAAAATGTTTTGTTCTCCCAGAAATTACTAAATTATTACCACATAATAATATAGTTATCACACATTTGCCTCTTCCTTCGGGCATTCAACTAGCAAACCCTCTTTCAATATTCCCTCGACAGTAGACACACTGAAATATTTTGGGAAGTTATAACTAACAATTTCATAGATTTAGGTAATCTGCGTCCTAAGTTGCAAATGACAAAATTGGGTTGGTTAGTTTCAGGCATTATACATACACATACAAAACATAACAACACAAATAATAATACAGAACATTCTTCTTCTTGTCACTTTCTTCAAAATGATGAGTCAATACTTAACCGGTTCTGGGAGCTGGAGGCGATATCTTCCGAGCACTGCTTATCACAGGAGGAACGAGCTTGTGAGCGAACCTTCGCGGAGACCACAGCACGAAACAGCGACGGCAGGTTTGTAGTCACAATACCATTAAAAGACTTACCTGAAGTACTCGGGGATTCCTACGCAGCGGTGAAGCGTCGTTCTTTCCTTGGAACGCAGATTTTTACGTGATTCACTTTTAAAAGAAAGGTATTTACAATTTATGTCAGAATATCTAGCCTTAGGGCATAAGTCAGAAAATAAGCAAATTATGTCAGATAAAAATATTAACTATTACTTACCTCATCGTGGGGTGATTCGGGAGTCGAGTACAACGACAAAATTACGAGTTGTCTTCGACGCGTCAGCAGTCACAACTACGGGTAAGTCTTATAATAACATACAGATGGTAGGACCGATTGTACAAGACGATCTCTTTTCTATTTTACTCAGATTCAGACAACATAAATATGTAATCTCAGGCGATATAGAAAAGATGTACCGAGCTATTCTCGTTACACCTTCTCAACGCCACCTACAACAGATTTTATTTCGATTTAATTCTACAGAACCAATTAAATCATATACACTTAACACAGTAACGTACGGCACGTCATCAGCGCCATACCTCGCGACTAAATGTTTAGTTACATTAGCTGATACCTGCACTGATATTGAAGTAAAAAGTTCAATTCGCAGAGATTTTGATGTCGACGACTACCTCAGTGGGGGCGACTCTGTCGCTTCTGTCATCGAAATAGCTAAAAATGTTACAAAAATTATGGATACTGCTAAATTTAATTTAAGAAAATGGCAATCAAACAATACAACTATATTACACTCTATTACGCAAAACACAATCAGAAAAAACCTTAGACTTCAATGATTCACTTCCCAATAAAACTTTATGGTTAAATTGGGATTGTAACTCAGACAATCTTTTCTATAAACATACAGACTAATAGAAAGAAAATATCGAAGCGCGTTATTTTATCTCTGATTAGTCAAGTCTTCGACCCTCTAGGTTTATTAGGGCCGTGTACAGTCGGGGCAAAAATTCTAATGCAGAACTTATGGCTCGACAAATGCAACTGGGATGACGAGGCCTCTTATGATATTAAAATTAAATTTTTAAATTTTATTAATTCACTTGTAGCTTTAAATTCACTTTGCATACCGCGTTGGGTTTGTCTCGATGCGTCAGTTACGTACGAACTACACACATTTACAGATGCCTCGGAACGTGGATACGGATCATGTGTGTACGTGAGATCAGTTGATGAGCAAGGAAGAGATTGTGTCCGTCTTCTTGTTTCCAAAAATAAAGTAGTACCCTTAAAACCTGTCACTATCCCCAGACTGGAGTTATGCGGCGCTTTACTCGGTACTAGGCTTTGCACTAAAGTTCTACAATCACTAACAAAAACTTTTAATAATTGTTATTATTGGGCAGATTCGACGATAGTTCTTGGTTGGCTAAAAACATCGTCTAGTCGCCTAAAGACTTTCGTTCGAAACAGAATCGGTGAAATTCAAAACACTACATCTGCTAATAGTTGGAGCTACGTACCATCTAAATTAAATGCCGCAGACCTGGTCTCTCGTGCAGTAAAAGCTACTCACCTCATCGATTCTTGTTTTTGGTGGACATGTCCTAGCTTCCTTCATACTTCATACATAAACTTCCCACAAACACCAACAAAACAGAAAGATATACCACTTCCAGAAATTACACTTCATACCAAACAGAAATGACCCATGAAATGACTCTAATTGAAAAGTACGGAAAAGAAAGTTCTGTTTACTTGGCAAATTCGTAAATTAACCCAAGTGAGAGGCATGTAAATTATCTTTATGAAAAGTGGCGGGACTCATTTTTTTTTCATTGAACTTCTTCTCAAACGCTTCTTTTATCATTGAAAACACAAGAGTGTAATTGGCATCATCTTGTGACGTGTGGAAAGCGCACGCCACTGGCAGAGCGCCTATTTTACTTGAGGCAAATAACTTCCTTTTCCGTACTTTTCAATTAGAGTCATTTCATTTAAAGCGATGGCAGCTGCTGGGCTCATACCGGAATCAAAGTATTTTTTAAAACAATCATTAGTTTCTGCAGTGCACCGCAAGTAGCTGTACGCCTCGGCTACATTTATCAAATGACTGTGGGAGTGATTAATTTTGAGCAGCACTGTATAACCCTCTTTTAAATCTGCATCATATCGACAGGTGTTTCGATTTACTTTCTTGAATTTATATCAATAGTCGCATCACAACCACGCGATCGTGTTCGGTTGGGTCGAGATGTACAGTTCTTATTGAAAGAAGAGTGAGTGAGAAAATTTCAATAAAGACCTTACAAAATCCAGAGTAGTCCTCATTACATTCTCCCAACTTGCACTTGATGATCACTTTGTACTTTTCCGAAGATTCAAATTCAAACAGTTCTTGTTTGTATTCACCACATTTACCAACTAAAAACTCTTCTAAGCTGTCCTTAGTAACCATTTTTCATATTTGAATTAAGTATTCTATTGTTTTTACCACTTTTTATAAATTAATTATGCAGAAACAACAAAAAACCGTCAATCAAAACAATGGCACGTGCCAAAAGATGATGCAATATTTAAAATAGACACGCAGATATAAATTACCATGAAATAGAAAGAGAGGTCAATAAATCAAAATGGCGAGCATGCAACTGCTTGCGTACACATTGTAATCTAAAGTTTAGCACGCTTATTCCGATACATACACGATTAGTCCCTAAGCATACTGGCGCTGTACATTTTGGAACAAGAAATACTTCTACGTTATAACGAAGTATACGCGAGTATTTGCGTACTGCTCTTGTATGGATTGGAAGAACTTAGTAAAAAAGTTATTTCCAATCTATACGTGATTAGTTTCATACCCTTGCGTTCTGGCCTTGTACAGAATGAAAAGACGCGACCCCGACGTGATATACCTGTAAGGTTTTTTTAAGTAGAAAAGGACCATGACTACACCAATAAGATCACAATCGGATGTAGTGGAGTTAGCGTCAATCACAGTAACCTCGAGAATTCCCGAATTCTGGTGCGACCAGCCGAGACTATGGTTCGTACAATGCGAGGCAGTACTCAACCCGCAAAAATTCAGTGATGAAGTAAAATTCAACCATGTGATCGCCATATTGGGGAAGGATGTAGTGCAACAGGTGAGCGATATTCTTTTGCATCCGCCGGAGGTCAAAAAGTATGAAGCTCTCAAGGCCCGTTTATTGACCTTGTTTGAAGAATCGGAGACTCGCCAGTTTCAAAAACTGTTGAGCGAGATGGAGCTGGGGGAACAAAAACCCTCACAACTTTTGAGGCGGACGAGAGACCTCGCTAGAGATATAATTCCGGATGACACTCTCCGTATACTGTGGCAAGGACACCTTCCATCGTCAGTTCGCGCCGGACTTGCAGTCACCGAGGTTAAGGAGTTGGAAAATCTCGCCGTCATAGCCGACAAGATCGTGGAAACTTCGAAACTCATGCAGATCGCGGAAATAGCCCATATAAAGCCCCACACGTCGACCGATACCGATCGGATAATGGCAGAAATAGCCAAACTTAGCTGCGAAGTTGCGGAATTAAAAAGAACAAGGCCAAGATTTCAACAGCGTCGGGATGGCGGTCGCTCACGCTCAACATCCCGAAATCGAAGTCGTGATCCTTCGTCACAAAGACCGCGGCGCACTCCGGAGAGCCCAGATTGGCTATGCTATTACCATCACCGTTTCCGCGCGAGGGCAATCAAATGTGCAGAACCTTGCGCGTGGAGAAAACACCCGGAAAACTAGAAGAGGCGCAGACGCAGGCGGATCTCTGTGCTGTCTCTCCTTGTCGCCGCCTACGCATCATGGACCGCAATACAGGTTTATATTTTTTAATTGATACTGGCGCTAATGTTTCCGTTTTACCAGTAACAAAATTAGATAAAACCCGCAAGTGTAGTGACTATGCGTTATTCGCCGCAAACGGGACACAAATTAAAACGTACGGAGTGAGATCGCTTATATTAAATTTTAATTTGCGCCGACCTTATCGATGGGATTTCGTAATTGCAGACGTCAAACAACCAATATTAGGAGCCGATTTTTTAAGCCACCACAAACTTCTTGTTGACGTCAATTCACGAAAACTCATCGATCAGGTTACCGATTTAAATATAATAACGGCTATTGTAAACAATAATGAACCTTCTGTACTTTTTGTTAGCATAAATCATCCGTATCATAATCTTTTATCGCAGTTTCCGAGTATCACTAAACCTGTAACATTCACGGACACCCTACCAACTACAGTACAGCACTGTATCGAAACTACGGGACCACCGGTGTTCGCTCGTGCGAGACCGCTGCCACCCGCTAGACAAACGCGTTAAGGAGGAAATTTCAAAAAATGATGGAATTGGGTATCTGTCGTCCTTCAAAAAGTTCGTGGTCTAGTCCTTTACATGTATTACAAAAAAAAGAATGGTGACATTAGATCATGCGGAGACTATCGCCGCCTTAATGCGATTACGAAACCCGATAGATACCCGATCCCACGTTTGCAAGATCTTACCTACTTGTTAGCCGGGAAGAAATTTTTTTCGAAAATCGACATAAATAGAGCATATCACTATATCTAGACCGCACCGAGTGATATTGAAAAAACTGCAATAGTGACACCTTTCGGACTCTTTGAATTTCCTAGAATGACCTTTGGGTTGCGAAATGCAGCTCAGTCATTTCAACGCTTTATGGACACTGTTTTTCAGGGATTAGATTTCGTTTTCAATTATATCGATGACGCGCTTATTGTAAGTAAAAATGAAACTCAACACCTAGAGCATTTAAAGATCATATTTCAACGATTAAGTAAGGACGGCATAACAATAAATTTGTTTAAATGTATTTTCGGACACTCTTCCTTAGAATATTTAGGATATCATGTTTCATTACAGGGTATTCGCCCGACCGAAGACAAGGTCCAGGCTATCATCAACTACCCGAAGCCAGATACAGTCGAAAAACTTCGACGATTTATAGGTATGGTCAATTTTTATCGTTTACACTTACCAAACGCAGCGTCCTATCAATCTTTATTAAATCAGTACACACAACAAACAAATAAATTAAATTGTCAACGAGCGAAAGTAAATCGTCATACATTTTCAAATTTAAATCAATTTCCACATGCTAATCGTTTTGAGCACATACTCATTATTGAGCAATACGATTATTGATTTAATCCAGTTACCGATTTCGCAAGAGGGATATAGATATTATTTGACGATCGTAGATCGTTGTACGCGTTGGCAGGAGGCTTATCCTTTACGAGATATTAACGCAGAGACAGTCGCGAAAGAGTTATATATCAATTGGATCTGTCGTTACGGATGTCCAGTGAAATTGACAACCGACCAAGGTCGTCAATTTGAAAGTTCACTCTTTCAACAACTTTTGAAATTATTAGGTATTAACAGGATGCGCACCACGGCTTACCATCCTCAGGCTAACGGAGCTGTGGAGCGCTGGCACAGAACCTTGAAAGCAGCGCTCATGTTACATTTGAACAGTAAGTCATGGGTAGAGGAATTACCTACCGTTGTATTAGGTCTCAGAGCAGCAGGTCGCAGTGACAGCGGAGTATCAGCAGCTGAACTTACCTTTTGCCGTACGTTACGTCTTCCAGGAGATTTCTGCGACCAGACCCAGGTGAGTATCTCAGAGCCTCATACATTAGTAAATAATATACAAAAGTACATAAAACAGCCAAGACCAATACCAGAACCACATGGTAACTCTCGCTCGTTTTTCGTACATAGTGAGTTAGCAAATTGCGATTTCGTTTTTGTCAGAGATGATACGGTACGCAGACCTTTAAAACGCCCTTACGACGGTCCATATCGCGTTTTACACAAGGGGTCCAAGGTCTACACTATTCAGTTGCCCGATAGAAAAGCTAATATATCTATCGACAGATTAAAGCCTGCATACGTTTTGAAGGAAACGTCTGATAATAACGCTAGTACAGAGAGAAAACGAGAATTGAACCCGTTAGCAATATGTATCATACCACACGTTCGGGCCGCGTGATAATACCGCCGGTTAGGTTTTTACAATAAGTTTGTGTACAGTGCAAGCGAATATTATGCTAGGCGTTACGATAAAGCTATAATAAACATTTATCGCCATTAGTATAGCACTGAACTGAGTAGCATACCCTCGCATAGCATTCACGAGACTATAAGTTTACGTATAAATTAACTAGGTTAAGACATATGCATTTTTTTTTTCATATATACACAACTATCAGTTTTATTTTTTTACACAATTTTGTAGAATTTTGTTCATTTCTATTGTGAAGATTTCTTTAACTTGTAATAAAATGGGAAAATCATACAGTAAACAAGAGGAAATTGTAATTGCGCAAAATGGCGCGAATGGCGCCAGTACCAGTGCAATCGAGCAAAAGATCGAAACATATTCAATTATTTTTATCACTGTGATTATAATAATCTTGAATGAAACGATCGCCTCCTGGCTATTTCATCTCATATTAAATTGTTTAAATAATATATGAGACAACTAAAAAAAAAAAAAAACCCGCTGAGTTTCTTTCGCCGGTTCTTCTCAGGTCAGGGTATTTTCTTTTCCGAACCGGTGGTAGTGTTTCAATTGACCATCAATAAGAAAGTGTAATGCTTCAATATTGAATAAAGTTATTTGAGTTTGAGTTTGAGCTTGTTTTTCGGATTCTACATAACTGTGACAAGATGTAAAAAGGGTATTAAGAAGAGGACACGTAAAGAAGTAATATTTGCTATATCATCAAATCAGGTCGACAAAACTAGTCAACATTCACCTGCAGTGCAATACGCATAGAAACGTTGGTATAGCGCGTGCCTATTTATCTTTTTAATGTTTAGATCTACCACCTTGCACGTGGCCTGCAAAGTGCAATTGTTCCCAGTGAAAGTTGATATGACAATTATTGTATTTCTATTTATATTTTTTTTCGTTTGTTACATTGTATTTTTTTTTTAAAAAGGGGGGAATATTGTAGGGTTACAAATAGTGCTTAGTATATATTTTGTGTTTGGTATAAATGTTAGCGCGACACCTCTGAAAGTACACTCGCTTATCAACTGTAGCGACAAATAAACGTGTCAACTAAGAAGTCTCGCATATTATTTTTACATCCCGTAACTTTCACCATAAAGGATTACTCTAAAATGATATACCAATAGCGGGTCATTAAGGTTATTCTAGAATGTATAATAGAATTAAAGAAAGTTATTACTGGAAAGGAATGAAAAAAAATAAAAAAATAAAAAAAAAAAATGAATGAAAGTGATATTGAATCTTATGTTAAAAATGCAAACAGTGTCAGGAAAATAAAGCACTTCGTAGGATTAATAGAGCCCCAATGCAAATAACAAGCACTTCTACATCTCCCTGTCAACGTGTTTCTTTGGGCATAGTAGGTCAATGAACCTACTATGTCCAAAGCAGGGCTTGCTAAATTAAAATTCATCCTTACCATCCAAGATGACCTCACGAAGTTTCCTACAGCTTATCCAATCCGTAGTACAACAGTTGAAGAAACTAGCGAATGTTTATTACATTTTATTTCTATGTTCGGAATCCCCAAAATTATTTTAACGGACCAAGGAACTAATTTTACTTCTGAATTATTCAAGGCTACATGTGAGTTTCTTAAAATTAAGCAACATTGGTCATCTCCATATCATCCACAAACTCAAGGTGCCCTTGAGAGAAGCCATTCGACATTAAAAGAATATTTAAAGTCATATGTAAATGAAAAACAAGATAACTGGCTGTATATACAGCAATGCTGGCATACAATACTACTGTACACACGACTACTAATTTTACTCCATATGAGCTTATTTTCGGAAATAAGCCTTATATCCCTAATTCAGTTTTTGACGAAGCCCCTGGAGCTACTTATCCTGATTATGTCAGAATGCTTCAGAATCGACTGAAATATTCACGAGAAAAGGCTTTAGAACATATCCGTAAATCCAAATCAATTTCTAAAACATATTATGATTCGCGTACTCGTCCAATACAATATAAGGAAGGGGACTACGTATATCTGGAAAATCATCTTAGATTAAGAAAAGCATTATCACCCGTATGGAAGGGTCCCTATAAGGTTGTTAAAATACATGGCAATAATACTCTGTCCCTCTTAATTAACCGTCGTCACGTCCGACACCATTATGATGAAGTTAAACTGGCAGAAATGTCAGGAAACCTATAAAAAAAGGAGAAAAGATTAAATAGTTGATAAAAGACTTAGAATAATGAAGTAATACTTACCTTTTAATGAAGGAATATCCTAAAAGTAACCAGCGTAGTTAAGTCTTATTATTCCTAATTATCCATTTATCTTAGTAGTAATCTTAGTGTTAGTATATTGTTTTCCATTTATTGTAGTAATAAACATAGTATTAGTATATTCCTGAATGGATATTCAAATATTAATCTTTGTTGTTTCTTTTCAGTGTCTCATCTGAAGCACAAGGTCAAAATGACTACATACAACAAGTCGACTCACGTTCTGGGCTTTATTTTGATTACGTTGGTCAAATAAAAATCATTGATGGTCATTTAAATGTTCTAATCCCATTTGATATTTCAAGTTACATATAAAAAACATTGAACTTGTTTTATATTCGGTTCGAAATTTATGCGATGAGCCTACAGTTAAGGGGGCCGTCCTTACGGAACGCTAAAATAGCACTTACTAGTTTTGAAATATCTGAAAATTGGAGCATCGAATATGGATAAAAAATTACATGCAGTATCTTAATAGATATGTCTCAAGTTTCAAATCATAATATATCTAAAATATACATCAATAACCTAGCATATTCATCGTCAACATCACTCCAAACACGGAAATCGACATTTTTTATTCGGATTTTCTGAGCTATTTAGATGCTAGTTTATACATGTATTTTTGGTTACTTATAGTTTCAAAGGTGTAAATAATAAGGGTACCGCATTCAATCTTTATCATATTACACAATATTATACTAATTTTTATTTAAATATTGCTTACTTTTTTGCATTCGTCGTCCATACATTTTAGTATGGAGAAAATCATTTGACGGTTTTGATTTTTTATTCGACATCACTGTCAATAAATCTTCAGTCCGTCCCCAGAGCTCACGAGAGCAAGTCAGTTTTTTATTTCGAGCAGAATCTTATAATTACGCGAAACGTCTACGCACACATAGACAAGTCAACATAAGGGTAGGGTGCGAGTGTCGTGGAACGTAATTTTTACTTTTCGAGGAACCAGATAAACTAAGTAAGTATGAGCAATAACCGGTCATGGTTATACTTATATTTGCTTCTATATATTTAATTTTAATATTTTTCAGAGTGCAATGGGAAAACGAAAAGAAAGTTATATAACATCCGTATCCAAGAATAGTTGTAGAAAAAATTGAATGCACAAATCATTTGCTTCGTAACTACTGTGCTAAAATGGATGAACTTACTAAAACAACTATACACCCCTTACCGTTTCGCAAAATATTCTACGTTTACGGCGGTCGGTCACTGGTGCTGTGCAGTATAACAATTCCCAAAGAGAAAAAACATTAGATGAAAGAATTGTAGATCTCAAAACAGACTTACTGAATGGACCAAATCATGTATTTGGTAATCATGTAGCTTGTAAGTCATACTATTGTAAGCATCTGGATTCCACATATGAAAAAAAGGCGGATAAATATAGAAATTTAGTGCCGGAAATAAAAGCTTGCACTTTTTACAATGCAATCATGAAAATAGTGTCAAGACTTGTTAATAATGCTAAAAGTTTAATCTATAAAGTCAACAGTAACATTGCTGAAGTATTCAATAGTATTGTAGCAAAATTTGTGGGAGGTAAACGATTAAATTTTTCAAATAGGCAATCATATTCAGCCCGTTGTGCTACGTCCGTTGTGGCATTTAACACAAAGCAGCCACGAACGTACCTGTGCAACAAATTATTTTTCAAAAGCCCCAACAGTTTCATAAGTCGTCTAGAGTTTAAAAGAAGGTATCTACATTTAAAATCAAAATTAAGAATAAAATCAAATTTTACAAAAAGTAAGAATTATTATGATAATAAAGACTATGGTTATTTTTGTCAAAAGCCAGACTTAAATGAAGTCGACTACGAATTCGCAAAAACAGATCATTTAAAAAAGATTAATCTCACAGAAGTAGAACGCAAAGCACTTGAAAGGAGAACTACTTTGCAAACAGATTCTATGGAATGGATCCAAGAAAGAAAGCACCGATTAACCGCTTCTAGTTTTGGAAAAGTTTGTAAAAGAGGTCTTATTAAATGCGCACCGCTAGTGAAAAGTTTGCTTCGTGGAGCAAACTTAGAAAATGTTAAATCAATCCAACATGGCAAAGACCATGAACACATTGCGTTAGAGGAGTTAAAAGCCCTGATAAGTATTGAAGGTTCTCCTTGCATAATACAAAAATTCGGTTTATTTGTAGATGCAGAAATCGGCTACTTAGGTGCAACTCCCGATGGAATAGTGGATAACCATAAAATTGTCGAAATTAAGTGTCCATATTCATGTTCAAATATTACCATAAACGAGGGTATTAACATAAAAAAAATAAATTTTTGGAAACGCAATCAAACAGGAGATCTGACAATAAACACTAATCATGACTGGTATTATCAGGTCCAAGGACAACTGCACATCGCCCAAAAAAACGAATGTATTTTTATGGTTTGGACATATGTAGACGCGAAAATTAAAATAATTAAAAGAGATGACGAATTCTGGGAAAAAAATATGAAAGAAAAATTTAAAAAATTCTATCTTGATTGTATGCTTCCAGAAATAATTGACTCTAGGTTAGATAGAAAAATGGAAATAAGAGAGCCTAATTATTTGACTGAGGCTATAAAAAAAAGAGAAGCAATAAGAGAAACAAAAAAACGGAAGAGTGAAAATGTTGCATGTGAAGGTAAAATTACCAAGCGGCAACTAAAAGATAAATAGTTATTTATTATGATTCGGCACAGTAGGTTACAATTATCCAATGTAACCTTATAAATTAAATTTTTGCAATATTTTAATTTTAATAAAAATATTGTATTTATCTTTATTAACATTTATTGGTTATTTAAAGAAAACGATTATTAAATCGTCATCGTCTTTATATCTATTATCTCTTCGTTTCTTGGGATGGAGTCACTTGCGTTGCTGCGTCGTTCATTTTATCATTGTGCAGGTGCTGGTTACCTTCCGACACTTGTCAGTTTAAAACGATAAAATCATTTATACTTCGTGAGTAAATTCAATGAATATTGGCATTTAATATATAATTTCTATATTTCGTATATTGATTTTTACATTCGTTTCAGATTAAAGACCAATTAGTAAACGGAGGGTTACCTACGTCATGACTTTAAATTACCATTTTTTGAGAGGTTCAGTTTACTAAACCGTAAGTAAAACAATTTATATTCTTTGAGTCGAGGCAAATTAATGGGGATTACTCAATTTCACGTTCAGTCTTTGTATAAAAACCGGCCACGTGTAATATCTGACAAGTATTGCCGAATTTTCATTTATGTAAACACTCCTGAGGTGAGTTCATGCATTACTTACCTTTGATAATCAATATCCTACATGGCTCAATAATATTTTCTTTTCAGTTTCTCAGATTTTACTCAAACTGACATAACATTTGTTCATGTACTGGATGACCTAAGTCGAATGCCATTGAAACCATTCAAAAGCATTATTTCGTTAGTATAAATATAGTTTTTGCTTTTTTATATTGTAGTATTGCAAATTAAGCAATACTTTCCCATATTATGGCTCTTTAAATATCCAATTTAATAAATTCAATCTTATGAGTTATTATTTAATGTTAATAACCTATGTTTGTTTTTACCTCTGTCTAGGGCATTCTTTAACATTCTTAGTTCTCACACAGGATAGGTAATGCGTTGTTTTGTTCACAGGGAGTGTTTTTTTTATATACTTTAAAAATTATAATCCAAATTATTATATTGCTTGGTGGACTGAAAGAGTTTTGCTGAGTTGGAGCTGCAGTTTTAAGAAGGAACTGCTGCCTGTTCAGTGCTGCTGCCGCTGCTTCTGTTGCATTTGCTGTCGTTGATTACCGCATTGCACTGCTTTTGTTTTCGCATTGAAATAAGTTTCATATCATTTCTGGACGCTGCGTTCAGGGTTTGCACAATCCTGCTTATTTTTATTTTCTAAATTCGAAATTTAAAACTAACGCTAACTCATACCAGTACTCATGACGTTGAGTTCGCCTGCTTAATTCTTAATTATTTAAATGCTTAATTAAACATAGTGCTATGCAAAACCGGTGTAATACATTCTATTGTATATTGATGCTATACTTACATTGTACCTTTCATGACCAGATACCGTCAATGGCCCACGCCCCCCGAATTTTGTGTACATAAATAATTTTAATTAAATGATATCAGAAAAAATATTTTCTGGTCTAGTCTTTATTAAATAAAGACTTGATTAACCAAGACAAAAATTTATGGCCCCCCGTAATTTGTTTGATGATTTATTTGTTGTAAATGTATTATTAGTTTTTTTCTAATTAGGATTGTAATTTAAAAAAACTTGTATATGTGTTAGGTATTGTTTTATAATCGCTGTGATCATAATAATTGTTAAACTGTAAAAAAATTTTTTTGTATTTTTTGTGTTTATTTAAAAGAAGGTAGCTGATTTTAGTGAATTAAAAAAAACAATATTCATTAATATATCCTTCCGTTATTTTTATTTAAAAAGTAAGTGATTATTTAATGGGTCTTTACGCTCTAATTTGATATACCGACCAACCTTAAAATATCCTAAAAATAATGATAATTTATTTAGACGAAAGCAATTGAAACAAAAAAAATCATAAGGTATATTAGGCATCTTAATGCACTCGGACCATTGTGATAGCTTGAGGAAAATGTTGTGTTGTATTAAATGTAACACGCTTTTATTAAGTTACAAAGTGTTATATTTCTTTTTAGAGTTAATTTATTTTTAACTTTTTAGTTAATTTTATAAACAAATAATAAAAGCTTGTTTTTAAAAAGGTTTTTTTTTTCTTTAATTTTATTTTTAACTTTTTAGTACCTCTATTTTTAATAATGAATATGGGACGAAAGCAAGAGACTCGTCAAGACGAATCAAACGAGACCAAACTCGATGGGGTTGCGTCGTTTAATTACGGAGTTCCTATGGCCACCTTCTCACCATTGATTACATCAGACCCTGGTTACCATATAGTATCAAGTACTCGTCAAGACTAATCCAATGAGCTCAAACTCGATAGGGTTGCATCGTTTAATTACGGAGTTCCTATGGCCACCTTCCGGCTTCATCATCAGACCCTGGTTACCATATAGTATTAAAGTACTTGTCAAGACGAATCTAATGAGCTCAAACTCGATAGGGTTGCATCATTTAATTACGGAGTTCCTATGGCCACCTTCCAGCTCCATCATCAGATCGGCTCTATGTCACAATAACATTGCATTGTCATCCGATTTATACATGCATTCTAAATTTCAACTCAATCGGAAACCGGGAAGTGGATCAAATTTAAGTTGCAAGATTTGCAAGAACGACAGACAACGGGACAGGTGAAAGTTAATAAAAGCTTGTAACAACAAGTGTTTTACCTGTGCAATGTGAAACAAACTTTATAATTGGTTATATTGACATTTGGAAATCGATCTCAAATAATAAATGGATTTATGTTCAATCTAATGTAACTAAGGTATCCATCGATTGTCCTAATCGTGAACTACAATAGATGATTTTAATATACAAGGAACAGGAATACTTACTATTCCAAACAAATGTACTGCATTTACTAAAAATGTAAAATTTGTAGCTAGAAATTCAATTAAAAATATTACTTTTCCAATTGTTAATGTAGAATTTAACTTGATTAATGATTAATGTTGTAATCTAAACAAACTTAAAAATTATATAGAAAATTCATCTCCTTCACCAGTGGTATTGCAAATTGATTTAGATGATTTTAATTTGAAGAATAATAAAATAAATTTAGAATCCATTTTGCACGACACCGATGAAATCATTAATAATCCATATATTGTAAAATATGGAGTACATTATTCAGTTCTTACTTTTATTATTATGTTAGTCGTAATTATCTTAGTAATATTTAATATTTACTGGTTTTGTAAAAAACCCAGCAGCAACCGAAAATCGTTTGAGATATTTAAAAGAGCAAAGGCCTCTATATATACCGAAACGGATGAAATAAATTCTGATGAAGTTATAGAAATGTCATCACCTTCTGTAAGGTTAAGAATTTAGGAAATCAATGAAAACATAAACTCCGAATTAATAATTCGAAGTTTATTATTTATAGGGGGAGGTGTTATATCCGGGATTAGTATAGGAATTTGCATCCAGAAAATCCAAACTGCTGTATCAGCATCCAAGCCTTTAATTTATTTTCAATTAGAGTCAGTTGGTTGTTATCCGCGCACGGGAACGGTTGCCAAAGGGTCCACATAATTATTTTGAACAACTGTTTGTGAATTAAATATCCTTTTTTTTAAATTGTTTAATTTGGGACCCTATAACAGTACGATTAAGGTAAGCGGTTGCCTAAGTCGTACCGAAGGAAGGTTATTGTGAAACCTATAAAAAAACATTTTTTTAAAAGATTTTTATATGTCTATTAGTCTTTATTGGTTCGTTAATAAATGAAGAATTTATATATGCAAAGATTTTTCTTTTATTTTTATTACAATAGAAATTATAGCTATTTTTCTTGAACTGGTACGACTAAGACGACCTTACCCTAATAATATTTTAATTTTTTACACGTTCAATATTTTTTGATTATGGTCTTTTATTTCTACATATAATATAAAACATCTATAATACTTTAAGTTTTATAAAGTATAAACTTTAATAAAATATATTTTGTTATACCGTTTTAAGATGCGATCCTTCAGTTTTTAAAGATATGTTCCTACCCCACCCAAGTCAGCCCACCTGTTTTGAACTTTTCTCCACAGCCTCCCATTCGCATTTTAGTGCTCAACCACTTCACTCATTCGCACAAATTAGACAAAAATCATGCCGAAACGTGCAAGTGATAATAGTAGTATAGAATTTATAGCAAAAAAAAAAACAATTGGAAAAGGAAGTGAAACGCTCACGTCGGAAAAAACATAATTATTATATACATACATACAGGGCAGGAACCAATTGCAAATACTGTTCCAAGGGTCGAAACGGTCGACTTAGAACCGTCTATGGCCCATTGATAGGACCATTGCAGCAAGACAAAAGCAAATGGCGGCAGCCATTTCATCTTTGGGCATTATAATTTCTAATCATCTGGGTGCTAATGATAAAAATTACGAGTTGATAAAAGACCGTTCCGATGTTGGTAGAATTTTCTGCGACATCCAACATACCGAATCTGAAGCAAAGCGGAAATTAGCACTTTATTCTGTTAAAAAGGAACTCAAGGACCAGTTGTCAATAACAAAAATTGACAAATACCTATTCGGAAATTACTTGAATCCAGACGAACGCACTCTGATATCGAATGGGAGTTATCTGCCTCAGGTTTTCAAAAAGTAATAGATAATTTCCAAGTCCCCGAAATTGATTTATTTGCCAGTCGACTTAATAAGAAATGTAATATTTATGCCTCTTGGCACAGAGACCCTAAAGCCTATGCAATGTATAGTATGCATTTAACGCTTTCACGTTATACTGGTCCAAATGCCTTTTTCTATACTGTTCCACCAGTAGCAGTTATACTTAAAACACTAAGAAAAATAATATCAGATAAAGCTAAAGAAATTGTCGTGGTGCCTGATTGGCCTACTCAACCCTGGTACCCTCTATTTACGCGACTTCTCTCTTCAGATGTAATAAAACTAAGAGCTAATGATGTCATAATTCCTAATTTTAGCCAGAACATTCAAACAGACACTACCCTGGTGGTCGGAATGATATCCGGATGGCGCTGCAACATAGATGCGCCCCAAAATCCGCTTTAGACATCGTTTTGGCTTTCTTGCCGGAAAATACTGTAAAGCTCCTGCATTGTGTTGTCTACCTTAAACGTTGGTATAACTTTTGTTCTAATAACTCAATTAACTTGTATGAGCCATCAATCCCGATGGTCATAGAATTCCTTACAAAGATATTTAACGATGGCGGTCAATATGGGACAATTAATAGCCATAGAGCTACGCTTTCCTTAATTACTGATAATATATCTGATGATAATAGACTTGCAAGATTTTGATGAAAAGGCGTGTACAAGCTAAGACCATCGCTACCACTAAAGGGCTACATGGGATGCAAGCTTGGTTATAATCTAGCCTCCTTGTTTCCTAATGAAAGCTTAACACTTTCAAAAAAATGTATTACCCTAGTTACCATGGCGTAATACACGCATTCCAGCGCCGACTCCCACACATTCCGCTGACACCGCATTTAAAAAGACAATGCGCTACATATTTTACAAATGTACTTGACAACATATCATAATAATTAATTTAGTCTTAATCCAGTTTCCAATCAATAAAGTTATGTTTTTGTATAATTAATTGTAATAAATAAATAAATAAATCTTTTTAAAAAGACTTTATCCGGTCGTCATATCATAACTGGCGCAGTCGGTAGTAGTTGCGGCAATTGAGAAAATAGAATCTTTGATCAATTGAACGATTTTGATCGTTTAACCGCAACTTTCTTCTCAACGAGTCTACAACGGCGGCATCGGAAGAGTCTACTGGATACTGGAAGATCCGGAAAGGAGATGTAGAGGATAATTTGGTGAGTACACTCGCTATTCCATGTTTCTGTGCTCTATTTCCTTCCGTATAGAATTAGTGTTTTGTCTAGAAACTAAAATCGCTATAGGCTTTCACTTTGAAAAAAATATGTATAAAACAAAATATATAATTTATTTAAATAAAAATAATACATAAAATATAGAATATTGTTATATTCGCTATATACTTTGAAATTCAAGTATATTTCTTTTTTCATTTTTTTATGGTTGGTTGGTGGACAAGCATATGGGCCACCTGATGGTAAGTGGTCACCATCACCCATAGACAATGACGATGAAAGAAATATTAACTATTCCTTAAATCGTCAATGCGCCACCAACCTTGGGAATTAAGATGTTATGTCCCTTGTGCCTGTAGTTACACTGTATATAAATTTAAAAAAGAAAATGTCTTTTGTAAATTGCGATTCTTCTAGGTTTAAGCTAATTTCTGAACTTATGCCAAAATATGATGGCAATCCAAAATTATTAAACTATTATATTAAAGAAGTAGAAAGTATCTTAAATTTACTAGAAGCCACAGCCAGAAACCATCCCGCTATTTTATGGTTAATTAAAAGAAGATTAAGCGGCGTCGCTATGGATGCCATAGCATATGAAGATTCCCTTACTTCACGGGAAGCTATAAAAGCGGCTCTTGTTCAGAGACTACGAGAACCGAGAAACGAAATACAGGTTATGCAGGAATTAAGTAGAATGCGACGTAATAAAAGAGAAGATGCGGAGAGTTTTGGCAGACGTTTAAGAGATATATTTAAATATACTTTTTTCGGTAGGTACACATTGAAAAAAATCATATTACGAAAATATGGTAATAGAACAATACACCAACCAGTTAGAATTTCATGTTTCCATAGGTGTAAGAATGCCGCTTACACTCGAATCAGCAATAGTAATAGCTAGGCAAGAGGAGGCAAAACTTACTTATAACCAGACAAATAGTAATAGTTTTAATATACCGCAAGGAAAGGTTAAGGAACCAATTAAAAGCTTTAATCAATTCCCGACCCCTACACATTTTAAATTTCATAATCCAGTTCCTAGATTTAATCAACCAGTTAATACTTTTGTCCCTCAAAAAAATAATTTGACGCCGGAACAGCGGCAGCAATGGGTACAATCCATGCTACCATGGAAGAACCGCCTAGTAACAGGTAATTACAAACCTTCTTCCGGTAACTTTAGAAATAATGTATCCCAACAGCAATTTAATCCCCAAAAATGAGATCCATATCTATCCATATCTAAGCTACCGAAGCCACAGTTTGCAGCTGAGGAACTATTCTACACGAATGAACCCTCATCGTATGAACAACCCGTTGAATATGGAATGGACCACGGTTATCAGCAAGGTCAGTATGAATATTTTGATAGTTGCGACCCCAACCAGCACGACTACCAGTCTCATAATGAGGAGACCTATACCCAGCAGGATTTTTCCCGGGGTCCAGACCAAGAAGGCTCGAGTTAGTAAAACTTAATAACCACGATAAAGATCACCTTCCATATATAGAACTACAAGAATTTCAAGGTAAGTTCCTCATAGATACGGGAGCATCACGTTCTATGATATCCCCTACAGTTATTTGGAATATAATTTTTCAAAATTTGGTCGAATATGAACCGTTTGAAGTAAAAACGGCACATGCTACTACATGCACACATCATGAAGAAGTAGTTTATTTACCCCTTCCACCAATATTTAATAGCGCTATTATACATAATTTTTTAATTTCTGACTTTGACCCGAAATACAAAGGACTTATAGGTTTAGATCTATTAAAGACTTTAGAATGTAACATAGACATAAAAAACAAGCTTTTACATACTTCTACTTCCGATATGCCTATTTACTTTGACTACCCCTCAAAAAAAATCACTATAGAACCCAGATGTGAGAAAGTTATAACCGTAATAACGAACTATGCTGACGGTCAATACATCCATGACGAATTTATTTGGTCTAATGGCTTAAAATCACCTGCAGCAATAGTTCAAGTTAATAAAAGAAAATTTAAAGCATCAATAATTAATTTTAATACTGTGAAGAAAATAATTTCTAACTCAGACACAGATAAATGTAAATTAAATTCAATTAAAGTAAACAAAGATATAGATAAGAAATTGTGTGAAAATTTACGTAAAATACGAACAGACCACATGAATGACGAAGAGCGTCGTGAAATTAATAAGATTTGCTATCGTTATAGACATTTACACACGCTGTTAAGAACAAACTAAGACTGACAGACCAGACCCCAATATTTGTTAGAAGTTACAGACAACCAATTCAACAAAGAATAGAAATACAAAAACAAGTAGATAACTTATTAAAACAAGGTATCATCCGTGAGGTCATCATCCTATGGTCTTGCCTCGTTCATATCGTCCCTAAAAAATCAGACGTAATATTTCAACCCGTAGATAATAATAATGGAATCCTTTTACTTAAACAAGGACGTATCCTTAAACAGGTTGATTCATTTAACCTTGCTTGTACATATAATATAACTCAATCAGTGGCGTAGCTAGGTGACTAAGGGCCCCGGTGCATAGAAAAAGAATTGGGCCCTCACCTCACCCCTCTTTAACTAATAATTACCTTTTAAAATTATAGATACCAAATAAGAAATCTTGTGCGCAGGGTTATGATTTTCTAGCTTCAGAAGCTTAAGGTTTAGTTTAGAGGGCCCCCTGAACTCCAGGGCCCTGGTGCACTGCACCACCTGACCCTACGATAGCTACGCTACTGAACTCAATTACATTTAATTTCTATTAAACTAATGTCCTTATATGCAAGTACAAAAGCAGCTGAAAACTATAAGGCATCAGAAAATCTGTATAAAATAAATTGAGATCAAATAGAACATAATTTAGATTTAATTGATAAAAATTTACTGTTTATAGCACCTAGAAATAGAGTTAAACGTGGTATCATTAATGGCTTAGGCTCAGTTGTTACATTAATTACAAGCAATTTAGATAACGAAGATGCAATCCGTTTTGAAAAATTCGCAGTTCAGTTTCATATATTCAGACATCTCAAAAGCGAACATTATCTTTGGCAGAAAATACAATTAATGAATTTTCTAATCAATAAAATAAAATAAACGAGAATCAAAACAAATTAGCATCTCTATTACATAACATTACAGTTAACACAAATACTTTTACAGACCAATTACACTTTCTAGAGATTGTACAAATAAGTTTTAGTTTTGATCACTAGAAGTTGAATTAGAAGATGCTATGTCATTTTCGCAGTTAGGTATAATGCATCCTAGTATTATTAATCCTCGTAATTTAGTTATAGAAATTAGAAACATAGAGAAAATTTCTTTTTTAAAACCAGTTGCTGAAATAAGTATGGAAAACATTCATAAAATAGAAAAGTCTATAAGCGTGAAAGCGTATAGTACAAGACACTCTTTAACGTTTATATTAGTAATCCCGTCCATTGACTTTAATATCTATGATCATATACACAAATATTCTATCCGAAATAAAGAAAACCTTACCATTATACCTAAGTCCAAATTCCTTCCTTGGAAGCGAAAAGTACGCATAGTCAGAAGAACCCTGCTAGAGAATCTCCGAAGACACTTTGCTCTGCAACTCGCTAGACTTAAGAACAACGGAAAAATCTGAAGATTGCACCATCGCCTTAATAAAAAAACAAAAAGGAAACTGCACCCATGCTCGCATGAATCTTAACAAAGGAAAACTCCAGAAGATCAACGAAAATAACTGGTTAGAAATTTTGCCAGAACCAGAAGCAATAAGAACTCAGTGTGGACACAAAACAAATTACAGAAAAACATCAAACATTTTTCTATTAACTATCTCAGAAGACTGCCAGATAAATATCATGAATAGAACGATAGGAATACACAGCAACACCATCACGATGAATGAAGTAATTCCGCTACCAGATCAAAATCTCAAACATCAAGAAGAGGTCCGTTATGAACTGCACCTAAAAGACATCTCGTTAGACAGCATCCATGAACTCATGAACACAATCGAAGATAGTCAAGAAGCAGATGATTTTCACTGGGTTAACTTAATGACAATTCCTAGTTGGCCCACGTTAATCCTGTACATAGTAATTGGGACCCTAATTTTTTGGAAGTTTTGGAATAAACACAAGATACAATCAAGACACAAAGATACAAGTCGCGAGGACGCTCCTGAAAGCAACAGGACCAGCTTCCATCTTAAGAAGATTTATTTATTTTAAAAGACTTTCTCCGGTCGTCATATCATAACTCCCTGCTTGCTCTTGTAACTTGTGTCTGCTCACAATTGTTGAAATCGCAAACGTTAGTGTCACCGTTCGTGGAGAAACGCGGGTCGTTGATTTCATAATGTTTCCAAATGCAACTGATAGTTTGTTAGGTATGAACTTTATTCAAGGCTTTGTTATGGTATTGGACTTCGACCGTGATATGTGGTATCTTACATACGATCGGACGTCACAACCTCTTGAATTTGAGGGTAGAACTTCACCGTTAATAAGCTGTTCGTCGGTAGGTCTAAGTGACGATGCAGGTACCTATTCATTTAAATTTAGAACAACAACAGAAGCTTTCCGACCTCCTGAATGTCCACGAGGATATATTTGCTCCAGGGGGAGAGCCGACACAGTTTGCAGTACATCGCATTGACACAGGAGATGCTGCACCGATTGCTACTCCACCGTATAGAGTTTCTACCGCTAAAAAAGAGATAATACAAAAATAGTTAGACACTATGCTTAAAGATGATTATATTAAAGACGTTGGGCCCGAAAGGGCTTTATCAGTAATGTTAATATTAGGTTGGGGAAAAAGTCTTTTCGCATATAGTATGTATGAACTTGTATTAAAATCTCTTTGGCTATACCATTTGTATCTGGCTGGTTTTAGTATCATTAAAAAGTTTAAATTTTAAAGAAGACTTCCAAATTCAAATTAGGAATATGTGTGATTTTTATTTGTTTTTGTTGTTGTTAAAATGAGTGAATCTAAAGAAGAAATTCGATACATTTTAAAATTTTACTATAAAAAAGGTAAAAATGCAACTCAAGCCGCGAAAAAAATTTGTGATATTTATGTTATATATTAATGCAGTATCTGTGAGAGTAGCGCAAGTTTGACTTAAGCGTTTTCAAGCCGGAAATTTTGATATCAAAGATGCATCTCGCTCTGGTCGCCCTGTTACGGACAAAATTGATGCCATTTTTGAAAAAGTGGAGCAAGATCGGCATATTAGTAGTTACGATGTAGCTGAAAAACTGGCAATTGACCACAAAACGGTTTTGACTCATTTGAATAAAGCTGGGTACACAAAAAAGCTCGATATATGGGTGCCTCATGAACTCACTGAAAGAAACCTAATGAACCGTGTACTCATTTGTGATTCTTTATTACGACGTAATGAAACCGAACCATTTTTGAAGAAGCTGATAACTGGTGATGAAAATTGGATCACATACGACAAGAACGTGCGAAAAAGATCGTGGTCAAAGGCCGGTCAAGCTTCACAGACTGTGGCAAAACCCGGATTAACTCGCAACAAGGTAATGCTGTGTGTATGGTGAGATTGGAAGGGCATCATTCATTATGAGCTGTTACCGCCCGGCAGGACCATCGATTCAGAACTGTATTGCGAACAATTGATGAGATTGAAGCAAGAAATTGAGAGAAAGCGGCCAGAATTGATCAACAGAAGGGGTGTGGTTTTACACCATGACAACGCTAGACCTCACACATCTTTAGCCACTCAACAAAAATTACGAGAGTGTGGCTGGGAGGTATTAATGCATCCGCCGTATAGTCCTGACCTTGCACCTTGAGATTTTCATCTGTTTCGGTCTCTGCAGAATTCCTTAGGCAGTGTCAGGTTAACATCACGAGAGGACTGCCAAAACCACTTGTCGCAGTTTTTCGATCAGAAGCCCCAAAATTTTTACAGCAATAGGATCATGTCACTACCAACAAGATGGCAAAAAGTTATGGAACAAAATGGCACCTACATACTTTAGTCAAATGTAAATAAACTATAAAAAAAACTTTTTGAATTTTCATATAAAATACGAAGAAACTTTTTCCCCAACCTATTAAGAAAGAAAAACAGTGAAGTTCGTTTCAGTGTCGATTATAGAAAACTCAACGCCGTAACTCGTACTGATAAATACCCGCTTCTGGTAATTGATGTACAGCAATGAATTGAACATCAACAGACAGAACGTGACAAACATCGCTGAAGTAGTCCTCCTTATAAAGATTTGGTGTGGGTTAATTCCCACTCACCGAGTAACGCGTGAAAGGGCTTAACCAGTAAGTTCGCGCCACGAAGAGAGGGTGCTTATCGTATACAGAATTCATCAGTACTTTGTGGTGCAAGTGTACCGGAACAAAAGTGAAGTTATATACACGTGCAACGTACCGGTCAGCGAGTTATAAAATTAAAAATGAGTTCGTCGCATCAAATGTTCAATCTCGATATATATATTTGATCGGTCGTGAAAACTTCGCTACATAGAAATTCAGTGTCAAGACGTACCTAGAACATGACCATTTGTGGCAATGGCCCAAGATAAAAAACCTGTTGATTATAATAAAGACATCAAAGTGAAGTCTAAGCTAAATATTATTGTTAGGTCCGCAAAACTTTGCGCACGTATGTACAAGATTGTAAGACCGCCAAAGAAGTGTGGGATAATTTGCAACGAGAGTTTGAGTACAACAGTCCAACTTTTCTGCTCAATCGAGCAGAAAAGTTGGACTGTTGAAAGACTTAGTAAATACTACTCTGGAATCTAGTGATAATATGCAGTCATACGTAAATAAAATAATTACAACAGCCTACAAGTTGCGTACATAGGGTTTGAAGTCAACGAAGAACCTTGATGCTGGCTGGCTGGGCACCTTGATGCTGGCTGGTCTGCCCGATGTCTACGCTCCGATGATTATGGAGCTCGAGAGCTCCGGCGTGACTATTAGTGCCAATCTTATCAAGACCAAGCTACTACAGGAAATTAGAACAGCATAAACCAGTACTGTTTTATACGCTAGCTCAAAATCAAGGAAACAACATCAACATCAGCTACAACAAATAAAGACTAAAAGGGATGACGATGGTGAGGACCAAGATGCTACAATTGCAATGATTATGGATATTTTGCTAAGTTTTGTACAAGCAAAAAGAGGATAAACAGTGCCAAAAATGAAAAAGCCAAAAAAAAGGGGTTCATTGCAGTCTTTTCAGTATTTTCAGGGGATAACCATAATAAATGGTTCATCGACTCAAGTCCGTCCATGCATATGACTGGCAATAGACAGTGGATGCGCAATGTCACAGAGCCACCGGTGAAGAAAATAACAGTAGCTAATAAAGACCCGCTGTCAGTCGAAGGAGTTGGATACACTGATGACAAATTAGCCCAAGGTAAGAACATATAGTTAAAAATGTTTTATATGTTTCAGACATAGCTGTCAACCTACTCTCAGTTATCACTATTGTTAACAGCAGTTACAAAGTAACATTTACTCAAAGAGGGTGTGAAGTTTATGATTCACATGGCAAACTTATACCGTCTCATTACAAAAAATTAAATAAACCTTGGTTTAAATCTGGACTATCTAGTCCAGGTTTATCTGAAAAACCATGGTCTAAATTTGTTCGTATTACAAAACTCAGTAAAACCTCAGATTAATAATATCATTTGAACCATTCTTTAAATATCCACCATAGATTAATACATATATCGTTCGTTTATTTTGATATTATTCTATAACAACGTTCCGTAGGCTTAGAAAAAAAAAAACATTTTAATGTTTTGCTAATGATTAAATTACGTTTACGAGTGATGAAAGTAATTGAAACTATTATTTTGTATAGATGTATACATAATTTATTACGCCGTTTACAGTTTTATGATTTAGGACATATTTTAATGTATCTTTACTTATAACATACGTGTAACGAAACGCAAGTCTCGTTCGTAAGTAGTTTCGCGCGTAATTTCAAACCGGAGCAACAAGGTTCGAATTTTGCCAATATCGTCGTATACTCGTACACTATTTTCTTTTCGTTTCTTTGCATATATCTCGGAAACGGTAAGTTTGTCGTTAAATACCGCAGAAATCTTTTTTGTAGAAAACAAAATTTCACACCTTTTTTATACCAAACTTTTCCCCCTATTGTTGATATTTTCCGATATATTTAAGTAATAAAAAACAAATTTTTTGTTTTTGTAAATTAACTCAATATTTTTTGGAGATACGATAAAATTGTCTCAATTAAAGAGCGTGATATTTCCTACAAATTTTGTATAAAACTTTTTCTTGTAAAATGATTAATTGCTGAGCTCTAGCTGAATAAAATTGTCACCTGGAATCGAAAATCAGCGGCGAGTGGTAATACATTACTCTGGCATGCAAACAAAACAGTAGAATCGAAACATTTTATTATGGAGACGAAATATAGAAATATAGAAATTGTAGTGGCCAAACACGTGATACCTCAACTCCGGCCGCGGACGACAGCGACGAGGAGGACTCCGAATGAATCTCTCATACATTCTTCTGATGCAGGTAACATGGACTTGGAAAAAAAAAATCGGATATATAGATATATCGGATATTGACGGGAATATTGTTGGAATATAGCTAGGGCTCACCTCTGCGTCTGACTTTTTGCCTCCAATAAAATGTTCACTGCATATAGTATCATGTCGTTTTAGGTGCCATGGGGACCCATCAGCACTAAACAAATAAAAAAGGACTGTAATTTTGAAACGCTTATTATTTTTTATTATAGTGTACTAGTAGTGGAGTGTCTGGGGGTTTTAACCTCATACTTCTGTTACAGTGATTGAATTTATGTGGGCGAAGGGGGGATTTCTTTTTTATACTATAAAGTATAAAGTTTGCCCAAAATTTTTGTGTGCTTTTGATTTTTTTTTATTTAAACAAAAATATAAAAAATTGATATTGAAGCATGTAATTTTAATTAAAATATTATTTTCTTTCGTATCTATACGTTAAATAATACCTAAAGAGACATAAAAGAATATTTTCTCACAATGTTGGAGTGTATGAAAGGTCATAACGACCTTGGACAGGTAGTAGAACGTAGGGAAGGGGGAACAGCAACGGCAGCTGCTCCAAAACTGAACAGATTTTTCTAGCTACTTTTTAGTTATAAATGACACGTGTTCTACGCATGTCGTATATATTTAAGAGTAAAAGTTGTGTGTTTTTTGTTTATTTCTGGCGAAAGTTTTATTGAAGACGTTCTGTTTCTATTGAATTTCTATGTAAGATTATTTTTTTTGTTTATTCGGTAAGTAATCTTATCAAAATTTTGCAGTTTATTATATGATCATGATGCTTATAATATGAACGTTATAATTATTAAATAATAAGTACATAAATAATTAAAGATTGATTCAAGTAAAAGAAAAAAAAATAAAATGTCATAATTTAATCATATTGTTTTCTATCACAGTTTTCTAACAATGGATGAATCAAGGACTAGTAGTACAACTAATGAGTACAGCTGCATTATCTGTGAAAAATTCGGTTCACCTTCCACAACCTATTCAGATTTAGGTGTTATCCAAAAAATAACTAAAGGAATAGCAACTTTACGAGCTGCTTCAAGCGAACGAAAAGATGGCTTGTTATCTCATCTTTAAGCTGAATTCGTCTACGCCCATACAGTTTGTCGTCAAAAATATATTCACAAAAAATATATTGAAACATATAAGAAGAGAACCAATGAAACTCCATTTTCACCTGCGAAAAAGAAACTCCGAAATAGCACTGAGCTATCGAGCTTTGAGTGGGGAAAAAATTGTTTCATCTGTGGTCAAGAAGCTAATAAAGAAAAAGAAGCCAAATTAAATAAAAAACGACGAAGACAAATATCTTATATTAACCCTCAAACCCTACTCGGGGTGCTGTAGCAACCCACAAGGTTTATTTTTCTTATTTATTTCGGTGATTGATAATGCACGTGTTTGACTTTCCGCGTATTTTACTTTGAGGTTACGCGCCACGGATTGGCCAGTGTCGCGGCGACAGCCGGCTGTTGTAGACGTGTGCACGTGTGTCGTTGGGTGCTGTAGTACCCCAGTATAGGAACAACGTAAGTTTTTTAAAATTTTATATAACTAATTTTTTAAGCTTACTTCTATAGTTGAACAATTTTATTATAAACGTATAGATTGCGGTTCAAACATTCGATTATAGAGGTTATGTTGAAAAATAAAACATAACCTATACAATTCAATTTTTCTTTTAAAATTCAAAAATATATATTGCACAACAGTATATTTTTCAATGTTTTTAGTGTTTTTACGTTATGGTTTGCAGATGGCTGTGGAAGGTGGACTGAATGATGAAGAAATACGTCTCATAGTAAATCAGGAATCAAGTGACGAGGAAGACCAAGTTTTTCGTGGTTCAGTTACAGAAGATTCTGATGATGAACCTGATGGTGTTTTAGAAGATTTTCGTCATATGAATGTGATTGATCAAACAAATAATGAAGAGGATGCCTTTAGTAGCGATGATGATATGACTTTGCAAGAGCTATCCCAGGATTTAAGAAGACAAGGAAAACTAAAGGTATTGAATGTTCCAAGAGTTCTTTACGGGAAAGGAAAAAATAATAGACACAAGTGGAGTGGAGAAAAGCCAGTGAGGCGTAGAACTCAGCAGCGCAACATTATTATGCATTTATCTGGAAACAAAGGTGAAGCGAAAAGTATTACAAAGCCAATAGAAGGTTGGGCTCTCTTTCTAAATGACGAAATACTAAATAAAATTGCATATCATACAAATAAAGAAATTGAAAAACAACGTAAGAAATATAAAGGCTTTCAGGAGGAAGAAGATGGTGAAGAGAATATCGCCTCGTCCAGTTTACCATCATTTGTAAAACCAGTATCATTGGTATAGTTAAAGGCTTTAATTGGGCTTTACTATCTCGCAGGAGTATTTAAAATGAATGACATAAATACCAAAGAGTTGTTTGACAAATTTACTGGCGTGATGCTTTTTAGAGCCACAATGTCCCGTTGTCGATTCGAATTCTTGACAAATTGACTAAGATTTGATGACAGAGACACACGCGAAGAACGTCGTTCTACCGATCGCTTACTTCCGATTCGTGAAGTGTTTGATCATATTGTAAAAATGTGTAACAAATACTACACACCAACTGAATCTTGTACTATCGACGAACAATTATTGGCTTTTAGAGGGGGCTGTGTCTTTAAAATGTATATACCCTCAAAGCCCGATAAGTACGGGATAAAAATTTTGATGATTTGCGATTCCAAGACAGCTTATATGTTGAATGCCATTGTTTACCTGGGTCAAACACCCTCCCCTCGAAATATGTCAGTGCCTGAGTACTACGTCATGGAACTCTCCAGAGATTGTATGGATCCCGTCGCAACATAACCATGGACAACTGGTTCGCCAGCATACCCTTAGCAAAAAATCTGGTTGGAAAGGATCAATTCCTTTCCATGGTCGGAAACGACGCGAAAAAATAAAGGAGAAATACCAGAGTCCTTTTTGGAGTTAACAAACAGAGAAAGAAATACCGCTATGTTTGCGTATGATGGACCTCTAACTCTGTTGTCCTATTGCCCACCGAAATCGACAAAGAAAAAAGTAATCATCATGTTGTCAACTCTCCACGATTCTCCAGGTAACAACAATGAAGTTGAGCTTCCAGAAATTATTCATTTTTATAATAAAACAAAGGGAGGAGAGTGATGCAATGGCTAAAAAATACTCTGTCTAAAGAAGAACCAAACGTTGGCCAATGTGCATTTTCTATGGATTATTGAATGGAGTTAGTATTAACTCTTGGGTTCTCTACAAATGCTCAAAAGCAAATAATAAGCCTGACATAAAGCTTCTTCGGAGTTTTTAAAAGAATTGGGAATGAATCTTATAGATGAACATTTGAAAATGCGCCTACAAACACCAACTTTGAAGAGGGAAATAAAGGAGAGTATCGCGGCGATTCTCAAGCAACCCATGTCTGTCGATTCTTCTGGGTCTAAACGTCACACACAGGGGCGTTGTGGTTTCTGTCCGAGAAACAGGCATCGGAAGAGCAAGACCAGGTTCACCAAGTGCAAAATTCCAATTTGCTTGGAACACCAAGTTAAAGTATACCAAAAGTGCTCAAATTGATGTGTAATGTTAAATTGTAAGGCTGATTCGTGATCTCATAATGCCAATTAATATAAATAAAAGTATAATTTTCAATAACTGTCTTTATTTCTATACTTTACTAACTATTTTATTTTGGATTACTATTCCTGTGTAGGAATACTGTATACGCCAGGCAGTGTAGGGTTTGAGGGTTAATACTCCAACTCTAAGTGACTCCATTGTACACTTTATAGCTGTACAAAAAATGATTATTATCGAGAAATTCATAAAAGAATTTCTGGTATAGCAGATTTACAAGCACTCCAAGCAAAATATCATGCTGATTGTTATAATTCTCTTAAAAATTCTATTCATCTGAGCTCTGCTGAGAAGAAACCCGGTTTGAGAATTTTTGAGATGATAGATGCAGCGATGGAGCATATAGAAGAGAATGACGACTGCCAATTTTCTATGCAAGAGTTAAAAGATGCCATCACTTCACAGCATATACCAGATGAAAAAAACTATTAGAAAACGACTCATAGACCGCTATCATGACGATATTGTTGTATCAAGTAGATTTGAAGCTAACACTATCATACGTTTTAAAAAACTAATCACCAAAATAATAGTAAAGAAGAACAGGAGTTACATATATTGAAAGCAGCTAGTGAGATCATTAGGAGGGATATAAGAGCTGAAGTTTACGATAATGAAAACTATACATCAAGTGAAAAAAAGCTTAAAGATATTGATAAATCTATTCCGCAATCTTTAAATTTTTTACTGTCTGAAATAATACTAAAAAGAGTATATCTACAAATCCAGTTATGGTTAGGAAATGTAGATATTGAAAATGTAACCATTGAAAATTGGGGCTGGAAGTATTTTAATAACATACTTTTCCCAATCACAATGAATCAATCACCAGCTCCAGATAATTTATTGCAAATGTTGTTTTGTAGCTGCAAAAATGGTTGTGGAGCTGCTTGTGGTTGTCGAAAGATTGGTTTATACTGCAGTGTAGCATGTCTAAAATGTAGCGAAAATACTTGTTTCAATACTCCGCCAATCATTGAAATAAGTGAAGTTGAAGGAAATTTTTAAATATGACGGCACCTCGAGCGCCTTCTAAATTTATCTTTTTTTAAGTTAAGTTAAATGTTAGACAGAGCCATCTAGTATCGATGTCTATGTTAATTTAATTCAATGTTGGAATTTGTAAGGACGAGAGTGGCAACCCAACTGTGGTGGCAACACTCTAGTGAAACGTCGTTGTGAGAGGGCGGCCATCTTATGATTGTCATCCGTGATTGTCACTTTTTGAAAATAGCGTGGCTGAACGATCGACAACGACGGATCGCTTACGTCCAGTGATTTTAATCTAATTAAATCGCTTAGAAGACGCTATATTTTTGTTAAAAGACTTCATTGTGATAAATAGAACGTTGATTTATTATCAAAAGTGCCTTTATTTTCGACATACCACGCCTGTGACCGAAAAGAGGCAAGTGATGAGACCAGCGGTAGTAAACTTTTGAGTACCATGGAAACTTTGTTGACTCGCTTGTTGGCTACAACTTCACCAGCGCCTCATGCATCCACAGCAGCTTCAGCTATGACGAATACAGTGCATTTGGTCCAGTTTAACCCTGACGATGTTGACGCTGACATCGAGGGATGGTGTCGTGTTTCGGAGATAATTGTAAAAGCGAAAAACCTAAATGGAGTTGAACTTTTAGTGGCATTGACAAGCGCTTTAAAGGGACGTGCTGCACCTTGTTTGACTAAGGTACGATTGGAAGATTTGACATGGGACACTATGAAACAAATTCTTCTCGCAAAGTTTTCGAAGCCCAAATTGATCCAGGACTATTTTGACTATATAAGGCGCTTCCAATTGGGAGTAAAGGAAACAGCGAGTGAGGCAGCTATGCGTTTGTGGAATCTAATAGAAAATATACCCAAAGTTGAAATGCCAGAGGAGGTTATCGCCGGATTCGTTGTATCTGTGTTGAGCTTGAAAGATCACCTGATTCGTCGTGAGCTGAATTCTCATGCTATCACTACTCGAGCACAACTATTCCGCATACTCGGTGGTGTTACTTTGAAAAGACGCCTTGACTCTAATGATGATCAGTACCCAGCTGATTCGAAGAAACCTCGATTGAACGATACAAAGTTTAACGGAAAGTGTCATAGATGTGGAGTTCCTGGCCATAGAATAATAGGTTGTAAAAGACCTCGTCCAGAACCGGGCTCTTCAAAATCAGTTGAAAACACATCGTCATCAAAAGAAAAATCAACATCGCCAATTTGTTTCTCGTGAGGAAAACTGGGTCACGTGTCAACGGGGTGCCCAGAGAGGAAGAGTGGTGGAACTGCAGTGAAGGAGGTCAACATCTGTGAGCATAGAGTATCGAGAGGTACCCTTAGTGTGTCATCTGGTGAGAAATTTTGTTTTCTATTTGATAGTGGATCATCTTGCTCTTTACTAAAAGGAAGTATTTCCTCGCGGTTTCATGGTACTGAGCGTAAGAGTTTGGTTTATTTGAATGGCATAGGGAGCTCCAATATAGAATGTACAACACAAATTTTAAGTTTAGTTCAGATTAGTGGTTTGGCAGTGACACTTCTATTTCATATCGTCCCAGACGATTATATTACAGAGTCTGTAATAATAGGTAGCGATATTTTCGAACACGGCGTGCGTGTTGAAATAGACCATGATAATCTTTGTATTGTAAAAAATGAAAAGACCAACGCTTGTGAGCACAAAACGACTGGTATTAATTTTGAGACCGTAGATACTGATTTAGTAGGTGAAGAAAAAGAAGTACTTCTGTCTATCTTGCTCAAATATGCTAACCATTTTGTTGAAGGCAATCCTACTAAACGTGTTAATACGGGACAAATGGAAATTAACCTTATAGATCCTAATAAGATAGTACAGCGAAGTCCTTACAGATTATCACCTCCGGAAAAACAAGTGGTAAGGGAGAGAAGGTTCAGGAGCTATTAGACGCGGGAATCATTCGGGAAAGTTCATCTCCTTTTGCAAGCCCGATAATATTGGTTAAAAAGAAGGATAACACCGACCGAATGTGTGTTGATTATCGGGAGTTAAATTCCAATACACGCCCTGAACATTATCCCTTGCCACTTATCGATGATCAGATAGACCAGCTTTCGGGAGCATACTTCTTTTCATCTTTGGACATGGCGGCTGGTTTTCACCAGATCCCAATTCATCCTGAATCCGTGGAAAAAACTGCGTTCGTAACGCCCGAAGGGCAATACGAATACCTCGCTATGAATTTTGGGCTGCGAAATGCACCTTCCTTCCTAATAACGCATTCAAAGATTTAAAAGACAAGCCGCTTGTGTACATGGATGACGTACTATGTTATTCCTCAAATATAACTGAAGGGCTGCGTCGTCTTGAACAGGTATTAGAAGCTTTGGCTCGGGCTGGATTTTCACTTAAGAAAATGCAAGTTCATGAAAAATAAAGTCGATTACTTGGGATATGCTATCCAATCTGGGGAGGTCAGACCAAATTCGCTAAAAATACAGGCATTAGCAAATGCACCCGCTCCAAAAACCGCCACTCATGTACGCCATTTTTTAGGTCTGGCGTCCTACTTTCGGAAATTTATACCAAATTTCTCGCGGATTGTAGGTCCTCTGTATCCTTTAACCAGACTCAAAGGTGGTATTAAGTGGACGGAAAATTACGAAGAAATCCGTCAATGAATTATTCAGATTCTGACGTCAGAACCCGTGTTAACTATTTTTGATCATAACCTGCCTGTAGAGCTTCATTGTGATGCCAGTAGTGAGGGTTACGGCGCCATCGTTATTCAGAAAAAGGATAATATGCCACATGTGGTAGCGTACTTTAGTCGTCGCACGACCGAGGTGGAGTCTCGATATCATTCTTACGAGCTCGAGACACTCGCGGTCGTACGAGCTATCGAGCATTTCCGCCATTACCTCTATGGCCGTAAATTTACAGTGTACACTGTCTGCAATTCTCTTAAGACCTCAAAGTCTAAAGTGGACCTTACACCGCGTGTGCACCGTTGGTGGGCTATTTTACAAGCTTACGATTTCGATATCGTATACCGCAAGGCAAGAAAATGGAACACGCGGATTATTTATTACGTAATCTGCAACCGGATCCGGAACTAAGTAAAGTGGGGGTAGATGCTTCGAAATCTGTACAGAATAAAAATATCGTTTCAAAATCGGTAAAATTTGTTGAGTTGCATGAAGGTTGGTTATCTGTCGAACAGAAACGAGACAGTGAAATTCAGGACCTTATATCTAAATTTTTTAACAAAGAATTGCCTCAAACCGTTGCGGATACATATGACGTTAGGAACGGAATACTTTATCGCAAAATATGCCGGAATAAAGCTGTCTCTTGGCTTCCTATTGTACCGCGATCTTTGATTTGGACGCTTATTAATCATATTCCTTCGGAAATTCAACACTTAGGCCCGGATAAGACCCTAGATAAAATCTACGAGTTGTATTGGTTCCCCGAAATGTCCAAATGCGTGCGACGATTTGTCGACTCATGCATAGTATGTAAAGCATCTAAGGGACCATCGGGTGCCCAACCAGTTCGACTTCACCCAATCCCTAAAGTCGCTGTGCCATGGCATACGCTACATATAGATTTCACCGGTAAATTGAGTGGTAAAAGCGATCAAAAAGAATACTGTTCAGTAATTATTGACTCGTTCACTAAATATTTACTACTGGAACACACAACTTCTCTTGATGCGGCTAGCGCTGTTAACGCTCTTAAAAAGGCAGTCTATCTGTTCGGAGCTCCAAAACGTGTTATAGCCGATCAAGGTCGCTGTTATATAAGCACCGACTTTAAAGCGTTTTGTGCTGATAACAACATCCAGCTTCACTTTATCGCCACAGGTTCGAGCCGGGCTAACGGCCAGGTAGAACGTGTGATGCGGACCCTAAAATCTTTATTAACGATTATTGAAAATGACCCGAATAAAAACTGGCGAGATAAGTTAGGTAATGTGCAGCTGGCTCTAAACAGTACCAGGTCAACTGTTACAAAATATACTCCAACTGAACTTCTTACTGGAGTTCGCGCACAACCATTAGGGATTTCTAAACTGACATATGGGAATGAACAAAGCCAAAGGTTAGATATTGAGTCCATCCGCGCAGAGGCTTCCAAAAATATAGAAAAGGCTGCCAAAGCTGATACTGTACGTTTTGATCGTGGTCGTGCCACTATCAAACCATTTTCGAAAGGGGATTTTGTGTTTGTTAAAAGTTCTGAACGAAATCAAACCAAGCTAGACCGTAAATTTAGAGGACCATTTGTAATCACCAATATCCTTGAAAACGACCGTTACGAGTTGAAAAGTATCACTGGCTCTAGTAGAACATTCAAATATTCTCACGAGAACTTACGTTCAGTACCGAGAGGACATGAAGGGCTAACCGAGGTGGCCTTTAGCATGTTAAACGAGAATGAGGCCATGACGGCGGGGGATAACGATGAACAGTTAGACGGATACCAGTACGACGATTCTGATACATTATCTGCTCATAGTGATACCTTGACTGCAGGGTCCACAACTTTAACAGCACAATCAGAGACTATGAGCGACGACTCCGAAGATAAATCTCATCGTGAAGAGATAGTAGATGTGGAGGTTCATCAATCGTAATAGGTAATGTAATCTGCACATCTGATTGCACTAAACAGGTACTTTAGTTGTTATTGTGTTGTCCGGTTTCACAGGCTTGTGATTCGAAAGGACGCACGATAAGATATTTTTCTGTAGTATTTAGTTCAAGGAATTGTATTGTCCGGTCCACGCTTGCTTGCGTGTTCGAAAGGACGTACTCTTCCGATCCGTAATGAAAACGGTCGCAAGGACGGTGTTGTCCGGTCCATGTCTAGGTACATGGTCGAAAGGACGCATTTGTCCGGTCCGGTTTGTGTTGAGTACTTTTATGTCAGCTCCAAATATACCAATAACTATAACTACATTGTATAATCGTAAATCGACTTTTAAGTAGTCTAATATTTTTCATTTCATTTAACTTAGGAAGACTCTAAAAAATATGTTGAATACGCAATTATTTTTATTACTTTTTCGTGCATATTCATTTGTTTTAAAATAGTGTTTTGTTTGAAGTCGGTTTTTCTTTTTGTTATTTTTTTTATTTATAAAAGCGAATATTCGAGGAGCTATGATTGAAAGAGACAACATTACTGTTGCAAGTTGCGTTATCACGTTGTCTTTCTTTAGAGATGTTGTTATCATGAAGTTTTGTCAAAACTCAGACATGGTACAAGCTGTGGTGGAGGAGAAAGAAGTAATAGCTAGTGAAGAAGAAGGGAAACAAGATCAGAGTTTATTTGACCATACAGACTATACGTACATGCCAAGTGAGCAGGATACATCATGCACTACAATTCCTGACGAATTCTATGATTCTATGTTAGAAAATACAAATGTTGAACCAGGTGAAAACTTAAGTAGAGAAAATCGTGTTAGAAGACCACCAGAACGTTATGGTTACAGTCATGTATGCGTGACAAATATTAATGATGAAGGAAATTTAACCTACAATGATATTTTGAATGGAGATGAACGTGAACAGTGGTGTAAGGCAATGGAAGACGAGTTGCAGTCATTCAAAGACAATGGGGCTTGGGAGCTTGTGGACAGACCTACTGATGTGCGTGTGGTGCAGTGCAAGTGGGTGTATAAGAAAAAGTTAAATAGTGACAACACAGTGAGGTATAGGGCTAGATTAGTCGCCAAAAATCAATTCCCTCCTTTTGGGTAAAAACCCAAAAGGAGGGAATTGATTATACAGAAACTTTTTCCCCTGTTCAAAAATACTCTACTCTGAAATTGTTATTTGCTATTAGTGTTAAGTTAGATTTAGATATCACTCATTTAGATGTGACAACAGCCTTTCTAAATGGAGCAAAATCTCCAAGAAAGTGTGTACATGCAATTGCCTAAATTCTTAAAATGTGAAATAGAATGTAAAGTTTTAAAATTGAAAAACGCTATTTACGGATTGAAGCAATCTGCACGTGCATGGTACAAGAAAGTTGATAATTGCTTACAGGAGTTAAAATATGAAAACTCTGTTCATGAACCATGTTTATTTGTTATGTCATCAGGAACTATAAAAACATTTGTTGCTTTATTTCTCGATGATTTTTTCAAATTGTAATGAAGAGGTTGTTCACCTAAAAAGTGAACTACGTACCAGATTTAAGTTGAAAGATTTAGGTAGATTAAGATAGTGTCTGGGTATGAATGTGACAATAGAAAAAGGTAAGATATGTATTGATCAGAAAAAGTTTATAGAAAAGTTATTATATAAGTTTAATATGGAAAATTGTAAAACTGTGGAGACTCCTATGGAGGTAAATTTAAAGCTAGAAAAAGGTAATAATATAATTAGTAAATATCCTTATCAACAACTCATAGGTAACCTAATGTATCTTTCAGTTCTTAAAAGGCCAGATATATCATATTGTGTAAGTTACTTAAGTCAGTTCAATAATTGTAATAATGAAATCCACTGGAAACATGCAAAAAGAGTTTTAAGATACTTGGGTTCTACAAAGTCTTATGGCTTGATGTATGTAAAAAATAATTTAGATTTAGTTGGATAATTTAATTTCTAACTCAGTAAATATTTCATTAGAAAGCTTTCGTAATAACTCAGACATAGATAAATGTAAATTAAATTTAATTAAAGTAAACCCAGATATAGATAAAGAATTGTGTGAACATAAATGACGAAGAGCGTCGTGCAATTAATAAGACTTGCTATCGCTATAGAGACATATTTTATTCTGAAAAAATCCCACTTTCTTTTACACACGCTGTTAAGCACAAACTAAGACTGACAGACCAGACCCCAATATTTGTTAGAAGTTACAGACAACCCTCTCAACAAAGAATAGAAATACAAAAACAAGTAGATAACTTATTAAAACAAGGTATCATCCGTGAGAATATATCTCCATGGTCTTGCCCCGTTCATATCGTCCCTAAAAAATCAGACGTAATATTTCAACCCGTAGATAATAATAATGGAATCCTTTTACTTAAACAAGGACGTATCCTTAAACAGATTGATTCATTTAACCTTGCTTGTACATATAATATAACTCAATTACATTTAATTTCTATTAAACTAATGTCCTTATATGCAAGTACAAAACTATAAAGCATCAGAAAAACTGTATAAAAAAGATTGAGATCAAATAGAACATAATTTAGATTTAATGGATAAAAAGTTAATGTTTATAGCACCTAGAAATAGAGTTAAACGTGGTATCATTAATGGCTTAGGCTCAGTTGTTAAATTAATTACAGGCAATTTAGATAACGAAGATGCAATCCGTTTTGAAAATGAAATTAATAAAATTCGCAGTTCAGTTTCATATATTCAGACATCTCAAAAGCGAACATTATCTTTGGCAGAAAATACAATTAATGAATTTTCTAATCAAAACAGATTAGCATCTCTAATACATAACTCAAATACTATTACAAACCAATTACACTTTTTAGATATTTATGTACAAATAAGTTTTAGTTTAGAGCTTTTATAAGATAACGAACAAATAAAGAAAACCTTACCATTATACCTAAGTCCAAATTCCTTCCTTGAAAGCGAAGAGTACGGATACTCAGAAGAACCCTGCAAGAGAATCTCCGAAGACACTTTGCTTTGCAACTCGCTAGACTTAAGAACAACGGAAAAATCTGAAGATTGCACCATCGCCTTAATAAAGAAACAAAAAGGAAACTGCACCCATGCTCGCATGAATCTTAACAAAGGAAAACTCCAGAAGATCAACGAAAATACCTGGTTAGGAATTTTGCCAGAACCAGAAGTAATAAGAACTCAGTGTGGACACAAAACAAATTACAGAAAAACATCAAACATTTTTCTATTAACTATCTCAGAAGATTGCCAAATAAATATCATGAATAGAACGATAAGAACACACAGCAACACCATCAAGATGAATGAAGTAATTCCGCTACCAGATCAAAATCTTAAACATCAAGAAGAGGTCCGTTATGAACTGCACCTAGAAGACATCTCGTTAGACAGCATCCATGAACTCATGAACACAGTCGAAGATAGTCAAGAAGCAGATGATTTTCACTGGGTTAACTTAATGACAATTCCTAGTTGGCCCACGTTAATCCTGTACATAGTAATTGGGACCCTAATATTTTGGAAGTTTTGGAATAAACACAAGAGACAATCAAGACACAAAGACACAAGTCGCGAGGACGTTCCTGAAAGCTACAGGACCAGCTTCCATCTTAAGAAGATTTATTTATTTTAAAAGACTTTCTCCGGTCGTAATATCATAACTCCCTGCTTGCTCTTGTAACTTGTATCTGCTCACAACTGTTGAAATCGCAAACGTTAGTGTCACCGTTCGTGGAGAAACGCGGATCGTTGATTTCATAATGTTTCCAAATGCAACTGATAGTTTGTTAGGTATGAACTTTATTCAAGGCTTTGTTATGGTATTGGACTTCGACCGTGATATGTGGTATCTTAGATACGATCGGACGTCACAACCTCTTGAATTTGAGGGTAGAACTTCACCGCCAATAAGCTGTTCGTCAGTAGGTCTAAGTGACGATGAAAGTACCTACTCATTTAAATTTAGAACAACAACAGAAGCTTTCCGACCTCCTGAATGTCCACGAGGATATATTTGCTCCAGGGGGAGAGCCGACACAGTTTGCAGTACATCGCATTGACACAGGAGATGCTGCACCGATGGCTACTCCACCGTATAGAGTTTCTACCGCTAAAAAAGAGATAATACAAAAATAGTTAGACACTATGCTTAAAGATGATTATATTAAAGACGTTGGGCCCGGAAGAGCTTTATCAGTGATGTTAATACCAAAGAAAAACAGTGAAGTTCGTTTCAGTGTCGATTATATTTTGGCAACTACAGACCAATATCAGTATTAACTGCTTTATCAAAAATTGTGGAGAAGGTCCTCAATACACGTATTGTAAATTATTTGACAAAATTTGGTATACTGGCAAATAATCAATACGGCTTTCAGGCAGGCAAATCAACAACTGATGCTGTTGAAGCACTTACCTCTTTCGTTGTAAATGAGCTGGATGCCAAACGCAAGTGCATAGGTGTATTTGTCGACCTAAAAAAGGCATTTGACACCGTGTGTATTCCAATCCTTATTAAAAAGTTGGAGTGCCTAGGTTTTAGAGGCATTTCTCTGAAACTTATTAAAGACTACCTCAGTAACAGGACTCAGAGGGTAAGGATTGGTAGCGTGGTAAGTGATTGCGAGACTATTGACTATGGAGTGCCACAAGGCAGTGTCTTGGGACCCACTTTGTTTCTAGTCTACCTTAATGATCTCTGCACCTTGAAAATAAGAAATGCCTGTATGTTTTCTTATGCCGACGACACTGCAGTGGTATTTTCAAACACTACATGGGACTTGGTAAGGGCTGATGCAGAGGCAGGTCTTGAAGTGGTTGCGGAGTGGCTGAAAAATAACCTGCTTACACTTAACACTCAGAAAACAAACTATGTTACTTTCTCAATTAATAAAAGAACACAACCAAGAAATTTTGACATAAGAGTGCATCATTGCAGAAACACTTTGCGAGACTTAAGATGTAACTGCCCTTCTATAAAAAGAGTAGATAACGTAAAGTATCTTGGGGTAATGTTGGATTGGAGGCTTTCTTGGCATGCTCATATTGACTTGGTTACGTCAAGATTACATAAATTGATCTGGATATTTAAAATTCTTCGTCATGTTGCAACGAAAACATTGATAAAACAAATTTACATTGCTTTGGTTCAATCAATTTCTATTTACTGTATCACTGTGTGGGGCGGAGCAGTGAAAACCAAATTGATTGAGTTAGAGAGAGCGCAAAGGACTCTGCTTAAGGTATCTTTTTTCAAAAAACGCAGATTCTCAACAGAAGACCTATACACTATTACCGATACGCTCTCCATTAGAAAACTTTACATATTGCATACTTTAATAAAAAAACACTCCAGCTTACACTACAACCCTGAAAATCTAAATAAGCGAAGAAACGCTAATGTTGCTAATAAAACAAAGACTTATAAAAAATTTGCTCAATCACACTCTGAATATCTTGCTTCACACTTGTATAATAAATGCAACAAAATTTTGCAAATATACCCTTTAACTTTGCGCGATTGTAAGCCAAGAATAACTGCGTGGCTCAAAAGTCTAAATTATGAAGATACAGAACTACTACTTAAGAGCCTTTTGTAAATTCATTGGATATCTACTCACATCACCACACACATCACATCACGCACTCACACACACACACACACACACACACACACACACTCACACACACACACTCACACACACATCCATACACATGAAAATATACCGAACACACCACACGCTTGTAATAAATTTAGTCTCTGTTTATTGCAATTTGTATTTCCGTCAAGCTGATTGCTTAGTCTTTAAGAAGTGTCAGTAATTTGTATTTAAGTATGAGAGAGATAAGGAAGAGTGACTTCTCCTGGCACGGGAGCATACTGCACTCAAAAGGAGAAGTCAACCTTTGTAAAGTTAATGATGTGTTTTCTTACTGATGAAATAAATTATTTTATTTTTTTTTTTTTTTTTTTTTTTTTTTTTTTTTTTTTTTTTTTTTTTTTTTTTTTTTTTTTTTTTTTTTATAGAAAACTCAACGTCGTAACTCGTACTGTTAAATACCCGCTTCTGGTAATTGATGTACAGCAATGAATTGAACATCAACAGACAGAACGTGACAAACATCGCTGAAGTAGTCCTCCTTACTAAGATTTGGTGTTGGTTAATTCCTACTCACCGAGTAACGCGTGAAAGGGCTTAACCAGTAAGTTCGTGCCACGAAGAGAGGGTGCTTATCGTATCTCACAGATTTCTAGTCCAACGTCATTTGCAGTGTTAGGAATGGAACGCAACCATTAAAGTAGTTCGTATTTTTGCCGCTGTGTGGCGCTCTGTTTTGTAAGTCTTGAAAGTATGTTAAGTTCATTCGTCTTAAGAATAATTTAATAACTAAATTATACGAATACATTTAATACGTGTTTTGAATATTCCTACATGGTAGCAGAGCATGGTTCATTGGCAAGTATCAGTACAAATATTCGTGGAGAATTCATCAGTACTTTGACGTGCAAGTGTACCAGAACAAAAGTGAGTATATATACACATGCAACGTCGGTACGTTACGATTAAGACTAAATTAACTGTGGTGCTGACACCGGTCAGCGAGTTATGAAATTAAAAATAAGTTCGTCGTATCAAATGTTCAATCTCGATAAGTTGATCGGTCGTGAAAACTTCGCGACATGGAAATTTAGTGTTAAGACGTACCTAGAACATGAATATTTGTGGTAATGTTTTGAGGCTCAAGATTATAAACCTGTTGATAGTAAAGACATCAAAGCGAAGTCTAAGCTAATATTGTTGTTAGATCCGCAAAACTATGTGCACGTATGTACAAGATTGTAAGACCGCCAAAGAAGTGTGGGATAATTTGCACCAAGCGTTCGATGACAATGGATTGAGCAGAAGAGTTGGACTGTTGAAAGACAAGGAAACAACATCAACGTCAGCCACAACAAATTAAGACTAAAGGTTCAAGATGCTACAATTGCAATGATTATGGACATTTTGCTAATTTTGTACAAGCAAAAAAAGGGTAAACGGTGCCGAAAATGAATTCATTGCAGCCTTAGTACTGTCATTTGAACCATTCTTCATTCGTTCATTTTGATATCATTCTATAACAACGTTCCGTATTCTTAGAAAATAAAACGTTTCAATGTTTTGCTAATGATTAAATTACGTTTATAAGTGATGAAAGTAATTGAAACTATTATTTTGTATGTAGATGTATACATAATTTATTACAACGCTTGCAGTTTTATGATTTAGCACATATTTTAATGTACCTATCTTTAATTATAATACAGTATAACCCCTTTAATACGATCACGCTTAATACGATTTCTCGCATAATACGCCTCTTTACGCCAGTCCCTGCAACTTGAGACATATTTTCATACATTTCTTAACGCTTAATACGATTCGTCATCCCGTTTAATACGCCCGCGCTCAGCATCTCAAAGCAAAGCAAAAAATCCGCGTTGTTTCAAAAATGTAAGAACGCTCCCCGTAACATATGATGCACAATCTCGAGCTTGGATGACCGGCATTCGGTTCATTGACTGGTTTAGGTTTAGCTTTAGATGATCACTTCCAGATTAAATGCAGACGCATAATTCTATTTATTGACAACTGCCCCGCTCACCCTAAAGGTGTTGAACTCAAGAATATCAAGCTTGTTTACTTACCTCCAAATGCGACAAGCAAATTACAACCGATGGATCAGGGAAATATAAAGGTCCTTAAGCAAGGTTACAGGAAAAGACTGATACATCGTTATCTTCAAGAAATGGAAGACCCTGACAGCAAACGACCCGTGAATGTGCATGATGCGATTTTAAACATTGCAGCCGCGTGGGAAGCAATCAAACCCGAAACCATTCAAAATTGTTTTAAGAAAGCAGGTTTCAGAAATAGCGTGGTTAATGTCGTGTTGGAAGAAAAAGAACCCGAGATACTGCAGGGTTTTCCGGGATATTCTTCCATTGATGACAATGTAGCACCGTACGAAACTCAGTCAATTGAAGATCTTATTGAGAATGTGAATAACACACAAAACGATGTAAGTGATAATGATGAAGACGAAGATGAGTCAACTCCGGTTTTGTCAAATGTCCAGACATTATTAGCCATTAATGATTTGAGACGCTATGTTGCTTCTTTGGATGAAAGTGAAGACGCATTACAAAAGTTGCATTATGTTGAAAATCTTTTAATCGCTAACGCATCAAAGTCTTTCTGTCAAACCAAAATAAGTGATTATTTTAAATAATATATTGAATGTACATACATTTGAATGTAATTTAAAATAATAAGAACAAAATACATAATAATATGTAGTACGTTCGTTTTATTTTCCCTGTCCCGCATAATACGCTTTCTCGCTTAAGACGCGTTTTCGGTATGGTCCCTGAGAAATCGTTTTAAGCGGGTTATACTGTATACGTGTAATGAAACGCAAGTCTCGTTTGTAAGTAGTTTCGCGCGTAATTTGAAACCGGAGCAACAAGTTTCGAATTTTGCCAATATCGTCTTGTACTCGTACACTATTTTAAAGTAATTTCGTGATGAATCAGGAAAACAGGAAACGTTCTGTGAATTGGAGTACTGAAGAAAAAGTAAGTCGGTATTAGTCGTTCGTACCTTGACTAGAGTAGACGTGCCATTTATTTTACTCATAAAATACTAAATCAGAGCAGTTCAATTTTAAAAAGTGTAAACTTATGAATAAAGTTCAATTAGCAAAAATACCAGTGATCGTAATTAGTTCGTTTTAGCTACACGACAAACTTTAAAAACACATACATCGGGAGTGACGTATTCGTGACGCCCACGGAGGGGTCCTCTTCACCACCTCGGGGGACACGAAAAGACTGTTATTTTTTGACCCTCTTGCACATCGACTCGATCACTCCTGCGCGTCGTGCGTAATATTTCCTACAATGAGCTTACTATCACCAACAAGTTCAGTTCAGCAGTTCGCAGTTTGCAACTAACGAGTACACACTGTTATTTCTTTATGTGTGATTGTCTCAAGTTTAAAATAGTTCAGACTTTACGTTGCATTTGGAAATATATATCAATTTGTAGCTAAAGAAGTGACGAAAGTGATAGTGTTTATTTCATCCTACAACAATAAACATTAAGTGAAATAAAGACGTAAACATTTTAATAACTTTTTAAAACTGCTCTAAATCTGCACGGTAGCAGCTCGTACCACTGAGTCATCGCGTACTGTGCCGCTCCGCGGCCATTGACCTCTTTCTATGCGTTGCTTACTCTTTTACGCTGCTGCGTTGAAGCTATCTTCGCTCTTTGTCGCTTGTCGTTGTATATCAGCAATATGAATTGCGCGGCGTATCGCGGCGCTTTAAACAACGGTGAGGAAGTTTTGCATTGCAGCAAGGGTGAATGTTATAAACATTACCACCTTCTATGTAGTGGTATGAAAACTTTTGAGTCAACATGCTTCTTCCTGGATTTGCCCTGAATACTCATGCTTTTCGAAAAAAGGCGGAGATAACAGTTTAACTCCAGTCGGTCTCCATAAGAAAATTCGAGACCCAAATGTCACAATCCGTAAAAGACTTGCGGTTGTAATTGACGAGAAGTTCCAAAATAAAACTCAATTTTCTAACATTAAATACTCATAAAACTAACTTTATCACTTTCAGTATAAAAAATAGTTCACAACCCAAAACAAATTTTCGTATAAAAATTCATAATTGTAATGAAGTAAGAGGTAAGAACTGCCATTGTCCATTAATAAATAAAGTGAGTCAAATAAAATACTTGGGAATAATGGTCGACCAGAACTTGTCATGGTACCCGCAAATTGAACACGTTGCGGCACGTATTAGGAAGTTCACGTGGATGTTCAAATCACTGAGACATATTGCTACTATTAGATCTGTCTAATATTTTATATTATGTCATAAGGTCTTACAAAATGACTTATGAATAAATAGGTCTTTAATAATGTTTTACTGGCTATATAGATTTTTGTTCCTTTTTCGTTTGTGTGTCAAACGAGTTTACTTGTAAACTAGAATGGTCTAGAATAAGTCAGTACGACAATAAAATCCTTTGACATCGTTACATTTTGTTTGCTTTTTTCTACATAAATCTATCAGGTTATGGGCCCAGGACGCAAAAATTAGAAGAAAAATTAATTATAACTTCTTCGTATGAATGCGGAAAAAATGTCTGGAAATAATTCACAAATGCAAAGCATCGAAAAACTCAAAGAAATTGAAAATTATTCAACATGGAAGTTTTGTATGAAGATGATACTAATCCATGAAGACCTCTGGGACACTATCGATGGCGAGCATAAAGCAAAAGCACGTAGCGATACAGATATTAAAAAATCGCAGAAGGCACTAGCGAGAATATGTTTGTCTGTTCACACGAGTGCATTTCCCTACGTCAGGAACGCAAAGGATGCACGTGAGGCGTGGAACAACCTGAGCAAAGCCTATGAAGATAAAGGGCTGTGCCGAAGACTAGGTCTATTAAGAACGTTGTTCAGTACTAAGTTGTCGGAGTACAATAGCATGGAAAGCTACCTTGGTCGACTGCAGGAACTATCTCAGCAATTGCATGACATCGATTCATCTTTGGATGATGAATTCTTGGCCGTCATCATGCTCAGTGGATTACCAAGTAATTATGATCCACTCATTATGGCACTTGAAAATTCAAATTTAAAGTTGTCGAGTGATATGGTCAAAGGTAAATTATTGCAAGAATATGACCGCAGGAATAATACTGAAGGTACCATGGCTTTCGCAACAACCAGAAAAGCACCAAAATATTTTAAATGCAAGAAGACGGGACATTTTATTAAGGTCTGTCCTAAGAATTTTAATAAGAAGCCAAAAAAAAACAAGAAGACTAATAAGGATCAACCATCAGTGGCTCTCTTGATGGCATTCTCCGTCGGCATCAAGCGTAATGTTTGGTATGTGGACAGCGGTGCATCACACCATATGTGTAATAACCGAAAACTTTTTTGTGATTTTAAAGAAGAAAATACATCACAAGTTAGTGTTGCAAATGGTGATAAATTATCGACAGCAGGACAAGGCAATGTTTGTGTCAAATTGCAAGACTGTACGAGAACCATTAGAGACGTTTATTATGTGCCTAATCTTTTAGGAAACTTACTTTCTGTTAGTTGTTTAGTAAATAAAGGTTATACTGTAACATTTAGTAATGATAAATGTATTGTATCTGATAAAGATAAAGTTTTAGCTACTGCCACTCTTAGGAGTGGTGTATAAAAATCAAAATCAAAATCTAAATCAAAATAAACTTTATTCAAGTAGGCTTTTATAAGCACTTTTGAATCGTCATTTTACAATTAAGTGAAGCTACCACCGGTTCGGAAAGTAGATTCTACCGAGAAGAACCGGCAAGAAACTCAGTAGTTACTCTTTTTTACCATTTAAAAAATACAACGTCATGTAAATAAATACAATTATTTCAATTAATGTATCCTGCTTGGAAGTCAACAGGTATTAAATCCACGCTGTTTTATCATCTACAAAATCTTGTATCGAATAGTATGCTTTTTCTACCAATGTATTTTTAACAAACGATTTGAATTTACTAAACGGCAAAGTTAAAAATTTCTGCGGAATTTTATTATAGAAACGGATACCTTGCCCCAAGAAGGATCTATTGACTTTGCGGAGTCGGAAACTTGGCGTTATAAGTTTATCCTTACTTCTAGTGCATATACAATGATTATCACTGATTTTATCAAAGTGATCAATGTTACTGTGAATATACATGATATTGTTGTAAATATATTGCGACGCAACAGTAAGTATTCCTACTCTGTTAAAAACATCCCGAAGAGAGTCTCTAGCTCCAAGATTATAAATAAACCGAATTGCTCTCTTTTGTAAAATAAAGACAGATTCAATATCTGTAGCGTTACCCCAAAGTAATATGCCATATGACATAATACTGTGAAAATAACCAAAATAAACTAAACGAGCGGTATCAATATCAGTTAGTTGTCTAACTTTTCTAACCGCGTATGTTGCGGAGCTGAGTCTTCCTGTTAGGGATGATAAATGAGAAGTCCACTGAAGTCTGGAATCCAATTCTATTCCTAAAAACACCGTAGTATCAGCTACTTCAAGACGGTCACCATTTAAAGATATATTATAATTTTGCTTGCTAACATTAGGTAGGGTAAAAACTACACATTTTGTTTTTTGAGCATTCAAAACTAAATTATTTACTGTAAACCAATTGTGTATCTGTGATAATGCACCGTTCACATCGTCATAGTCATTTTTTTTCCTGTCAACCTTAAAAATCAGCGAAGTATCGTCAGCAAACAACACTATATCACAAATACCCTTAACATAGAAAGGAAGATCATTTATATATACTAGGAATAGAAAGGGACCCAAAATTGAACCTTGTGGAACTCCCATTTTTAACGTAGATCCAGAAGACCTTATTCCATTAATGAAAACTTGCTGGATTCTTTGACTTAAATATGAAGCGATGAGATCAACATAATATATATCAACTTAATACCATTGATCAGCCATTGTGGGGGGGGGGGGGGGGTAGTTAATAACAATTTTATTTCTTATAGTACAGTTAACAAAAATTTACAGTCTAGTGAGGAGACTGTAACGATTTCTTCATCAAGCTCAAAAGGTAAAGTAGAAGAGGAGTCGCAGGAAATATGGCATCGTCGACTTGGCCACTTAAACTCCAGGAGTATGACACTGATGAAGAAAGGTATGGTCACAGCTATTAAATATAATTCAAATGTTTTTAATCCTTGTGTGGCATGTATCGAAGGGAAGCAAACCCGTGCTCCTTTTACTAAAAAGTCATATACCCGAGCTACACAGTTATTAGGACTGGTACACACAGACTTATGTGGACCAATGCCAACGAAGTATATTGGTGGTGCAAAATATTTTCTAACATTTATAAATGATTTTAGTAGAAAAACATTTGTTTATTTTTTGAAAAATAAAGATGAAGTTTTTGAACACTTTAAGAATTTTAAGAATTTTAAAGTTTCTGTGGAAAATGAAACTAACCACAAAATTAAAATTCTTCGCAGTGACAATGGTGGTGAATTTGTTAATTCTAAATTACAGGCTTATCTGAAAGAATGGGGCATCAAGCATCACACAACGGTTCCATATTCTCCACAGCAAAATGGTGTGGCAGAAAGAGCGAACAGGACCATTGTTGAGAAAGTCAGATGTATGCTAAGGGATGCCGGCCTGGATAACAAATTCTGGGCGGAAGCTGTAAATACCGCCGTATATCTCAAAAATCGGACACCAACTAAGGCTTTAATTGGAAAAGTACCTGAAGAAAAATGGAAGAATAAAAAGGTAGATGTAAGTCATTTACGTATTTTTGGTTGTATAGCGTATGCTGTTACCCCGAATAGAAACAAACTTGATTCGAAATCAAAGCAGCATATTTTGTTGGGTACTGTGAGGATACCAAAGGTTATCGACTGTTAGATCCAGATAGATCATATAAGTGTGTCAAAGCAAGAGATGTAATTTTCTGGGAAATAAATTTCACAATAATAAATCACATGATGATAATTTTAACTCTGAGTTAATTGAGTTTCCTCAAAATGATGTGATTCCTGTTCGTATTTTGCATGATCCAGAATCAACCCAGGTGACAAGCACTCACACCAAGGCGAACGGCCTGAGCCAAGCCAATCTGAACCATCCACCATAAGACCACAGTTTTCTAATGACCGACTAAGAAAACGGCCGGTAGCAATTACAGTGATGGATTCAGATAGTGAGATAGATACCACTATAGAATCGAATAGTTCTGCGGATCCTACATACGTTCCAGGAAGCTCACTTTTTATAATAGGTTTTCTTCGTGAGTTGTTGGATATTAAATGTAAAGTAATATTATATAATGATAATCAAGCTGCGCAAAAATTAACTTCTAATTGTATGTATCATAGTAGAACTAAACACATTGATATAAGGCATCATTTTATTCGAGATAACATTAAGAAAAACCTTGTTAATGTTAAGTATTTGCCAACAGACTTGATGATTGCTGATTTGTTGACAAAACCTCTGACAAAAGAGAAACATGATCAGTTTGTGAAAGGTTTATGTTTACATAACTATGTTGAAGCTAGTTAATACATGTTTAGGTCTTTGTTTTATGTTTTTGTTGATATTGTATTTAAGTATTATAATACATGTATGTTGTATGTATAACTGTAACTGATAGGTAACTATTTATAGTTAGTTCTTATGACATCGGTTTAAGGGGTAGTATTAGATCTGTCTAATATAAACGATCTCATAAGGTCTTACAAAATGACTTATGAATAAATAGGTCTTTAATAATGTTTTACAGGCTATATAGATTTTTGTTCCTTTTTCGTTTGTGTGTCAAACGAGTTTACTTGTAAACTAGAATGGTCTAGAATAAGTCAGTACGATAATAAAATCCTTTGACATCGTTACATTTTGTTTGCTTTTTTTTACATAAATCTATCAGCTACCAATAATACTGTAAATGACTCCTCAAAAATCTTTTAAATCAAATTTATATAGCTTTGGTGCAATCCATAATAACATACTGCTTACCTATTTGGGGAGGTGCACGTAAAACACGTTTCATGGAAATTGAACGAGCTCAATGAGCATTGATTAAAGTAATGTTCTTTAAAAAACAACGGTTTAGTACCGAAAGACTCTATGAAGAAAGTGGTTTGTTAACTGTACGGAAATTATATATTGTACTTACTGTTCTAAAAAAACACAAGTCTTTAACCTACGACATATCGTTACTCAATAAACGTATAGCATATAATGTTATATCTATCCCTGCTACTAAAACAGTTTTCGCTAGTATTCAGTATGATAATAGATCTGCTTATTTATATAATAAAATAAATAAATACGTTGACATATATTCAAAAACTTGTAAAGAGTGTAAAATTAAAATAATAAAATGGATAAAATCTTTAAGTCTTCAGGAAATAGAATTTTTTTTAGAAAATAGGAACTAGCATTCATGTCCTACTCGCACCAACACCAACATACACACACACACACACACACACACACACAAAAAAAAACACACGCACACACACACACAAATGCGCACGTGCACGCATGCATACACATACATTTTAATCCCACGTTTGCATTCTTTTTGGTAATTACTTCTCTTATTATTACTTTTTTATATCGTGTCTTTATTATTGTTGTACCTTAAATATCTTGTATACTTGTACCTAATTCGTGATATGGAGGAGCGGCGTTTCCTGGCACAGGCTTTTCATATGCTTAAAAGGAGACTCCAACAACTTTATATTTAAGTACTAACTTGTTAAAGAAAATAAAGAATTTTTATTTATTTATTATTTAATATTAGCATTACAAAGTTATATTTAGAAATAAAAGCTCTTCGTGACGAGATTTCTTCTCTTAAAAATCAGCTCAACCAAGCGACTGCTTCCATCACAACCTACCAAAATAAACTAGATGAGTTCTGCGTTTTACAAAGACCCTTTGGAACGAAAAAGGAGCGGAAGAGAGCAGCAATTTCAATTGGTAACACAAGATGTAAAGTTTAAAAAACCTTGTGATCGAATCGATGATACAAACAAAATACCTGCTCCTAGAATAGATACCAAGCTTATGGAGTTGGAATCTTCACAATCATCGGATGAAATACCACGCAAACAGGAAAGCCAAATTTCTAAAACGTTAAATGTGAGTTTTGAGCCTGCGGCAATTGATACATTGGACTGTGAACGACAATCTCAATCGTTGGAAAAGACAGTTGAAAATGGAGAATGGACTGCTGCCCGCAATAAGAGAAACATGAAGCGCGTCTCACTTCGAGGCACAGCAAGTCCGTCGGTTACGTCTTTAAAATCTGTAGAACCTCGGAAATATCTACGTTTATGGAATATGGAATCCGATGCGCAAGATATTCTTAGCTACTTGCGATAACTTTGTCCCGAAGGAACCTGTATTGTGGAAGAGCTTAAACCTAAAGGAAACTATAAATCGTATAAAATAGCTGTACCAGAGGCATACTATATGACTTGTTATTCACTAGATGTATGGCCGATTAACGCTAAAATGAAATCTTGGATACAATTTAGAAAACCTTACAACTTACCACACGATAGTAAGGTTGAGTCCCAGCAGCCCTTTCGAGACCAAATCCGATCGAATCCCTCGCAGAATTAAGATCATTTTTAACGTTCTATACCAAAATGTACGAGGTATTAAAACAAAGCTTAATATCTGGAGAAATAATCTCTTACAATCACCGGTTGATATAGTTGCGACAGCAGAACCATTTCTTGACGAGTCGATTGAAGATGCTGAGGTTTCTTGCGGTGGTTGGAGCGTAATTCGAAGAGATCGCTGCACACCTTGTGGTGGCGTCATGATCCTTGGTCGCCAAGGCATCACCATGCGACGTCGGCAAGATTTGGAAACTGATGCTGGTGAGGACTTATGGGTGTCCTTCACGCTTCACAATCGGCCCGTGCATATCTGTGTGGTTTATATAAAGCCAACTGCAATTGATGCTAATTACTTAAGTTGGTTTACTAAAGTAGAATCAGTCATTCACAATTTAAATGGCTTGGTTTTTATATTTGGTGATTTAAACCTTAACAGTGCGTCTAATAATATTAAAAACTAATTTTGTTACTTTATGTCATTTTGTAATCTTAGTGAAAAAAATGAAACTGTTAATTCTCATGATTTCTAAAATGGAACGTTGTACTGATCAGAGAACATGCAAATACTGTCGCAGTGTCGGTTGTGTCTTCGGAAGGCCTAGTCAGTCCAGATGCATTTCACCCGCCCTTAGATATCTCTTTTGGTTTAGATTCCTTTCCACATTATGATCGCATCGAGTGCAGTAATATTAGTAGTTCCAAAGACTGGAACTTTAAAAAATGCAATGATGAGCTTCTAACACGCTTACCCTCTGCAACTTCTTGGAGTGAAGTCATAAATTCTGATGACACGGATACCGCGGTGTCTAACTTCTATAAAATTATTTATAATTTATTTGATAGTTGCATTCCTAAGAAATTTAGGCCAAAGATAGTTAACCGGTACCCAGTGTGGTTCACTAAGTATTTAATCAAAGAATATAAGCGTAAAATAAAACTACATAGAATATGGAAAAGGTCACAGACAGAGTCTGATTACAGGTGCTTTTCTAATATGAGATCTAAATTAAAGGAACAAATAGCCATAGCTTATGACACCTATATAAATAATATGGAGGCTAAAATAAGGAGAAACCCTGAAAAGTTTTGGTATCCCGTTTCAAGTTTGCGTTCCAAGGGGGGATTCGAACCCGCTGTAGACGTTGATGGTGAGCGTTTGGTAGGAGCCCAAGCAGCCCAAGCGTATGCTAGTTTTTTCGCGAGCGTATTTCTCCCTGAAGTTCCGGAACTTAATAGTGATAGGGCCAGTAGTTATGGTGACTGTCATAGTAATATTATAAATATAGAATATATTTCACCAGACCAAGTAAAACGTAGTATAAGCAATCTTAAGCTCAGCAGTTATTGTTACATTAAAAATTATTTTCATAATTTTAACTTTTTTTTTATAATTATATAAAACGTCAAAAAAGTGTCAATTCGCTAAATTCCGTGCCATTGACCCATTTCCCACTTAATTTATGTCGGTGTTGCTAGTATAACGCTTCGACTTGGCATTTTCTAAAATTTTAATTAATAAAATAAATTACATTTATTTTAAAGGTGCATTAAAACAATTATCAAAATAAGATTTTAATCATCTAATTCGTTTGCTGAATTTGATTAGAGGTCATTTCACATCGTTTCAGATTAATTTAATAGCTGTCTTCCAGTTTAAAGGTTAGTTCTTCGATGTAGGTGTCGGAGTCTAGTTATGATAAATTTACTTTGCCTCATATTTGGCTTTTCTTAATTTTAATAATTATTCCATAATTATTTCCCTGATTTAATTATGGATATAATTCCTTTTTCATTAAGGGTATTTTGGTAGTGATACTGGTCACACTCGCTAACCTTTCAAAGGTTCGTGAACTTGCGATTTCGTTCTTTTTGAATTTTGGAACTATCGGCTTCACACCGAATCCAAACTTCTAATTCGATATACTGAATATATCGAATTTATATTAACAATGAAGTTTTGTAGTTTGACCGAACTTTATATCATGTTTACCGACTCGTGAAAAATTTGACCCTTTGAAATGGTTCTCCGGAGTTGAGATCGTCAATTTGTGTAAGCAGGACTTTGAACCTCCAGAAGGAGGTTTTTTTTTAATCGGATTTACCCACCACGTGGACTTCTTGAATGGAAATATTAAGAGTGAACAGCTCCAGGTTCCTGGTTGAGTGTGCCCAGATAGCGGCTGGTGCAACTCCAAGGATGGCAGGCCTGTTCCCTGAGCCGTTGACGTTATCCACGTGTAGCTGGAAACTTGGGTGATGTACCCCCTTTCAATAATATTATAAATTTCGTTTACACCGGTCTGGCGAACGGTGTATTCTTTCAAACCACATCAACTAATTTATTCGTCAGTGGCGCCTAATTTTCAACCTTAAATTTTGGATTAGTAAACATTGAATTTTCAAGCTTGCCTTTTATCCCAAGTGACCCACGCTGAGTCTAGCTGGCATAATTTTATATAATAGTCATTATAATAAGTAACTAGTAAATTAAGTAATTGGTTGTTTATAATACTATGTTACTGTGCAATAAAAATTTTATAACTTAATATTGTTTCTTTATACCCACCCAAAAAGGTAACAGTGGCACCACAACGGTAGGGGCGTGACTTGGGATAGTCAGTATGTCTGTAATTGCTATATTGAAATAAGGCGTTTGAAAATCAATGTTTAATATTGTTATTGTATAAAAACTATTATAAAGATTTAACAAGTACTATTTTAATAATTATGTCCTTTATTATGTGTTTCAAATTAACATTACAACATTTCATATTGCATTGGTAGTAAATTTTAAGTAAATTATCATACTGTGATATTTTTTTTTTTATATTTTTTTTTAAGGGGCCTTTGTAGGCATCCTATATGTCGGCCCCATCGTTACACGCTTTAAATACAAACAAAAAGAGTAGGACTAAATCAGTTTAAGAGAATTACTAACAAATTCATATATTTTGATTGCTGAAATACTGGAAGGCTTACTAAGAATAGAATTAAAAACGTCAATATTAAATAAATTTAAATTAAGTTCGCATTTTAGTGTTTCTCTCAAACTGTGGTTACGAACACATGCCGACAATAAGTGTGAAACATCTTCTAATACACCGCATACTTCACAATTGGGAGTGTCACTTTTCCTCATCAGATGCTTAAACTTGCCTAGGGGCATGTGTCCAGATCTAAGTCTAAATGCTGACTAACTTATTTCTATTAATATTACTATTTACAAACCAGGGTATCCGAGGAGGCTCGGACTGAATTGTCCTATACCAAATCCCCTTAAGAAGCGATCTCTCATTAAAGTACTCATTCCAAATTTTAACGCAAATAATTTTGAATTTTGCAAAAACTTCAGTATAGTGTGGTTTTATATGTTAAACATCTCCAATAGTAAGAGCTATATTTGCCAATCGATCCGCCTCCTCGTTGCCAATCAGACCAATGTGGGATGGAATCCACTGAAATTTTAAAACAATGTCCCTATCTTCATATTCTTGTATCAATCTAAGGATTTTATATGCTATTGATATTCCATTAATGCCTTTAATACACTTAATAATATGTTGAAGAGCACTTTTGCTGTCAGTGAGAATAACCGACTTTCGTACGTTAGTCCCGGAAATGTATTTAACCGCTTCATAAATAGCTAATAATTCAGCTGTTAATATAGATACTGACTCATTAATCTTAAATGTTTTGTAGTAGTCATGTTTCGGATCGTAAAAAGCAGCACCTACACAGGATTTACTTTTGGAACCGTCAGTATAGACCTTGTAAAATTCTGTGTATTTGTTATTGATTTCCTGAATAATTTCAATTTTTAGAGTATCAATTTCATACGATCTCTTAGAACTTTTAACATAATTTAAATTAGGCATTATTATAGCATCAATTTTAATATTACTTATCCAAGTGTTCAATGAGAACAACTCCAACACTGAAAAGCTGTTTATAACTTTAATTTTGGTTTCACTATGTATCGTTGCAAGTAAGGGTTTCTTTTTATTGTGCCAATATCTTGAGTTAAGCACTGCATCTAAGGACTGCCAGAGCATAACTACAGAATCATGCCGTGAACGTGCCTTAATGCAATACTTGTATGCTAAATATTTCCGTCTAATGAACAAAGGTGTCACCCCTATTTCATTCTCCATTACGTGTATTGGGGTACTACGAATAAAACCGCCTATGATCCTGAGCGCTTGATTTTGAATTTGATCGAGTTTTGTCAGGTTAGTTTTAGCAGAGTTATCATACAGAAAACAGCCAAAATCCATTCTGCTACGTATTAACGCGATATATATTTTACGTAAATGTTTCGGATGAACACCCCAGCCTGCTCCAGGCAAAGTTTTTAGAATATTCAGAGATTTTGTAGATCTCTCACTAATTTCATTTAAGTGTTTTGTCCACCTCAAAGATTTATCCAACCAGACGCCTAAATATCTTATGTAATTTACAACTTCTACAGATTGACCATAAATTTTAAGGTTTATTTGTTGAATTTTGAGCTGTCTTGTAAACAAACATAATTTAGTTTTGCTAGGAGATGGTTCTAAACCAATCAGCCTTAATTTTTCTACTACTATATCAATAGCACTTTGCATTTTGTAAATTAGCTCTTGCTGATTAGCTACCCTGACATACAACATGAAATCATCGGCATATTGACTGATGACTACATCTGGAATGTTGTTTTCTGTTATTTCTCGAGTTACAATATTAAATATGAGTGGGGAAATTGGGTCTCCTTGTGCTAAGCCCATATTAGTCCATCTAATTATATCTGAAATTTGCTTATTATCACCTACAATTTTTAGGTGTCTTTCACTGAGATAGTGCCATAAATACCTGCATATAGAAGAACCAACGCCAATATTATCAAGTTTTTGAATAGCTTCAGTAATGACAACGTTATTATACGCTCCTTTTATATCTAAAAAACAAGCTAGAGTAGACACGTTATTAGAAAAACCTTCTTGAATATACGAAGTTAAATGTGTGAGACAGTCTAAACAAGATTTACCTCTTCTAAAGCCAAATACGTTATGAGACAATAACTGATTTTTTTCGACAAACCACTCAATACGTTTAGTTAGCATTGAGTGTAAAATTTTGCAAATGCATGAAATGAGTGCAATAGGTCTTAAACTATTATTATCTACAGAGTCATTAGGACCTGGTTTTGGAATCGGAACAATTTTAACTTTTCGCCACTATTTTGGTATTTGGTTGGTGAACACAATGCGGTTATAAAGCTCAAGTAACTCTAATTTAGCGTTTAAAGGTAAGTTATAGATCATGGAAAATGTCACTGCATCTACCCCAGGTGCTGTGTCTTTCTTTTTTAAACAAACTGTTTATTCTTGCAGAGTAAAATTTGATTTCAAAACAGTATTTTTGGAATTTAATTCAGGCGCTGGTGCTAAAACAAAATCAGGTGCTAGCATATGCAATAGCTCTATTTTTTGTAACTCAGATGGCTGAAATTGACGTTTTTTATAACCTTTTGCCCATCTCATTCTATCCCACATAGCGGGGTTTGACGTCTCCTCGCAAATACCGTTACACCTGTCTTGCCAATCAAGTGACTTATAGCGAGATATGATTCGTGTACTTTGCTGAATTTTTTCTTCTAACTTACTAAAATTGTCGGGTGTTGGATTGCGGCGAAACATCTTTAATGCTAACCTACGCTGGGCAACAGCCTCAGATATGGGCGGGCACCAATAAGACTTTGGTTTAAATTTACACGTCGGGTTATCACATAATTTTAAATCTGGTATATGTTTATTAGCAGCCATATTAATTTTGTCTATAAAATGATCATATCGTCGTTGTATATATTGGATATTTATAGGAGATCGAAACGATTCTTGAAGAGTACCACGGTAGGAAACCCAATCAGCCTTTTTATAATTCCGTTTTTTAATCCATTGTAACTTTTCTTCTGTATAGTTTAAAGAATACTTAATTATTAAATGATCACTACTAAAATTTTCATTGGTAACTTGCCATTTAAAGTTAATTGCTATATCCGAAGATACGAAAGTAATATCAGGTGAAGATTCTTGCAAAACATTCTGATTTAACTTAATTCTCGTTGTTTCACCGTTATTAATTGAAACTAAACCAAATTCATAACATGCATCTTGTAACTGGTTACCTCTTGTATCACATTTATTTCCCCAATTGGTATGGTGAGCATTAAAATCTCCGACAATTAAACTACTTTTACGAAAATCTGCAAAAATTCCATCCCAATCGGCCTGAATGGTATGAACAAATGAAGGACAATAAACAGAAACAATTTTCTTTAAATTACTACAGTTAAGAACTTTGACACAAATTAATTCTATTCCTATATTGTTAACTTTAAAATCAGAAAGACTGGTTTTTATACTTTTATGTACTATCAGTGCTACGCCACCGTAACCATCGCTTCTGATCGCCATATGATCTCCTTTACAATTAATGCAGGAATATATTTTTGTTTCACAGTTAGGATGAGTTTTACCGCGTTTTGGGCAAAATTCCTTTTTAAAAGAACAATATTTCTTGGAGTGACCATAGCGCCAACAGGAAGAACATTGCGTGACAGGAAATGTGAATCGCTCCACCTTAAATCTACACCCGTATACTAGAATATACGAGGGTAAGGTGGAACTCTTAAAACATACTCTTACTGTTTCACTGTCAACCCAGTCGCCGTTGTCCAAGCACCTCTTTAATCTTTTTATTGATAAAATTTCTATTTCACTTTCAAAACTTTCCTTCAATTCTTGTTCTTTAAGATCTAAATCAATATTCCTTACTAAGCCAAAAATAGATAGTAACCCTTGAGTTGACTGACAACTATAATCTAGATCAGCAAACTTTTTATTAGTCAGAAGTTTATGAGCGTTTTCTTTGTCCTCAAACTCTATAATCACTTTATAAGGGCTTTTATATTTAACGTTTAATATTTTTTGTATGTTTTCTTCTCTCAATAATTTGGCTAATGCCATTTGTTTAGGTAAAATAACTTTTGACGTAACACTAACCTCAAACTTCTCTAATTCCTCTGGTTCACTCATCATTTCTGTATCACTACTTCTCGATTTACGTATAGCCGGCCGTTTACCGCGCCGCTGCGTCACCGTCGTAAACCCGTCCTCATCGACACTCGCACCACTGCTGTTGTGCGAACTTTCTTCTCGCTGTCTTTTTTCACGTCTTATGATTTCATCAAATTCATTGTAACACAAATTATTACTTTCACGTTCCGATTCCTTACTTATTACAGACATGTTTACATTTTATTATTTTATTGAGGGTAAGCAAAAAAAACTTTATTCAATAACTGAGAAAGCGTCCACTCTGAAGCAGTGCGTTCGCACGAATGATACTGTGATATTACTTTAATTATATAATAATTATTACTTTAAGAGGATTAATTTAAATTAATAATGCAATTATAATTTAAACAGGTTTAGTATTAAGTGACTTACATATTATTATATTGTGAAGCCAGCTCGACTTGACTTTTTATTATTAGCATTTAATATAACAATTAATTTTACTTGCACTTTGGACTTTTGCACATTTAGTTTTATTTGAACTTTGATTCAAAATTATTTGTTTTTGAACCTTATTCATATTGTTGGTGTGGTTCTTTAGTATTACAACTTTTAGGGTTCTGCAAATTTTTATACTGGTTCAATACAATTTTTTTTTAATTTTGTTTTATATCTATATAAAACCAGTTGTCACATTCATAGCTTACACTTAGAATATTTTTTTTGGGAGTAATTTTTTTACATCATGGAAAGGCCTATAGCTTATCATTTACTTAGGAAGGATGAGCTTATTTATGAAGTTGAGATAAGGGATGCTAAACCTAAAGGTTCAGTGGAAGAGTTGAGGATTCAGATTCGGGACTTAGTGAATTCAATTCCTGCTGATGAGATTTTAGAAACATCTTTGGATCCAGAGAGCGAGTTTGAAATTATTGATTCTAAACTGGATGAAGTCTTACTCACCTTGTCATCTAAGCCTCTATTTAAGAGTTTTAACCGGTTAAGAGCTATAGCACATCACCTTTTCCATCGATTTAGTAGGATTGAAGTGGATGTTAATTTATTTTATAAAAAGGAAGAATTGAATGTGAAACTTAAGGATTGTCTTTCGAAAGTGGATAGTTTGTTTCAATCTTTTAGGAAAACTTTTGAAGAAGCTGCTAACGATCAATCTACTGATCATTCACCTGCTTTGAATTAATCCTTTGCCTATTTCTAATATTTCTTGTACGTCTGATAAGTCTATTGCTCGTTTAAATTTAAAATTTAATGGCAAATCATGTTTCCGTTTCTTTATTCATAGGCTTGAAGAACTTTGTCTAGCTCGAGGTATTTCTGATGACATTTTATTTCAGTCCGCTGTTGAACTTTTTTCGGATGAAGTTTTAACATGGTACCGCAGTGTCCGTTCGGAAGTCGCAGACTGACAGAGTTTAAAGAAGAGGCTGATTGAAGATTTTTCACCTTTGGACTATGATGAGCAGCTGTTATCTGAGATTCGTCGTCGAACGCAGGGTCAGTCAGAATCTTGTTTAATTTTTATTGCGGTCATGATTAATTATTTTTCGAGACTTTCATATTCACTACCAGAAAGGGATAAATTAAAGATTATACGTAAAAACCTACGTCCGTGTTTTACGCAAGCGCTGGAGAATATTGATAACTTGCAGCAACTTCGGGATAAATGTAAAATTTTAGAATTTACTTTTAAACAAGTAAAAGATTTTAGGGATCCACCAAAGCTTGATGCTGATACTTTAGTTCCTGATTTAGGTTTCAAATAGGATAGTAGTAGATAGTAGGGTTAAGGGACATGATTTGGGTACTTGTAAGTCTAAGGATATAGTCTGTTTTCGTTGTGGTACTAAGGGCATCACCGTTAAGTCCTGTCTTAATTGTTAATCTGCTGATCCGAAAAAACGGATAAGCCTTTGCTTCCGCTAACTTTGATCCTGACGATTGGCGGAAGTATTTAAAACGAATCTCACTTTCCTTTACTCATAGTGTAGCGGCTATGCAGCGTCCTCCGGATGACTTTCGTCCTTATTTGTCGGTTTCTATTTTTGATGAACAGTTTTGTGGTTTATTGGATTCCGGTTCATCTATATCTATCTTAGGGTCAAATTTAGGTCAATATTTTGTCGGTCAGGGTGTTCAGATGTATGACACATCTGATATTTCTTATATAGCTACGGCTAATGATGCACGATCCCGTGTGTCAGGTTATTTATTTTTACCGGTTACGCTGAAGTCTAAGACTAAAGTAATCAAATTTTATGTTGTCCCTAGTGTGACAACACCCTTAATTTTTGGGGTTAATTTTTGGCGTAGGTTTGGTTTAGCACCAAACTTATTTTTTTGATGTAAGCTTTGATTCATCCGAAACGAATGTAGTTTCGGGAGTGAAGTTCTTACATCCCTTTGAGGATTTATCTTCTTCGCAAAGCGTAATTGCGAAGGAGGTGATTGGTAAGTTTGAGGAGGTTACCTTCGAAAGGAAGGGCTTAGGTCGAACGGATGTCATAACACATTCGATCGATACGGGTGATACGGCACCCATTAAGCATCGTTAGGTATTGCAAAGTGTGAACGTCCGGACAGCAGAGAGGAGAGGTGTGAAACATCAGTCCTGACAGTTGGTTTATTAAGGTATGATAGTGTCGTTAGGTATTGCAAAGTGTGAACGTCCGGACAGCTGAGTTTATTGGTGTGAAACATCAGTCCTGACAGTTGGTTTATTATGGTATGATAGTGTCGTTAGGTATTGCAAAGTGTGAACGTCCGGACAGCAGAGAGGAGAGGTATGAAACATCAGTCCTGACAGTTGGTTTATTATGGTATGGATAGCAGTGTCTTTAGGTTTCGTTTGTGTTCGTTAGGCATCCTTTTATCCCTTTTCCTCATCCTATTATCCTTATGGAGCGGTTGGTAACTCCTTAAATAAGCCTTAATACTCAGAGCGGATTGTAACTCTGTAAAAATAAGCCTTACGACTCAGAGCGGATTGTAACTCTGTAAAAATAAGCCTTACGACTCAGAGCGGTTTGTGACTCTGTAAAAATAAGCCTTAATACTATTCCTTGACATTTTGTCACCTTCCAGTGTCCACTTCTGTGTTGGCGTGGTATCTGTTTGGTTTCCTAATATTCCTTTCCCATCCCATATTACCTAACAAGTGTTGTTGTTCGTCTGATCAGTGGAGAGTCTTATGTGTGAGTACCATCAGTCCTGACGGTTGGTTTTATTAAGGTTTGTTATGTCTGTTGGTTTGTATATTTTCTTTTTTTGTATAGTGTGTTAAGGTTAAGACTGTTAACCTCTCGTGGGTTCGACTAGTTAATTAGTTATATTGTTTTCGCGAATTTTGGTGTCGTGATACTATTTCAGAGAGGTTAATTATATTCTCTATTTAGTGGCATAGACTACTAGTAATTTTTTTTTTAAGAGAAGTTTTTGAGAAGCATTATTTTTATATTATCTGTGTTAGGGCAGATATTAGTTTTGTTCATGCGCCTGGTATTGCATGCTCGCTGCAGCTTTTGTTGAGCTTAAGCTTAGGTGGAGTTTGTCCTGCACATATTGTGCCAGCTCTGTTTGTTTTATTTGGTTGAAGCCGAATAAATGAGTTGTGGTGAGTAGTAATTTTCTTAAGTTGGATTTTCCACTTTTTTTGTCATTTTATATTTCACATTTGAAATGTTAGTTAAATTATTTATTTGTGTGGTTCGAGGTTCTGAGCTGGAGGGCCAGCTCGAATTTTTCTCGTTTATCCTCGCAAAATTCTTCCGGGAGGGGAGGTACTGTTACATTAAAAATTATTTTCATAATTTTAACTTTTTTTTATAATTATATAAAACGTCAAAAAAGTGTCAATTCGCTAAATTCCGTGCCATTGACCCATTTCCCACTTAATTTATGTCGGTGTTGCTAGTATAACGCTTCGACTTGCCATTTTCTAAAATTTTAAATAATAAAATAAATTACATTTATTTTAAAGATGCATTAAAACAATTATTAAAATAAGATTTTAATCATCTAATTCGTTTGCTGAATTTGATTAGAGGTCATTTCACATCGTTTCAGATTAATTTAATAGCTGTCTTCCAGTTTAAAGGTTAGTTCTTCGATGTAGGTGTCGGAGTCTAGTTATGAAAAATTTACTTTGCCTCATATTTGGCTTTTCTTAATTTTAATAATTATTCCATAATTATTTCCCTGATTTAATTATGGATATAATTCCTTTTTCATTAAGGGTATTTTGGTAGTGATACTGGTCACACTCGTTAACCTTTCAAAGGTTCGTGAACTTTCGATTTCGTTCTTTTTGAATTTTGGAACTATCGGCTTCACACCGAATCCAAACTTCTAATTCGATATACTGAATATATCGAATTTATATTAACAATGAAGTTTTGTAGTTTGACCGAACTTTATATCATGTTTACCGACTCGTGAAAAATTTGACCCTTTGAAATGGTTCTCCGGAGTTGAGATCGTCAATTTGTGTAAGCAGGACTTTGAACCTCCAGAAGGAGGTTTTTTTTTAATCGGATTTACCCACCACGTGGACTTCTTGAATGGAAATATTAAGAGTGAACAGCTCCAGGTTCCTGGTTGAGTGTGCCCAGATAGCGGCTGGTGCAACTCCAAGGATGGCAGGCCTGTTCCCTGAGCCGTTGACGTTATCCACGTGTAGCTGGAAACTTGGGTGATGTACCCCCTTTCAATAATATTATAAATTTCGTTTACACCGGTCTGGCGAACGGTGTATTCTTTCAAACCACATCAACTAATTTATTCGTCAGTGGCGCCTAATTTTTCAACCTTAAATTTTGGATTAGTAAACATTGAATTTTCAAGCTTGCCTTTTATCCCAAGTGACCCACGCTGAGTCTAGCTGGCATAATTTTATATAATAGTCATTATAATAAGTAACTAGTAAATTAAGTAATTGGTTGTTTATAATACTATGTTACTGTGCAATAAAAATTTTATAACTTAATATTGTTTCTTTATACCCACCCAAAAAGGTAATATTATATAGGACCTGATCAACTCCCACCAACAATACTAAAGAAGTATAATGAATTTGTGCGTCCCCTTACTTATATATTTAGTCTTTCTCTGAAAACAGGTGTTTACCCTTCGCAGTCGAAACTATTACGAGTCACACCTATTCCTAAAACTGGGAATTGTGTAAATATTGAGGATTTTCGTCCTATACCTATTTTGTCTTTCCCGGCAAAGGTATTTGAGAGCACTCTTAAAAATTTATTATATGAACAAGTTAATTTACATGTTTCCGACGAACAAAATGGTTTTACAAGTAAGCGTTCAGTTAATAGTAACCTGTTGATATTAGTTGATTATATCTCCATCTGTTTAGATCGTGGGGGTCAAGTGGATGTAGTATACTTTGATTTCAGGAAGGCATTTGACAGAGTAAATAATGATATTTTGTTAACTAAGTTAAGTAAAATTGGTTTTGCTCCTAACCTTTTACGGCTTAAATCACACTACCTGCGTGATCGTAAGCAGTTCGTACGCCTCGGAGTAAGTCAGGGTTCGATATTAGGTCCTCTTCTTTTCTTGATAATGGTCAATGACCTACCTTCGGTGCTCAGTGAAGTCAAATGTCTGTTATATGCAGACGACTTGAAATTGTACTGCGAAGTAAAATCCGAGGCTGATTGTGTCGCTCTTCAAAAGGATATTGACGCTGTGAAAGCTTGGAGCGCGGTCAACGAAATGGATTTTAATATTAATAAATGTTCGGTGATGACTTTCATACGTAACAAGCATCCAATCCATTTTAACTATAAATTAGGTCAAAACCCGTTACCTAGGGCGGCTCTTACAAAGGATTTAGGTGTTATGTTTGACCCCAAACTAACTTTCCATAGCCACATATCTGCGCTCGCCGCAGAATCTTTTAGGCGTCTGGGATTCGTGCTGCGCAATACCCGTGAGTTTCATGACCGCCGCACTATAAAGCTCTTATATGATTCGCTAGTACGAAGCAAATTGGAAACCAGCTCATGTATCTGGAATCCATACGAAAGTACCTATGCTCTCCTATTAGAAAAGGTCCAAAAAGCTTTTCTTAGGTACATATACAAGCGCCTTCATGGATTTTACCCTTATCTCTACCCAACTAATTTTTTGCTAGGTCACTTAGGATTCAATTCCCTGGAAACACGACGAGCTTTTGGCCAGCTCGCTACTATTTGTAAGGTTCTCACTGGTAGAATAGATTGCATTGAGCTACATAACAAGTTATGTTGTTTATCTGCGCCTAATAATTTTAGTCTTCGGCAATGTCGCCGCCGTAAGCTCTTCTTTATCCCCTCTTGCCGCACAGTATCCCATGCTCGATCTCCCTTACCGCGCACACTGTCTGCATTGAACACCCTTTTGACGGAGACCCCTCACTGTGACATATTTGCAGATCATTGGAGCATTGTTGTCAATCAATGTTTGCAATTTCGTGAACGATATAATTGTACTATGTTTTTAAATTGACACTCTAAAAATCAATTGAGCTATATATTTATTATTAGTTTCATTCTGCTTTGTATTTAGTTTATGTAATTAGTGTTTTGTTTGTGCATTTATATAATTTTCTTAAATTTAATAATTAATAATTAGTGTAATTGGATATTGTCCGTTCTAATTATTTCAATACATAATTTAAAAAAAAAACAAGCACAGCAAAAAGCGGTGGATCACAAACAGACCTGTCAAAACTAAGTAACATGAAACCGTTATGAACACGACTGTAATGAACTAAAAGAATTGCGTTCCGAGTTAAGCCGTACGACTTTATTGCTGGAAAAATATACTGAAGCTAATCAAAAAACTATGACGAAAATGCAAGATGATATTATTGAAGTTAAATCCCAAATGGCCGAAATGAAAACAACTTCTGAAAAATCAACGAAGTAATTAACTTCGTTGATTTCGATTTCGAGAAAATATTACAGAAATTAAAGAACAAATATGTGGAATGAATTCTACATCGTTAAATATCACTATAGAACAGGATAACATTAAAACACAAATAGCTAAACTTGAGACAAAGATTATTATTAAGAGTGAAAGCAAAATTGAAACCATAGAATCAAAAATTAACAAGTATTCACCAATGTCATTTTCTAGGGGGGAGCCAGAAGCGCATTTAAACGAAAAGCTGACACGTGAAATTCAAGAACATAATTACAGGGAACGAAATATAATCATTGTTCAAACAAACCTCAGGTAACACCGCAGAACGAGCTTCAAAAGATATGGCCAATGTTATTCAGATAACTCGCTCAATAGCTTCCGACATCCCGTCACCAGTAAAGGTATTCCGTATCGGCAAATATAGTAACACAAAAATGAGAAAAGTGAAAGTTTGTTTTGCAAGCAAATTTCCTCTAAAACAGCTCCTACGTAATAAAGGGAAACTACCAGAATCCATCAAAATGTTTGATGTGTGTGGAAGAGGATGAAGCTCGCAGCTAAAGCAAACTTGTCCACTCATTGGAGAGATTTAGCAAAGACGGGAGGTTAGAATAAGCCCAAGTCGCCTTCACAGGAAGATCTGGCAAAAATGAATATTGTTCCATGCGATTTTATTCTCGAATACAATACAATAATCTTGATAGTGATGCTATGAGACCTGTGGTAATAATTATGTTTTTTTTTTTTTATATTCAATAAATAAAACACTATTTATTAATAAAATGTATATTTAATAATAATCAATACCTGTGGGTTGAGTTGAAAAAACATTGGTGTGGAAGCGGGGCCAAGTACAGCTGTACCACCAATAGAATTTGAAGAAAATAATGAGGTACAAGTTGAAAAGGGCCAAGGTAAATGTAAAATAAATATTGCTGTCTGCAAGTTATACTATTGTAATACTTACATATACATGAGAAGAATTTAAATGATTTAACATTCTTTTTAATAAATATATATAATTAAAATTCTTTTACTTCAAATAATGTAACTGCTACAAAAAAAAAGTGTTTTACGTAGAATAAGTGAGCCAAAAAACAAATAGGTAAAATATTAGATTTATCAATATATTTTAGATTTATCACAACAAAAACAAGAGATGAAAGATATGGAAAAAAATATAAAAGAAGCTTAAATTAAAAAATTAACAAAAATATTGATGACAAATTTAACCATTTTTTATAAAAAACTAACCAGCTGGAACAAAAAATTGAGTAAAAACAAAAAGCTATAAAAAACTAAGAACTAAAAACCTGATTTACTTTGGAATTCCAGAAATTGAAAGAATCTATGAAGAGATGCTCAATTAAATATTGGAAATTATTAATAAGAAAATGGGAATAACCTGCCAAAAGTGGGAAATAGAAACGGTGAGAAGACTAGGCAAGAAAGAAGATGGCAAAGTAGGACCAGTGCTTTTGACAACCACTACTATGAGTCGTAAACTAGAACTTCTCAAAAACAAAGCTATAAAAAACTGCGACATTTACCTAAAAGAAGATTAAAAAAGGTCTTAGAAATACTAAAGGAACTACAGGGCGAGTTAAAAAGAAGACGACATCTCATCATCTGGGGAAAATGTAATTTAATTTAATGTAATTTAATGTTACGTTACGACAAAACAGTAACACTCCGCTCTTATAAACAATCAAAAAGCATTTCTGATGGTAATAACTCAAACAATGATGTCTATCGGAATCCCCTGAATCTCAAAGTTCCCGTCCAGTATGGAAGAACGATGAACGTACGATACAAGCTTCAAAAAAAAACTTCTTGCGCCCATCACAAAGAATACTACAAATAAGGCCCCTATACAAAGCGATAACCAAAAAAGTTCAAAAAAACTAAGACGCGCCCCTCTACCTACAGGTCTCCCAATACGACACTATCGACCACAACCCTCTAGAGATTAAACGGAAACCTGAAATAAATTTTGAAAATAATCAACTTTACGTAGCAACATACAATATCAAAACTTTGTCGTCCTGCACTCGTTTGATGGAATTAACCACCTCCCTAGAAAATATAAAGTATGATGTCATCGGTCTCACTGAAGTAAGAAGACTGGGAACTTGATATTTAAAACGGGTACAACACCAAAACAATGGACAGAATCCAATATTATACATGTAAGCTTTATGTTGTTTGTCTTTGTGCAGTTGAGTCGAAGGAGGTTGACTCAGTAAAAAAGATATTATATTTTTTTTAATGACATGTGAAGTGTCAGTTAATTTTAAAATATTAAGACATTTATGTTATAAAAGTATTTTTTTTATTAATTAATGTTCATTTGGTCTCTGTTGTCTAAAAATTAAACTTTGCAATTGTCGATTCACTGTTTTAGGTTTGTAATACTCAGCTTTTATTATTGTATTTTTTTTATTTTAATTGTAAAATTTATTTGTTACTAACAAAATTAAACACTGTTTTAGATGAATCAAATTGCTTAATTTGGAAAACCCATCACCTTATATCCCTTCATTGCATCTTGATGGAAATTTCCATCAAACCGTTCACAGATAAAAAAAGCATACAAATCAGTATGCTCTGTGAATATTTTTGCGTTTGGCAATTCCTTAAAGTATCCATGGATGAAACGGAACGTAAATATTTAGAAAAAAAAACAAACGTCAATGTCAAATGTCAATGACAATGTGGATACCTGCTGATGGTTACGTACTTGTTGTATTGGTGCAAAAAAATGTTATTTTTTGGTATTTGACACTTTGGACTTGGACTTAATGGATAGTTTTTTGGGAAGGTTCCACATTCCATTAAGGTCTAAAAAGAGGTACTTGCGCATTTTTTTCCATCTGCTTGATTTGACAGTGATTAATTCTTGGATAATTTACAAAAAAAATGCAGCAAATCGAAATATACCAAATAAAGATATACTTTCAATGGGTAATTTTCGTAATGAATTAGCTCAAGTTTTGTGCACAATAGGAGCTGACACAGAGGTGAAAAGAGGTCGTCCCAGTACCAGTTCTTTAGAAAACGAAATCCAGGCAAAAAGGAAGAGAGGACCGGCCATTGTTGCTCCACCAAAAGATATTAGAAGGGATAGAATAGATCACTGGCCACAAGTTGGTGGGTCACTGCGTTGTAAGTACCCACAATGTAAGGAATATTCTACAATAAGTTGCAGCAAGTGTGGAGTCAATCTTTGTTTAAATAAAAATAACAACTGCTTCGAAAATTATCACAAAAACTGATTTTTTTTCACTATTGTATTTTGTACTGAATTCATTGGTACTGATTGCATAATGATGAAATTTCCATCATATGTTTTTTTTTTCAAAAAATAAATACTTAAAAATGTCATAGAATTTTTTTATTATTTTTTACATAACCTTGGGCTATAATTACATGATTATGATTTTTTTACAAGAATATACATATATAAAAAAGACGACCCAAATAACATAAGTAATTATTGGCCGATTAGCCAACTCCCGTCACATTACAAATTATTTTCATCAATTTTAGATAAGAGAATACGAGGAACGATTGCAAAATTCCAACCAATAGAACAAATAGGGTTCCGAAAAGGATTCTCTACAGTGGACCATGTTCATTCTGTTGAAATGCTCATAGAAAAATACCAAGAGTACCAGAAGCCCCTCTACCTACTTTTTATTGACGACCTTCGTGGTCGGGTGATGTGTACACCGGTTTTAATGGGTACACCACTCCGAGGTCCCGGGTTCGATTCCCGGCCGAGTCAATGATAATCTATATCATTAGTTTTCTATGTTGTCTTGGGTCTGGGTGTTTGTGATACCGTCGTTACTTCTGATTTTCCATAACACAAGTGCCTTACTTTGGGATCAGCGTAATGTATGTGATGTTGTCTCATATTTATATTTTATTTTATTGACTATCAAGAGGCATTTGACACTGTAGTGTTTGTATAATTGTCTCGAGTACACGGGTAGTGGGGGTACAGTCGCGCGCTAGCCGGTGGTGAGAGCGGACATGTAATCGCTAGCTACTGGTGACATAACGAGCCAATAACTCATATTTGTGATAGTACGAGTACTACAAGTGGCGACGAGTAAAAAGGTTAGTACAAAAATATATTTTGTGCTTAATAACTTCATTGAAAACTAAAATTAAATTAAATTAAAAAAGAGGGTAGGTGTAAATAAAAATCAATTTTGATAAATAATTTGATACATTGTTAAGGTTTGTTTTGTTTTACATTAAAAAATAAAGACAAAATTATATTATGAATTATAGTAGTAAAAATTTGTAGGTGAATTTTTTTATTTTGTATACAGAATTTGCGTTGTCGTACAATATTAATGCAAGGTTTATAATAAACAAAAATAATTAATAAAATAATTCATATGGATAGCTAGGGTAAACTAATATTGACATGAAATATTATATGGGTACTTTTGGAAACACGACTCACTTTTTAATATGCATACCAGATACATATTTCTTAGCTTTTTGTGACAATTAAAATCTTCGATCGGGTCGAGTCCTTTGATGGACTTTATAAAAAGTTTAATGCTTAATAACATTTTGAATAAGTTGGAATTTACATTACTGATTAACATAAATAATTTTATTAGTTAAAGTTTAACACTAAAAAAAAAAATTAATAATAATAATTAGATACAACTCTATGCAGTTTCTTGAGATCATGTATGGGGCAATGGCGGACAGTTCTTCGCTATCTAGGATGCCGAACGATTCATAGTAATGACGAACCTATAAGGATTGAGCGGGGAATATTCCAGGGCGATAGTTTGAGTCCATTGTGGTTTTGTTTAGCCTTGAACCCTCTAAGAAACTTTTAGTAATTCTATTAGAATGGAATTTGGAGTTGACAAATGCGCGGTTATGCATGTAAAGCGAGGAGAGATTATGGAATCTGAGGGATTACAACTTTCAGATTCCATAAACTTTAAATCACTGTCCGCAAACGAATCATACAAATACTTGGGTATGTCGGAAGCGTTAGGCATCAATGTGACCGACATGAAACAATCATTGCGGGAGCGTTGCTTTGGTCGCCTGAAAAAGGTACTCAAAAGTCTTTTATCAGGTGGCAATAAGGTTCGCGCCTTCAATGGTTGGGTCATGCCGGTCTTGATGTACTCTTTCGGCATACTCAAGTGGACTCAAAAAGAACTAGACGCCTTGGATAGGAGAGTCCGTGTCCTGCTAACTACATATCGAATGCATCATCCTTGGTCATCGGTGATGAGATTGTATATCCCACGGAGATATGGTGGCCGTGGCTTTTTAAATGCCAAGACTTGATAGCATAAAGGGCAACACCGGCCAAGTAACTTGTCTCTTACTGGCTCCGTGATATTTTTAATAAAATAAGTTTAATTTAAGAATAAAATACGACAGTATTGTAAATTAGTAGTGCTTAAGTGATGTGTGACCGGAAAAATAATTAATCTGAAGAAGAAAACATTAAATTTAGAAAACAATTCGACATCTAAAGTGAACAACTGACAGATCAACCTCAACGAACGATATTTGAAAATTAAACTTGATCCCGGGGAGTATTGCTTCAATTTTATTTTACTGCTGCTCATATCATAACATTTACTTTATAAATAATAACATTATAACATTAGTAACTGTCAAAACGTACCAATAAATGTAAAAAGTACTGTGGACGCTGTTGGAATTAATTTTATGTTTCACTACTCATAAAGTTTTAACACAAAGTAATATACACATACTCATCAAATTTACTCGGTTATTTAGCCGAGATACGTCTCTCCTCACACACTTGGCTTGATTTTTATCTCTCTTTGCTTGACATAAAGTGGAAGCAAAGCTGAAGACAAATTAATGTAATAAGCCACAGTCATACCTGTCAAAACACTAAAATATATAGCAAAACTTATAGTGCAAATACAATAGTTATAATTGTATTCTATAGGACACATAAATCATAACAAAATTAATGGCTACAATAGTCTTTATAACACATAACCTTCATAATTAACCATAAGTCTTTGCTTATATAATCTGATTCAATCTTAAATTTTTATTTAACATTCCTGGTCCCTATTCTTAACTTCTTTTTTTTTTAACTTTCTTTTTTATCTTTTGATGAAATTGATTCTTCTTATTTTATTTTTTATTCACCCCTTTTGCTATTGTCTGTAACTATTTTCCTCAACAATCATAACCAGACTTATTATTAATTGAGAATATTACTGTCAATTACAGTTAACTATTATGATGCCATCGACAATCCTTACTCGAAGAGCAACATCTAGAGATTTAGAAACAAAGCTAAAACACACCCTTTTAGAATTAAAGGAATCGAAACAACAATGTGAGCAGCTTATGAAGGAAAGAGAAGATAGTGAAGATGAAATACAACTAGTTATAAACAAAAACTCTCAATTGAAAACACAATTAGCAGAATTAGACAGGAAACTTCAAGACAAACTTTATGAAAATCATCGTCTCCAGGAAGAAATTGCCTCATTCAGGGAATGTAGTGTTACTCACGAAAGGGTCCTGTGTCGCATCACTGACTTGGAACAGAGCTTGTGTGAGGCACAAAAGTCAATATCACACTTTGAAAATGTCAAAAGTTGTATAGACTCCGATGCCACACAGAGTCTTTTCAATGAGCTTACTAATTATGACTCGCTTGGTATGAACAACATCACCACTATTGACGTAACGGAGGATGTATCACAGTGTGAGAGCAGGATAGTCATGGGAAGTCAAACAAAAATTAAGAAATACATTAAAATTAGCAATATGATCAAAAGAACAAGAAAATTAATACAAAAGTCTAAAAATTCTAAAAATATAATATTGTTAAGAAAAGAAAACATGAGTCTAATTAATGCTCTTAATTCTTGCTCTTTTGAACTTCAAGAATCAAAACATAAATATGAAACTGACTTAGAGCAGTTCCAAAATGAAATTTATAGACTAGAATCTGCTCTAAAAAATATTAGTAATGAATATGAACTGGCTCAAAAACAAATAGGAGAGCACATTCTTGCAGCTATTGAATATCAGCAACTATAATATGGAGCGATTCGACTCCCTAACAAATAAGCACATAAATTGTAACTGTCAGTCCGTTCACACTGTGCAGCCACTTCCTATGGTCAACGAGTCACATAGTGTCAAAGAAAATAGTATTACCAAAACCATTTCCCAGAAATGTGTCACTACCGATATTAATACTCCAAATAGTCTGGATACAATGTCTGACACTGTCTGTAATACTTATAATACATATATGTACTCGGACAAGGTAGGCCAGGGCATGGGATCATTATTAAGTAAGAATTTGAAGCAAAAAGTAATTAACATTTGTAGTCCAGGGATTCCATACATAGAAATGATAAACAAAATTAAACAAACTAAATATAAGGAAAATTCTAATATTATAATTTTCTATGGAGACAGTTTATCAGTTAGGAAAAAAGATGCCTTAAAATCAATAAACATCCTTCTTGACATAAATAAAAATTATAAATGTAAATATTTACTTTGTGTTTTCCCATATTCTAACTTACTAATGGAAGCACAAAATAAATACATCTATAGTTTAAATCTATTTTTACATAGCATGACATGCCGTCATAGTGACGTATTTATTAATTTTGACATAAATAAATTTATATTTAACTTTAAGCTGACAAAGGATACAATGTACCTGCCACTTAAATATAAACGACATATAGCTACATTGTTAGCTTACAATATATTTGATCCAATTGTAGACACTACAATTAAAAAAAATATTATACCCTTGATTAGTAGTTGTGCTACTAACAATAATAAATTAAAAAACTAAGCAATAAGACAACTGATAAGCACTGTAAATATATTATTAGTATTGTACATCAAAATATACAGAGCTTATCCAGCAAAGATAACGAAATTGAATTATTTTTAAGTACTATAATATTGACATATTTTGTATTAGCGAACATTGGATCTTGTCACATCAGCTACCACCTAGTATTAATAACTATAATTGTCAAGTGCGTTCTTTAGAAAATTAACTAAACATGGAGGATCATTAATATACACAAAACAGAATATACATTGTAAAGAGCGAAAAGACATTGTGGATCTTTCAATAGAGCGCACTGTTGAACTGTCATGCGTGGAACTCGAGCATACTATAGCTATGTGCGTGTACCGACCTCCACAATCGGATTTTAACCTTTTTGAATGTGTGATGGAGGACTTAAGCGAGTCTGTACTGGGCGAAAGAATATAGTTATTTGTGGAGATTTTAACAGTGACGTGAACATTTAAGTGCAATCTTCCATAAGTACTAGGTTCATAAATTTATTTCAATCTTATAATCTAAATAACAAATTTTGTGAACCTACAAGAATATCAGCGACTTCCGCAACCTGCATAGATAACGTGTTTTGTAGTTGTGAGGCCGTTAATAAGAAAATCTTATCAAACCTTACATCAGATCACTTTGGCCAAATGGTGTCAATAGGTATAAAAAAAAATCAAAAGAAACGAAAAATCACTTGTAGGCCAATTACTGTAAAAGGTTCAATCAACTTCAATAATGCTTTACACTGTAGCCTTCCAAAATTGAATCTTAGCTCAAATGATCCCAACTCTTTATATAATTCTCTTTTACAAGTAATTAATAACGAATTCAATAAAATATATCAGTTAAAAATCTTTTATCAAAACAATGAAATGCAGTTCTCAGACTGGGCCACTACCGGTATCTATATAAGTCGAACTAAATTGTATGAGCTATATGAACTTAAGAAATATAATCGTGATTGTAAATTTATCAATTTTGTTAAAAAATATTCCAAGTTATTTAAACAAGTTTGTCAAACAGCTCGTTCGTTGCATATTAAAAATAAAGATGTAGTTAAAATGGACAAAGGGCTAACTCCGCTCTCCTTAGGCAAAGAGGACTGGCGCAAGCCTGTAGTACTAAGTACTGAGAACCGCAAGGAGGTATGGAAGAGCAAGAAGTTACACGGACGCTCAATACTGAGCTAGATGGAGTGATTAAGCGCTCCATAAAAACCTTCAGCTCTGGAACGGGGAAGACCACAGCCACCAAAAGGTCTGCCAAAACATCCAGGAGACGCCCATCCAGAAAAACTCGGGCCAAGAAAATAGACAACACCGCCGAAATGAAACAACTAACAGACTCGGTTGCCTCACTGGCAACGCAAGTACACTATCTCCAACAAGATATCAAGGAAATGGGTTCCGGAACGTCGATGATCACCTACCCACAGAATCCTGAAGAGGACATAATGAGACGGGATGAGCCCTCCTACTCGGATATAAAAGAGGAACTCAAGGCAATGAATCCTCATTCAAAAACAGAAAAGATGCTTGAAGACATCCTCAAAGCCAAACCCGTCTCAAAAGAAGAGATAGGCAATGAAATAAGAAAGGCAACGGAACCCATTATGACCAGGACAAAAAAAATATTAGAGGAGGTAGAAGAAGTGAAAGACGTGGCAACTAACAACTTAGCCACAAACGCAACTACCACCCAGGGACTCGGAGCGGAGTTGGCCATGGCGGACACGGCGGCGCAGATCGAGGGAATACTAAACCCGATACGCGCCGACGTAGCGGAAATGGCGTCTACCTCCCGCGTGCTCAACAAAACCATGGAGTGGTACAATTCCTCCTTAAAACAAAAACCGACCATCCAGCAGGAGATAACTTACGCTTCGGTCGCCAAGACCCCCAGAAAACACCTTAACCACACCGTGATAGTCTCCAGCACAGATCCCAATAACACTGGAGAAAAGGTGCTGGAGGACATCACGAGAGCCTTAGATTTCAAGAACATCGGAGTAAAGGTGGACAGGGTCCGAAAGGCCAAAAATAGTAAGATCCTGCTGAGTTGTGCAGAAAAGGAAGACATAAACAAAATCAAAACCCAAATAACAAAAACTACTAAGTTAAAAATTCATGAACCGAAACCCCAAAACCCGCTAATAAGGATCAATAACATCATGGCGTACCTAAGGGATGAGGAAATTGTCGAACATATCAAGGCTCAAAACAAGAAACTTTTTGAGGACCTGCCTGGACAAGACTCATCCCTTAAGGTTAGATACAGAAAAAGGGCGAGGAACGCGCTACAATGCCACGTCGTCCTTGAAGCTGCACCGATCCTACACAAAAAGATGATAGAGGTGGGGTCGGTCCACATATCAATCCACAGGAGGGATGTGGAGGACCAATCACCGCTTATACAATGTTCGAAATGCCTAGGATTCGGACACACCAAAACACTATGCAAAGAGCCGCATCAACACTGCAATTACTGCGGAGGTGCGCACTCTTGGCAGGAGTGCCGAACCAGGCAGGAGGATAAACCACCCAAGTGCAAAAATTGCAAGGACGCGAAGGTTCAAGACCCCTTCCCACATATGGCATTCAGTAATGAGTGCCCTCAACGCCTAATGTGGGACAGACTGGCGCGTTCCAAGATTAGCTATTGCTAAGGTCAGCCAAACCGACCTGAGGGCCCTAACAAACGTCGACAGGAGAGGTGGAACGAGACTGGGGATTATACAATGTAATCTCCAGCGCTCGAAACAAGCAATGGCTGAGCTGCTGAAGCTTAACGAGGTAAGGGGCATAGCCATGGCACTGGTGCAGGAACCATATACGGGTTCAAGCGGTAGTGTCAAACAATACCCCGGCACAAGAGTCATCCAGTGCACCCAAAACATCCACAGCCGTAACCCAGTGAAAGCTGCAATAATCGTCTTCGACGACCGGTTGAGAGTCATACAAGACCCTCAGCTGGTCTCCGAAACCGAGGTAGCAGCGATACTGGAGATCGGAAGCTTCAGACTCGGAGCAATCTCGGTCTACTTTGACGGGAATGTCGACATCGGGCCCTACATTGATAGAACTAAAGTAATAGCTAACACCCTGAAAACGCCAAATACCCTTGTAGCGGGAGACATCAACGCTTGGAGCTACTGGTGGGGTAGCGCCTCAGAGGACCAGAGAGGGACGGAATACTGCGCCTTCCTCAACGAAATGGACTACCACATCCTCAACACCGGACAAACCCCGACGTTCGAGGTTTGGAGAGACAATAGGCACTGCACCAGCATTGTGGACGTAACCGCCTGTAGTTCGTCTTTGTTGGGGAAGTTAAGGGACTGGAAGGTGGACGCAACGCTGATCACATCAGACCACAATGCCATAACATACACACTGGTACTAGGCGGGAGGCTGCAACAAGCACCTATTCCAACGACCAGGGTGTATAACACCAAGAAGGCGGACTGGTCAGCGTTCAGAGAGACATTCCTTTCTTCACTCACAGAGATGAACGTTACGTCGGAGAGAATAGATGCCATTGTTTCCGGAGAGGAGATGGAGTACCTGATCGAAGCCTACACAACATCCATTCAGATAGCAAGCGAGATTGCTATTCCGAAGTTAGGCAGAAGGCGTAAGGGCACCGTCCTTCCCTGGTGGTCCGAAGAGATTGATCTCCTCAGGAAGAACGTCCTGACCAAAAAGAGGAGGATCAAAAATGCTGCACCCCACCGGAGGAAATCTGTATTAAAAGAATGCCTTGAGGCCAAGGATAACTACATCCAAAAATCCTTGGAGACCCAAACTCAGAGTTGGAAGGAGTTCTGCACCAGGCAGGACAGGGAGAGTGTGTGGGATGGGATCTACCGTGTACTCAGAAAAACAGCAGGTAGAAGAGAAGACCTTCTACTGAGAGGTAACGACGGTAGGACACTAAACCCTAAAGAGTCTGCCGACCTCCTAGCTAATACGTTCTACCCTGAAGACACGGTGGAAACCGACACCCCTTGTCACATCAGCTACCACCTAGTATTAATAACTATAAATTGTCAAGTGCGTTCTTTAGAAAATTAACTAAACATGGAGGATCATTAATATACACAAAACAGAATATACATTGTAAAGAGCGAAAAGACATTGTGGATCTTTCAATAGAGCGCACTGTTGAACTGTCATGCGTGGAACTCGAGCATACTATAGCTATGTGCGTGTACCGACCTCCACAATCGGATTTTAACCTTTTTGAATGTGTGATGGAGGACTTAAGCGAGTCTGTACTGGGCGAAAGAATATAGTTATTTGTGGAGATTTTAACAGTGACGTGAACATTTAAGTGCAATCTTCCATAAGTACTAGGTTTATAAATTTATTTCAATCTTATAATCTAAATAACATACTTTGTGAACCTACAAGAATATCAGCTGTGGCGTAGCCTATTTTTCTATTATAATTTTTATTTCTTTTTTTTTTTACTTTTGTTAAATTATAAGTGTGTATTTTATGTTTTAATTATTTTTTATAAATTTTATTATTTTATTAATTTCAACGGACAGAATAAATACGACAAGTCTTTTTATATACGTAAGCGCGCGAGCGACGCGGTCAGACTCCGCCCCATTGCGGGGCGACGTCCACCCGCGGGCCCTGCGGCCGGCCGGCCGTCGCAGGCGCTTCACAAGTAAAAATTATTGTTAATTGTAAAATTAATTCTTTTTAGTTCGCTAAAACTTCCGGGTCGATCTGCACGTCGCTCGCATGCTCGCTAGCTACATACGTAATTCAAAGTGTCTCATCGTTTACTTAAGGACTTAAATTAATTAGTGTAATAAGTATAATAGTTGGTGAATCCAATAAAAACAATATTCGCAATTATCGTGATTTACATATCCTGTGTTACTCCTCCTCAGTAGTGATACAACCTACCACTAAACTGGTGACCCCGTAGAGCACGACGCTTATTCTCTTCTGCTTGAATCTTGAAAGTACCCTACACGATGACGACAGACGGAAAGAAAGATGGCGCCGAGCAAATAGCAGAGTCATGCCGAGTTGGCGTACGCGTGCCGCCATTTTATCCTGAAAAGCCGGCGCTCTGGTTTGCACAATTGGAAGGTCAATTCGTCCTCGCCAACATCACCAGCGACACGACGAAGTTCTACTACGCCATTGCGCAGCTCGAACCTCAATACGCAGCCGAAGTGGAGGACATCATTACCACACCTCCTAACACCGGAAGATACGATAAGTTGAAGGCGGAACTAATAAAGAGGCTTTCGGTATCTCGAGAAAAGAAGGTGCAACAGCTCCTTTTGCATGAGGAGCTCGGGGACCGGAAACCATCACACTTCGTACGCCACCTACAAAATCTAGCGGGACCCGGCGTTCCAGAGGAGTTCTTAAGGACGATTTGGACCAGCCGACTGCCACAGAGCACGCAGTCGATCATCGCGTCGCAACCTCGAGCATCGCTAGAAGAGCTGGCCGACCTAGCAGACCGGATTCATGACGTGGTCACGCCCAACTTGCAAGTGGCCTCCGCATCAAGCCCAGCTCCACCTGAAAGCAGCGTCAACGCCATGACTCGTCAAATCTCTGAACTCACTAGGCAAGTGGCGGAGCTGACGACGAGGGTGAGCAGGATGTCGCGACCCAGGCAGCGTGACCGTTCCAGGAGTCGAAGGCGCCAGAACTCCAGTTCCTCGAAGTCTCAGTGCTGGTACCACACTAAATTCGGCGAAAAGGCGAAAAGGTGCATAAAACCGTGCGAATTCTCGGTAAACTCAACGGGCGGTCGTTAACGGCGACTGCCGATTGCCCGAGTATCGGTCGCCTATTCGTTACGGATGCGAAAACAAAAACGCAGTTCTTAGTGGACACTGGAAGTGACCTCTGTGTTTTTCCGTGGAGTGGTATTAGAGACTCTAAGACTAAAACGAATTACGATTTATGTGCCGCTAATGGTAGCAAAATAAATACATACGGGTATGTAAATCTAGTCTTAAATATAGGCCTACGCCGCGACTTTCCCTGGCGATTTATTGTAGCCGATGTCACAAGGGCGATAATAGGCGTTGATTTTTTATCTTACTATAATTTAATTGTGGATTGCAGGAATCAACGTCTTATCGATAGCAACACAACGCTATATACTGTGGCTTTGCCTGCGTGTCCTGCTGACATTTCATCGGTAAAGGTGATCACTGGTGAGTCGGTTTATCATCACATACTACGGGAATATCCCGATATCACTCGTCCATCCGGTACTTTACATGCACCTAAATACAACACAGTACACCATATACGTACTACACCCGGGCCACCCGTATCATGCACACCACGAAGGCTGGCCCCTGACAAATTGAAGGTAGCTAAGGAGGAGTTTGCCACTATGCTTCAGATGGGCATAGCCAGACCCTCTGAGTCCCCGTGGTCGTCACCACTCCACTTGGCGCCAAAGAAAGACAACAGCTGGCGCCCCTGTGGCGACTACCGGCAACTCAACGCCCGTACAATACCGGACAGGTACCCGATCCGCCATATACATGATTTTGCGCACACAATTGCCGGTTGCAAGGTTTACAGCACTATCGACCTCGTAAAGGCGTACCACCAGATACCGGTTGCCTCAGAAGACGTACCAAAAACTGCTATTACCACACCTTTTGGCATGTACGAGTTCCCATTCATGACGTTTGGACTACGTAATGCCGGACAAACCTTTCAACGTTTCGTGGATGAAATGCTACGAGGATTGGAATTCTGTTACGCCTACCTGGACGATTTCCTAGTTTTCTCTGAAGATGAAGAAACCCATAAAGGTCACTTGAGGCAACTCTTCGCTAGGCTCCAAGAATATGGCATGGTAATCAACACTTCCAAATGTATCTTTGGAGTACCAGAGGTGACGTTTCTAGGATACCATATATCCACTAGCGGTACCAAGCCTTTACCTGCCAAAGTCCAGGCAGTTCAAAACTTCCCAGTGCCAAAGAACGTCAAAGAACTGAGAAGATTTCTGGGCATGCTGAACTTTTATAGAAGGTTTATACCGAACGCAGCTCAACACCAATCTCCGTTGAATGCACTTCTTGTTGGTTCTGTAAAAGGATCCGACCCCATAACCTTCACAGCAGTAGAACAGGAAGCTTTTAACGCCTGTAAGCAAAGTTTATGTGACGCAACACTATTGGCTCACCCAGATAGCCAAGCTAAATTAGCCATAGTAACAGACGCATCTGATGTGGCCATTGGAGCCGCTTTACAGCAGTTGACGCATGAGGGTTGGCAGCCACTCGCGTTCTACTCACATAAACTCAGTCCTGCCCAGCAAAAATATTCTTCGTATGATAGAGAGCTGCTAGCAACATATGAAGCGATCAAATATTTCAGGCATATGGTCGAAGCAAAAGATTTCGTGGTATATACAGACCATAAACCTTTGTGCTTCGCATTCAGTTCGCGTAAAGAAAATTGCTCACCAAGACAGTTCAGACACTTAGATTTTATATCGCAGTTTACAACGGATATAAGACACATATCAGGAAGAAACAACGTTGTCGCAGACACTCTCTCACGGATTGAGGAAGTTGCTAAACCAGTCGACTCTGAGCAGCTAGCACAATCTCAATCCACGGACGCCGAGTTGCAGAAGCTCCTTAACAGCGACACCTCTTTATCCTTGAAAAAGATGAAACTGCCAGGAACACACTCTGAACTGTATTGCGATGAGAGTAGCAATAGCATACGCCCATACGTTCCTCAAGACTTTCGCCGGAGAGTTTTTGAAAGTTTGCACTGTCTTAGCCATCCAGGTGCCAAATCAACAACCAGGATAGTCTCAGAGAGGTATGTTTGGCCAGGTATTAGAAAAGATTGCAGAGAATGGACACGAGCCTGCCCAGCATGCCAACGGTCAAAAATCTCTCGCCATTGCTCGCCATCTGTTAGAACTTTCAAATTACCACGATCACGGTTTGCTCATATCCATATCGATCTCGTTGGTCCATTGCCATATTCACACGGTTATAGATATTGCCTCACCGCCGTCGACCGTTTCACCCGTTGGCCTGAGGCCATACCCTTACGCGACATAACCGCTGAGTCCGTGGCCAACGCATTACTATTCGGATGGATATCACGCTTCGGTTGTCCCATCGACATAGTCACCGATCGTGGCGCACAATTTGAATCTGCCCTATTTAAGCGTTTGTCAGACCTCATCGGCTTCAAGCACAAAAGAACGACCGCGTATCACCCAGCATGTAACGGGATGGTGGAAAGATTTCATAGGCAACTTAAAGCCGCAATTACTTGCCACGGAAACCAAAACTGGGTCGAGTCTCTTCCGATAGTACTTTTAGGCATCCGGAGCGCTTATAAGGAAGACTTACGCGCCTCCTCAGCTGAGCTCGTCTACGGCGAAACACTTAGGTTGCCTGGGGAAATTCTTCATCCTCAAGCTGACGACTCAACCGACGTGGCAGATTACTTGACACGAATTCGGACATTTGCACGGAAGCTCAGACCAATACCAGCGTCGCGTCTTGGCACTAGGTCCTTCTTTGTTTTCAAAGATTTAAAAACAGCTTCTCACGTCTATCTCAGAGAGGAGATTAACCGTGGATCCCTTAAGCCGGCCTATACTGGCCCTCACGAGGTACTCAAAAACAACTCCAAAGTGCTTACCATTCTTTTTCACGGAAAACCTGTCACAGTATCTGCAGATCGTGTCAAACCAGCCTACATACTTCACGACACACATAACACAAACACACAAACAAACACACACTCCCCACAACACAACACGGAACATAAACACTTAACACCACCACTACAGGAACCCACTCAGCCTGATGCCGAAGGTGTTAATGACAGAAGGACACGTTCAGGTCGTAAAGTTCGATTCCCGGACTATTATCGCCCGTAGGACGGCCTCTGGAGGGGGGTGATGTGGCGTAGCCTATTTTTCTATTATAATTTTTATTTCTTTTTTTTTTACTTTTGTTAAATTATAAGTGTGTATTTTATGTTTTAATTATTTTTTATAAATTTTCTTATTTTATTAATTTCAACGGACAGAATAAATACGACAAGTCTTTTTATATACGTAAGCGCGCGAGCGACGCGGTCAGACTCCGCCCCATTGCGGGGCGACGTCCACCCGCGGGCCCTGCGGCCGGCCGGCCGTCGCAGGCGCTTCACAAGTAAAAATTATTGTTAATTGTAAAATTAATTCTTTTTAGTTCGCTAAAACTTCCGGGTCGATCTGCACGTCGCTCGCATGCTCGCTAGCTACATACGTAATTCAAAGTGTCTCATCGTTTACTTAAGGACTTAAATTAATTAGTGTAATAAGTATAATAGTTGGTGAATCCAATAAAAACAATATTCGCAATTATCGTGATTTACATATCCTGTGTTACTCCTCCTCAGTAGTGATACAACCTACCACTAAATCAGCGACTTCCGCAACCTGCATAGATAACGTGTTTTGTAGTTGTGAGGCCGTTAATAAGAAAATCTTATCAAACCTTACATCAGATCACTTTGGCCAAATGGTGTCAATAGGTATAAAAAAAAAATCAAAAGAAACGAAAAATCACTTGTAGGCCAATTACTGTAAAAGGTTCAATCAACTTCAATAATGCTTTACACTGTAGCCTTCCAAAATTGAATCTTAGCTCAAATGATCCCAACTCTTTATATAATTCTCTTTTACAAGTAATTAATAACGAATTCAATAAAATATATCAGTTAAAAATCTTTTATCAAAACAATGAAATGCAGTTCTCAGACTGGGCCACTACCGGTATCTATATAAGTCGAACTAAATTGTATGAGCTATATGAACTTAAGAAATATAATCGTGATTGTAAATTTATCAATTTTGTTAAAAAATATTCCAAGTTATTTAAACAAGTTTGTCAAACAGCTCGTTCGTTGCATATTAAAAATAAAGATGTAGTTAAAATGGACAAAGGGCTAACTCCGCTCTCCTTAGGCAAAGAGGACTGGCGCAAGCCTGTAGTACTAAGTACTGAGAACCGCAAGGAGGTATGGAAGAGCAAGAAGTTACACGGACGCTTCTATCGGGCCCTTCATGGACCCGATGTGGACTTTATGGCGTCCGTATCTTGGCTACGGTTCGGCAACCTATTTGATGAAACCGAAGGTTTTGTCTGTGCGATTGTGGACGAAGTTATCATGACGAACAATTACCGGAAGTATATTGTGAGGGATGGCACGGTGAACATATGTCGGGCGTGTCACACTCCGGGCGAATCCCTTAGTATAAATAATATATAGTATTTGCACAGACATAATCAAGTGGCCAAGATTATCCATCAACAACTTGCACTTCGATACGGTCTTGTGGTATCAGAGGTACCATACTACAGGTATGTGCCCGACCCAGTTCTCGAGAATGGTCATATCACACTGTACTGGGACCGATCTATAATCACTGACAGAACTGTTGTCGCCAACAAGCCTGATATAGTGGTGACAGATCGGTCAGAGCGCCGCACGATAATTGTTGACATCACCATCCCTCATGACGAGAATCTCGTGAAGGCTGAGAAAGATAAACAAATAAAATATCTTGACTTAGCTCACGAGGTTGTCGACATGTGGGATGTGGATACAGCAGTTATTGTGCCGATAGTTGTTTCAGCGAATGGCCTAATGGCCAAGAGCCTCGACCAACACCTTAAGAGGCTCTCGTTAGGTAGCTGGGTCAAGGGCCTGATGCAGAAGGCAGTACTCCTCGGCACGGCGCGTATTGTGAGGAAGTTCCTCTCTTTGGAGCCCTGACTACCGGTGGCTTGGACCCTGTTCCCGCCACTGGTTGGCCTCTGTATTTTATATTTTTAAATATATTTTATATGTTTGCATTTTATATTTAAAAATGTAATATTATATGAGTGAAAATTTTTATAAATAAAAAAAAAAAACCGCCTTCAAAAATGAACTAAAAAGAAAAAAATAATCAGTTACATCCATATCCAATTTACGATTTTTTAATCACCTCTCAAAGTCGGTGCCAACATTGCTATATATGCATATAGGTACATAATACATACATACAAAAACTAAATCTATTTATTGTATAGATGACACCATTAGACAAACCTTACTATCGATACAAATTAAATGATTTCAATATAGGAATTTATTTACTTTGTTGGCACCGCCTTCAAAAGGTGATTAAAAAATCGTAAATTGGATATGGATGTAACTGATTATTTTTTTCTTTTTAGTTCATTTTTGAAGGCGGTTTTTTTTTTATTTATAAAAATTTATTTACTGCTTTTCAGTGTTGTTTTGTTATTTATAATTACAATTGGTAGTGTTTGTCATTCACTTTAATGCCGTTAATCATTGAGGAGTTCTCCTGGTAGTCCACCATCAGCTAGACTTCATCATAGGCATGTTTACTAACATCAATTGCTTGACGACTATCTTAAAGAAATAGAACTAAGCCCGTAAAATAGTTACTTACTAATAGGTTCTGATTACTAGTTGTGGTCTTCATCATCAGTTCCACTTCATCAAATGTCACTTTTCGTGAGCATATGACCAAGGCACTTTGAATAAAACCGAAATCACTATAGGTGTGCCTATAAAATTTGAGGAGTTCCCTCGATTTCTCCAGGATCCCATCATCAGATCCTGATCTCCTGACAATGGGACCACCTGTAAAACATGCCCTTTCAAACAAAAAAAGAATTGTTAAAATCGGCCCAGCCATCTTCGAGTAATTCGGTAACATACATAAAAAATAAAAAAAAAAAAAAAAAAAGGCCCCGACGAATTGAGAACCTCCTCCTTTTTTTGAAGTCGGTTAAAAATAAATAAAAAGTTATAATAATAAAAATAATATACAAGATTATACAATGAAATAAAAATAAAGTATGTACTGTAGTAACCTAGTTATCCCAAAGAAGTTTTACTTACCTGTGATTCAAATATGGTGTGGAGGCAGTACGGGCCCTCATAGAAATGAAAACCGTGCGTTATTGTTAGTTGGCATTACGGGAACTTAAGTGAAAGACAACCGTACCTACGTATTTGTGTGCAGGCAGTATGGGCCTTCATATAAATGAAAACCATGCGTAATTGTGTGTAGGCAGTGCGGGCCTTTAAATAAATAAAAACTGCACGTTATTGCGTAAGTGGCAGTATGGGCCTCATGATATTAGAAACCATACTTAAAAATTTGTAAAGTTGTGTTTTGTGGTATAGGCCATGTGAGCCTTTCCTAAAATGCAGTATGAGCATTCCTGTTATATGTTCCTCGGATATGGCAAATCTACTTCCACCCCCGGAAAAACTTGACCTAGAAGGTGACAACGCCACGATTGCGTTACGATGGGAAAAATGGAAAAGGTCTTTTAATATTTACTTAGACGCTACAGAAATTAATGGACCTGAAAGAAGAAGGGCTACGTTATTACTATTAGGTGGATCGGACCTACAAGAAATTATTTACAATCTACCTGGAGCACATGTAGATGCCTCCGAAGGAGTTGATGTATTCAGCACTGCATTCGATAAACTTGATGGATATTTTCTTCCAAAGCAAAATAAAATCTATGAAAGGCATATTTTTCGCCAAATTATACAAGAGGAGAATGAAAAATTTGAAAAGTTTGTTGTTAGGCTCCGAAATCAAGCAGGGAAGTGCAAATTTAGTAATGCCGAGGAGAACTTGATTGACCAGATTGTAGAGAAATGTTCATCTTCAGAACTTCGTAAGAAAATATTGACCCTAGGAGATAATGTACCACTTGATAAAATTATTATGGAGGCTAATTCATTAGAAGCTGTGGGGTATCAGCTAGAAGGATATGGACAAAACAAGACTACCACTTCGAATAGCTCTGATATTAATGCAATAAAAAATCGTTCTATTAAGCCAGGATTCATTAAATCAGGAAAAGGGAAATGCGGAAGATGTGGACATATTACACACACCTTGCCAAATCAAAAGTGTCCAGCAAAAAAGAAAACTTGTCACGCTTGCGGCAAAATAGGTCATTTCAGTGCGTGGTGCAGGACAATACCACAGAAACGGAAATTTGAAAATAAGCAAAATGAAGACAATAAATATAAAAGAAAAAGGCAAGAGAAAGATGTAAATTCTATTGAAGAAGAGACAGCTGAATAATATGTTTTTAATATGAATGATGATGATGAAATGAAATGAAAGATGCTATGATTGAATGTCTATTGGGAGGTGTTAATCTAGATATGTTAATAGATTCTGGCTGCAAACTAAATCTAATTACTGACAAAGCTTGGGAAATGTTAAAAATGAATAGTGTGAAAGTATGCAACCAAACCAAGGGTTCAAATAATAAATTATCATTATGGAAGTAAAACGGCATTGGATGTAAAAGGAACCTTTAATACCACCATTAAAACGAATGGGCGATCTGTTTACACTAAAGTTTATGTAATTAATGGCGGATCAAGAAATCTATTGGGAAAAGAAACCGCAATTGGGTTAGCCGTCTTAAAATTAGGCATTGGTGTACATGAGGTCAGAGAAAAAACCAGCCTTTTACAAAATTAAAGGATGTTCTGGTCGAAATTCCCATTGATGAGAAGTGCAAACCAGTATCACAGCCATATAGAAGAATACCTATTCCTATTGAAAAAAAGGTTGAACATAAAATACAGAAACTGCTTGAGTTGGACATTATAGAAAAAGTACAGGGACCTTCTCAATGGGTTTCACATGTTGTTCCTATACTAAAAGATGACAATGATTTACGGTTATGTGTCGATATGAGGCGGGCTAATATGGCAGTTATGAGGGAAAATCATCCCTTACCCTGTATGGATAATCTATTGCCGAAAATAAAAAAGCCAAATTCTTCTCCAAACTAGACATCAAAAATGCTTTCCATCAGGTGGAAATTCATCCCAATTCCAGACACTTAACGACATTTATAACATCTAAAGGACTATACAGATATAAGCGATTGATGTTCGGAATCACCTGTGCACCCGAATTATTTCAGAAAATATTAGAGAAAATACTAGTGGGATTAGACGGAGTAATAAATTTTATTGACGATATTTTAGTTTATACCAGGGCTTTCGAATCAGAGCTGTGTTTCTACGATAAAATTTTACTAAGGGGTAGTCGGGTAAGAACTAAGACAGAGGGTTTTAGAAGCAGCACATGAAGGTCACCCGGGAATAGTTGCAATGAAAAGTCGTCTAAGGTCTAAGGTTTGGTGGCCACGTATAGATAAAGATGCCGAGATCCTTGTAAAACAATGTAAAGGATGCACTGTTGTCGGTTTGCCTACCCCACCAGTTCCAATGAAGCGAAGAGAACTCCCTGTTGCTGCCTGGGTAGATATTGCAATAGATCTACTTGGACCTTTGCCAAATAATGAATACTTGTAGTTATTATTGATTATTATAGTCGACACAAGGAAATAAAATTTACTAAAATAATAACGAGTTCAAAGATTATAAAATTATTAAAAGAAACATTCAGTCGCCTTGGCTATCCTGTTTCTATCACAGCAGACAACGGTCGTCAATTCATAAGTGAGGAATTCAAAGAATATTGCAGACAGTTTAATATAAAAATATTTAACACCATTCCCTACTGGCCTCAAATGAATGGCGAAGTAGAAAGACAAAACAGGGATATTTTAAAAAGGTTAAAAATAAGTCAAGTGCAAAAAAGTGATTTAAAGGAAGCTGTATGGGAATATTTAATGATGTATAACTCGACACCACATACTGTAACAGGCAAAACACCTACCGAACTATTTTTTAAGAGGATGATTAAAGACAAAATTCCTTCATTGTTATATAGTGAACGTGTATTGGACGATTCAGAAGTTAGAGACAGGGATGCAATACATAAAGAAAGAGGAAAAGAGTACGGAGATAGAAAGCGAAGAGCTCAATAAACAATGATCACAGAAGGTGACAAAGTATATGCGAAGGACATGGAGAAAGGGTATAAATTATCAGTTAATTACAAATTAACTCCGCATATAGTGGAAAGAACAGAAGGTGGAGACGTACTCGTGAGAAATGAAAAAACTGGTCAAACACTTAGACGCAATGTTATACATTTAAAAAAAATTGAAGGTGAATGGAAAGTTCAAAACAATGGTGGAAAGGAAATTGAAGAGGAAAAGGAGGGAAATTAAATGGATCAGAGTGAAGAAAAATAGTAGATTTAGTAGTAAATAAATAGTACGCCTGGGTTTATTATCTAAGTTTATTCTTTATAGTATAAAATTGTCTACTAAATATTATTACAAAATTTAAACTTCTTGATTATAGTACTAAGTGATTATTATGAATATCTCTTGTTGGAAAATTATTCTGTGTTTTTATATTACTCATCTTTCAGCAATTATATTTGGTATATTTATAAAAGGATATATTTTCAATAAATAATTATATTAAGGAAGGGATGTAGTGTTTGTATACTTGTCTCGAGTACACGTGTAGTGGGGGTACAGTTGCGCGCGAGCCGGTGGTGAGAACGGACGTGTAATCTACAGCTACTGGTGACATAACGAGCCAATAACTCATATTTGTGATAGTACGAGTACTACAGACACCCTGCACCATCATTCAATTTAGGAGGCTCTACACTCATAAAATACTGAATTGCCATATATTAAAGTCTTACAATATCTCTATATAAACTACAGTACTAGTAGAATTAAACTGGAGTCGACCGGACCGCCTACAAGAATAAAGAGAGGAGTCAGGCAAGACGATCGGATACCCCACACATTAGTGCCATTTTCATTTCATTTTGAGCAATCCAAGACTATAATCGAAAGCCTGTTTACCCAAGACCCAACAACAAGAAAATGAAATTGCTGAATAAGTTGCTGGGTCTCAGTATTATGGACAAAAATACCAAAAATATATTTGACCACAGCAGCAAAACACCTGGACTTGGTTGAGTACACGCCTTTATAAAACGCAATCTTTCAGTCTCTATACGCAAAGCTGAAGTGACTAGCTTAAATGGAATTTATGCTTTCAACAGAGAAGAAATAACAAATTTCTGTTATAAACTTGGCGACTTAATGAAAAAACAAAAGTTTATTCCCAGCAATACTTATAACGCTGGCCAAACTGGTATCACCACGGTGTGAGACTCGGGTTTGTTGCAAGTGGCGAGCGAGGGAGGAACACAACAGTCATATATGCGATGAGTGCAGCCAGAAACTTCATACCGCTTATGTTTATTTTTGCCAGTCGGAGAATGACCTTTATTAGAAAAAGATGGACCAGCTGGTGCATTATATGCCAACTCTGAAATAGGATGGATTAACGAAGATTTATATCTTCTTGCTATATCTTCTTCTGATAGCCTGTACGTCTGCTATACAAAGCAGTGTTTGCTTTGATATTGAAAAAATATTCGAAAATAAAAAATAAATTTTAGAGAACCAATTCTCTGAATTCGTGGCCCAAATTCAAACTCTAATCAACGTACAAAATGGAATAATTCAAAAAGTGTCCGTTTTGTATAGACACGTAACGGACACTTTTACTTACTACTTGCATAGGCAAATGGAAAATAAAGTTTCCCAGATAGTTTCATCATGTAATACCGATGTTAAAGTTGAGTGACAGCAAAGGTCGAGACGAATATATTCCATTGCATATGAAGCCAGTTAACAACGCTCAAGATTTGGACAACCTTGAAAAGCAGTTATCGGACTCACGATTCAAAGACTAATTGAAAAATATATGTTCCATGCTTTGTTCTGGCGTATGGTGCACCAGTGGTATGAAAAATACACTATTAAAAATAATGAAATGTTTCTCAAAACGATTTTGAAAAACGCTAAAAGCAGAAATTTAGGAAAGGAAACAGAGCTTTAACATGAAGACGATCGACATCTAAAAGAAATGCAAAACGTATTAAGGTCTCCGAAAATGATGCGATATAGAAGAATAAGAAACCAGAAATGGTAGAAAATAAGGCTAACGATGCAATGCAGAGCACCTCAAAACGCATTGCCAATTCTGACCTTATAATCGGTAAGAAGACAAGAGTTTGAATCTGAAACAAAAATGACTATGACATCAGTGAATTTACTACCAATATACGTTACGTGAACGGTAAAGAAAATATAGTGGCCGACGCATTAAGTCGCATTGAAACGATAAACTGTCCATCTAAAATTAAATACCAAGAAATAGCAAACGCACAAGAAGAAGATAACAATATACAACAATTACTACAACAAAATAATTTATCGCTGAAAAAATTTAATATGCCAAACACCGATATCGGACTATACTGTGAAACTTCAACAACTTATATTCGTCCATATATTCCTACATGGTACCGAAGAAAAGTATATAATAGTATACACAACATAAGTCATCCCGGTACAAGAACAACTAGCAAGCTGATATGTAAAAAAATATTTTGGCTCTCAATGAATACAGACATCGCGCAATGGACAAAAACTTGTGTTAATCGCCAGAAAAGCAAAATACATCGTCACACATTCAGCCCGACTCATTCATTCCCGCCAACCGAAATTTTTCAACACGTACCGACATCGTCGGACCTCTCCCTACAACCGCTCGGGGTTAAGGTAGGTAAGGTAAGGTATGCGATCAGTTACGTGTTTTTATGGCAAAACTATACATAATAAAGCATAAGGTACCCTTCCCCATATTACTCATGATGTATAGGAACGTATAGGACCCTAGCAGAAAGTATCATATCCTACGGCCTGGGTAGTTATGGACGTACATTTAAAACTTACCTAGACCGAATATTTAAAATACAGCAAAGAATATTAAAAAATGTAGTACCCCAAAAAATTCAAATTAAAATAAAAAACAAAATTTCTCTTTTCAAATATTGTAAAGTCTTACCAGTGTATGATCTAATTAAACTCGTTATACTCTCTAACAATTATTTTAATAATGAACTAAAAAATCCTTATATTCATAATATGACTACCAGAAATATAACCAATAAAAACTTAACCTTTCCAAGAACCAAAAATCTATACGGGAAAAAATCTCTTAACTATGTCCTACCTATGTTTATAAATGAGTTACCAAAAAATATTTGAGAAAAAATTACAGAAAAAAATATCAAAAATGTCCTAAAAAAATATTTTTATCAAAAATTATAATATACTATGTATGTATATATATGTATATGTGTGTATGTGTATATGGTATGTATATAAATAAAAAAATATATATAATTAAATGAGACATTTGGGAACAGCCTGTATTGTTTAGTTTTACTAAATAGTATATGCGAATACTTTTCTTAGCCAATACAAACCAGAAAATGGTTTAATGGCTTGTGAAATATATTAATGTGTATGTTTTATTATAAAAAGAAATAAATAAAAAACTAATTTTTCCTTTTTGCCTTTACGTAATTAGACCCTCGAAGAACCGCCATACTGGTACAAATGACCAAATATTTTGTCATTATCATCTCCCGGTCTTAAAGCAATCCCGACCGTTGATAATAATAATAATAATAAATACGTCAACACGAAAAAAAATGGGGCTGTCATAAAATTATTTAAAGAAATTAATGAAAAAATTCTATATTTATCTAAAAAAGTGTAAACAGATATTCTTGGATCATAAATAATAAAATATACGTACAATTATACAAAAATGAACAGATATACCTACATCAATAATTCTACCAAAAATAAAAGTGACATTGTCAAACCAAAATAAGAATGTTTAAAACCCAAAAACATGTTGACAAGAGCCAGACAACGAGCGCACAACTATCCATCCCCGGACCCGCCGCTCAGCTCCGCCTCGCAGACACAGGACCCCGCACAAGGAAGTAGTCTGGTGTCTGCAGTTGCGTCGAGCTCGAGCGACGAGTACTTCTCCCCGCCGACGTCGCCAACACCTGTACGTCGAGCGGGGAGACGCCGGCCACCGACGGGCTTGGGAGCCAGAGGCCAACCGGTCTCGAACAGGGTCCCCGCTTCCGGTGGTGGTGTGCAGCGCATGCGATGGACACAACCCATCAATGAAAATGTCATGCGCGCATACTATGGGGCTACAAAGGGGGGAACTAACCTCACGGCGTACCGTGTTAGGATGCTCTCTCTGTTTCAGGCGCTTGAACCAGCTGTCAACGTCTCGGCTCAACGACTGTCGGATCAGGTGCGAGTCATTCTGCGTAACAACAGGCTGAGTGACACCGTACTTGATCGGATTCGCTCGGAAACATGTAATAGCGGTGTCACTTCCGGCCCGTCAACGCCCGTGGTTGAGGTACCACTTCCTACAATACCACAGGGCCTAGAACATGATGACGAGGGCGGTGGTGACATGGCTATTACAACAAGTAAGTACAGTGATCATTTGAGGAGCGCACTGGGGGATGCGATTCGGGAGTATCGTAACACTCCCGCTGAGCTTAGGCCACGGTTGCCACGTTTACCCATGACTAAACGGAATAGGGACCTAGTGTGCACTCTGGATTCACTGCTCACAGATTATTTTGGGGGCAGTGAAAATCTCGAGGATACGCACTCAATTCTGTTTTGTGCGGTTGTTGCAGCATGTCGTGTAGCTGGTGTTACATTTGAAGACACCGAACGTGCTACACGACCAAAGGCTGTTGCACCGGCCTGGCAGAGCAGGATTGAGAAACGTATTAATGAGACCAGAGTGCTCATTGGAAAACTATATTGTTTTAAGGAAGGGAATACGCGTCCACGTGTAATGCGTTTCGTGGGGCGGGCGTTCTTGGGGACTGGTATAGGTCCGCAAGAATATCCGTCCCATGTCGTGGAGCGTATTGACTTCCTAAAACAAAAAGTTTATGCATGGGCAAGCCGCATCCGTCGGTACAGGCGGCGAGTGGACCGTTATCACTTGAATCGCAAATTCCAGAGCGATCAAAGGTGGGTGTACAGAACGTGGGAGCGACTCGACCAGGATGTGAACGATGGATGCCGCCCAGATGATGATGCCACGAATACATTTTGGCGCAACATCTGGTCGGTGCCCGTCGACCACATTGAAGGTGATTGGATGCTGGAGGTCAGGCAAGCGTGCGAGCCTTTGGAAGTGATGGGAAAAATTTCCATTGCTTCTGAAGATGTAGCCGCTGCAGTTCGATCCGTTTCCAACTGGAAGTCTCCGGGACCGGACGGGCTGCATAACTTCTGGCTAAAATGGCTACGCAGCTCGCATGAATGCTTGGCATCCCAGTTCCAGTCAGCTCTAGAGTCTGGGTCGCTACCACAGTTCCTTACCACCGGAGTCACCCACCTGCTCCATAAGTCAGGTAGTGCAACGGATCCTAAAAATTATAGACCGATTACTTGTTTACCGACGGTCTATAAGCTCCTTACCGCCATTCTGAGAGATAAGATTAATAGTCACATACAGAATAATAGTATTTTGTCTGTCTCTCAGAATGGATGTAGGGGTGGATCACGAGGCACTAAGGAGCTACTCCTCATTGATATGACCATTAGCCAACAGGTTCGTCGTTCTCGAAAGAGTCTGTCGACATGCTGGATAGATTACAAGAAGGCCTATGATTCCGTGCCGCATACATGGCTCTTGAGGGTGCTGGAGTTGTATAAATTAGATACAACTCTATGCAGTTTCTTGAGATCATGTATGGGGCAATGGCGGACAGTCCTTCGCTATCCAGGATGCCGAACGATTCATGGTAATGACGAACCGATAAGGATTGAGCGGGGAATATTCCAGGGCGATAGTTTGAGTCCATTGTGGTTTTGTTTAGCCTTGAACCCCCTAAGTACTCTCTTGGAGAGTTCAAGGCTGGGCTATCGTTTGCGGAGAGGAGGTAAAGTAATATCCCACCTACTTTACATGGATGACTTAAAGCTCTTTGCACCTTCAGATTCACAACTAATGGAGTTACTAAAGGTAACAGAAACTTTTAGTAATTCTATTAGAATGGAATTTGGAGTTGACAAATGCGCGGTTATGCATGTAAAGCGAGGAGAGATTATGGAATCTGACGGATTACAACTTTCAGATTCCATAAACTTTAAGTCACTGTCCGCAAACGAATCATACAAATACTTGGGTATGTCGGAAGCGTTAGGCATCAATGTGACCGACATGAAACAATCATTGCAGGAGCGTTTCTTTGGTCGCCTGAAAAAGGTACTCAAAAGTCTTTTATCAGGTGGCAATAAGGTTCGCGCCTTCAATGGTTGGGTCATGCCGGTCTTGATGTACTCTTTCGGCATACTCAAGTGGACTCAAAAAGAACTAGACGCCTTGGATAGGAAAGTCCGTGTCCTGCTGACTGCATATCGAATGCATCATCCTCGGTCTTCGGTGATGAGATTGTACATCCCACGGAGATGTGGTGGCCGTGGCTTTTTAAATGCCAAGACCCTACATAACCGTGAGGTATACAAACTCAGGGAGTATTTTCTCCACACTGACTTGGATATGCACCGAGATGTAGTTACAATGGACAAGGGACTAACTCCGCTCTCCTTAGGCAAAGAGAACTGGCGCAAACCTGTAGTACTAAGTACTGAGAACCGCAAGGAGGTATGGAAGTGCAAGGAGTTACACGGACGCTTCTATCGGGTCCTTCATGGACCCGATGTGGACTTTATGGCGTCCGTATCTTGGCTACGGTTCGGTAACCTATTTGGTGAAACCGAAGGTTTTGTCTGTGCGATTATGGACGAAGTTATCATGACGAACAATTACCGGAAGTATATTGTGAGGGATGGCACGGTGGACATATGTCGGGCGTGTCACACTCCGGGCGAATCCCTTAGACATATTATTTCCGGTTGTTCTCGTCTTGCTAACGGAGAGTATTTGTACAGACATAATCAAGTGGCCAAGATTATCCATCAACAACTTGCACTTCGATACGGTCTTGTGGTATCAGAGGTACCGTACTACAGGTATGTGCCCGACCCAGTTCTCGAGAATGGTCATATCACACTGTACTGGGACCGATCTATAATCACTGACAGGACTGTTGTCGCCAACAAGCCTGATATAGTGGTGATAGATCGGTCAGAGCGCCGCACGATAATTGTTGACATCACCATCCCTCATGACGAGAATCTCGTGAAAGCTGAGAAGGATAAACAAATAAAATATCTTGACTTAGCTCACGAGGTTGTCGACATGTGGGATGTGGATACAGCAGTTATTGTGCCGATAGTTGTTTCAGCGAATGGCCTAATGGCCAAGAGCCTCGACCAACATCTTAAGAGGCTCTCGTTAGGCAGCTGGGTCAAGGGCCTGATGCAGAAGGCAGTACTCCTCGGCACGGCGCGTATTGTGAGGAAGTTCCTCTCTTTGGAGCCCTGACCACCGGTGGCTTAGACCCTGTTCCCGCCACTGGTTGGTCTCTGTATTTTATATTTTTAAATATATTTTATACATATGTTTGTATTTTATATTTAAAAATGTAACTTTATATGAGTAAAAATAAATAAATAAGTAAAAAAATAATAATAATAATATTTATTTGGCAATAATAGAAGTACAGAAAATAAATGACACATACAGAGTACTTAGAAAAAACATTTCACAATATAATAGATTAATGACCCCATGCTAGGAAAATCCTGTGTTATGGGGAACATTCATCCGTCCACTACAACTAATTAAATCGACTATGTTTTCAAAGTAGAATACACATTTCATATTATAATAGCAGATAATATATATACTTGTTTATTTATTTTTTTTATTTATTATTATTTTTATATTTTTTTTTTGTGTCCCGACCAACGGTAAGATTTTGTTAAAAAGTGTAATATATGGTAATTATGTAAAAAGTAGGAAGTAAGAAGTATGTCTATTCGTGCGTGATAAGGTATGTATGAGAGTGGTTGTGGAGAGATGTGTGTGTGGGTGAGGTTGTGTGGGTGGGTTCGTGGGGTGTTGTGTATTTATTGAATTGTTGAGTGTGGTATTTGTACCTGATAGCTATGGTAATAAGGTAATTAATATGTGTGTTACTGGGAATAATTGCGAAATTGATAGTTTTTGTTTTTTACTCCAGTTGTCCTTTATATGCTGGTTTAATAAGGTTTTCTGTTTCGTGATAGTCTAGCGACATTAGATATTCTTTGGTGTTGTTTTTGCATTGGTGCTTGTTTAATTTATGTAAGTTAAGTTTTGTGTGTAACTTGTTGTACAGTAGAGAGCTCAAGAATGGAAAATGACGTCGTGCGAAGGCTGTATTAACGTGGAGTTTCTCGCAAGCAGGAATTGGTCTTCTCCTTGGAGCGGAGCTGCTAATTTCAGGGGGCAACAGCGCAGCGTGTTTACGCATGATTGTGCGGAGGATGTAAAGCTGCCTCACTGTTAAGGTTTTATACTCCATATACAATTGACGAGTCGGATAACGGAACGGCTTTCCCATGAGAACCTTGATGACAGCACGTTGGGTGCGCTCCACCTTGAGAGTTGCTGTCTTTGCAGTCCCTCCCCAGACCGTAATACAATACCCTACAATTGATCCACAAAGTGCATTAAAAACTACATTTAAGGTGTCAATGTGAGCCGATAGTCGAAGTTTTTTGAACGCAAATATAAGTTTTCGTATGCGTGATGAAAGGGCTTGAAGGTGTGTTTTCCACGATAGGCAGGCGTCGAGTTGCAGTCCGAGATATCTTATCACTTTCACTCTGGTCAAGGCAGGGCATGTACAATTAATGCCCTGTGTGTCACATTGGTGTGCTTTGACTGTGATTGTGTGTTCTGCTGGTTGCACAGAGGGTCGAGAGGTAAACGTTATGAATTTAGTTTTGTCGACGTTTAAGGTAAGACTGTTCTTGGATAGCCAGAAAGTTATTTGCCTTAGGACTGCTTCCGCAACGTCTATTGCCGCCTGCCAATCATGGCCGTGTGTCACAATTGCCGTGTCATCGGCGTAGACCACTACGTGCGCCGATGGATGGGAGAGCTCACAGAGCTCATTTACGTAGATAGAGAAGAGTAGGGGACTGATCAGACTTCCTTGGGGCACGCCGAACTCAATCAACTCATTAGCACTAATGTAGTCTCCTATTTTGACACACTGTGATCGGTCGGAGAGGAAGCTCTTAAATATATCGAGAGCAATTCCACGTACCCCAATGGATTCTAACTTCGATAGGAGGATAGGAACAGAGATCGTGTCGAAGGCCTTCGAGAGATCTAGGAAAATGCCTAGGCACTTCCTTTTTTTGTCAATATTGTTTACGACACAGTTAACTAGGTTGGAAACAGCATCTTCGGTAGAAAACCCCTTTCGAAACCCATATTGGTTTCGTGATATAAGTTTGTATTTGTTTACATAGTTGTTAAGGTTTTTATATAGTATTTTTTCCAGGATTTTGGAAAGAGCTGGAAGTACCGAGATAGGGCGATAGTTTATGGCGCTGCCTCTGTCACCTGATTTGTATATAGGATGAACTAGGGCCTTTTTTAGGGCTCTTGGGAAAATTCCTGCAGACAGAGAGAGATTGCAAATGTGTGTAATTGATGGAAGAAGTATGTTGCTAGCGGATTGCAATAGCTTGCACGAGATTCCGTCCCAGCCCGCGGAACTATCGGTACGGAGTTCCATAACCATTCGCTCAACCTCTTTTTCATCCGTCTCCAGTAATACCAATGAGTTGGGGGGTGTTATTGTTTTCCTGAAGAAAGATTGGGAGCAGTTCTGAGGAAGAATAATTTTGGTAGCGAGATTCTTGCCTACCTGTGTAAAATATGAATTTACAGAATCTACAGATTTTTGGGGCGATTGACAAAGTGTTAGGAGTTCAGTTGGTGAAGGTGAGTTGTGATTAGTATGAGTAATGTTTTTAATAGTTACCCACATTTTTTTGGGATTATTCTTAGCTTTCACAAACTCTTGTTTTTCATACGCAATTTTTAATTTTTTAAGTAAGCTGTTGCAGAAATTACGATAGCGAAGGTATGTGATTTTAAGGATATGGTTTTTAGGATCTTTGCTTATTTTTTTGTGCATCTGGTCTCGATTTCGAATACATCTCAATAATCCCGGAGTGATCCAGGGCTTTAAAATTCTGGCTTTGCTGGGAATGGATCTATAGATTGTGTTTTTAACTGTGATGGAAGACAAAATACCTATCAATTCGTCAGTTGCTAAATTCGGATCCTTCATTGCCATAATTTTTGAAAAATCACAATTTTCGATGTCTTTGATAGCATTTGAGAGATTGAGGCGAGATAGGTAAAATTTACGGGGTTTATTGATTGGTTTACAACTTTTAAGGCTTAATAGAACACCTGAATGATCGGTGACTGAGGTATCAAGAACTAAAGTTATCGCTAATTTGTTTGTTTTCAATAAAACGTGATCCAAACAGTTGTTTAGGCGAGTTGGAAGTTGGTGTGCTGGTAAAAGACCGTGAGAAGCTGCTAAGTTAAGATACTGATGAGACCGAGCATCAGTGCCGCTGGGACAAATATTTATATTGACGTCTCCAATCAATGCGATGGTGTTAAAATTTTTGAACTTTACCAAAACGTTATGTAAACCATCGAGAAAGTTATCAATGGTTTTGATTGACGGCGATCTATAAAGTGCAATTATTGCTACTTTATTTTCGATAGTACAAATAATGCAACTAGAGTCAGTGAATGGCGGCTCCGTGATGGTAAAACTCAAATGTTCTCTTATGTAAATAACTATTCCGTCATTCTTATTAAGTAAATTTTTAGTATGGTGTACTGTATAGCCAGCCAGAGTAGGTATTGAAGTAAGATTATTGAGCCAGCATTCTGTCAAGATCAGAACGTCACATTCAATTTTAATCGCTACTAGGAGGCAGTTGAAATCATGAAAGTTTTTGTTAATACTTCTAATGTTTATGTGGAGGAAGTTAATTGATTGGCCATTAACATAATTAGAACAGTTATCAGATGAGCATTGATACGAAAGGGAGACAGATACATCATCTAAGTCATTATTTATTTCGTTTATGGTAAAGGTATGGTATGGTATTGGTAAAGTTTTGTTTTTCTGCATCTATCACTTGGCATTATAACTTGTCGGGGATATTTGTATGAGTATGATGAGTAATTTGTAATGGTGTAGCTTATTATCATTACGGGTTTTGTACCATATAACCAGAAGGGAGAAAGTGGTAAAAAGTGTAAAATAGGTGTATGAAAGTGTATGAATCTGAGTGGGCGAATTGATGATAGGTAGGTATATTTGGCTGCAGTGTAGGTTATATTGGTGTAGTGTGTAATGTTAGTTCGAAGTAAAAGGTGTTTTTCTTGTTGGTTGGTGTAGTTGACATACTTAACTATATGTAAAAACTTATCTAAAGATGTATGGTGGGCGTTAACAAATAAAATGGTTTTATTTATCCTTAAAAGTAAATAGATATTAATAAGGCATGCAAACTTAGATTCATAGGATAGTCATTGTTCTGTTAAACGTTCCAGTTCCCGCAGAGTCTGCTCAGACTTCACCAGTATTTGCTTAGCTCCCGTTGTTTTCCTCAAAAATATATTGCCATTTATGGTCCAACAAAATTCGAATTTGTTTAGTTTTGCAAAATCTTTAGTTGTAAAGAAAAGTTTTCTGGAGCTGGCTGGAAGATGTTCAGATATATAAATCGGCCGCCGTTCACCGGGCAGGCCAATGCTAAGGGAACTGAGGCGGTCATTACTGTGTTTCTTATTGAAGTTGCGGGTCGCCGTGAGCAATTGGTTTTTTGTCTGGACGCTAGTAAGTTCAGCGACAATCGGTCTGACAGAGCCCGATTTACCCGGTAGACGGTAAACATCACGCAAGTTGGCACTATTAAGCGGAATATCAACGGCTGAGCTGACTTTGGTTATAATATCCGCGAGATCCGACACAGACTCGTTCTCGACAGCGGGTACGTTACGAATTTCAACACTGGAGGGGCGAGATAGACGCTGGATATCCTGGATCTTAGTTTCCAGATTTAGTATACTTTCTCTATAAGAAAGTTTTTCTTTTTGAAGTATCTCTAATTGCTTAAATATATCATCATACTGCTTGTTAATGAATACAACGGTTTTTTCTATCTCGTCATTTGACTTTTGAATGCAATGGATTTGCGATTTAACCTCGGTCATTTCAGCAACCAATTTATTTAGAGTAGAAGTTTGATCATTACAAAATTTCGTGAAGTAGGCTTCCTGGTCTGTTTTCCAGTTATGCAGCATTTGTTGTATTTCCTTTTTGAGATCCTGGTATTCGGAGCCTGGAGAGCAACATGTGCGGGGACGCTTGTGACGCATTGTAATGTTTACATCTTCATAAGGACTGTTCGTTATAAGTGTAGGAATATCCGAGTCAGACGATGTTTGAGTAATGTTGGTAGTAGAAGAATTTGATGGCGGTGAGCGCTGTACGCGAGGCATACTGTGTGGGTAGGCAATGGTCTCGTGAACGGTCGAACAAAGTAAAATGAACCGTAGTACTCACAGCAGTAGGTTGAGGATGAACGAAGGGTGGTGGCCGCGCTTGAGACGCCGCGTCGCCCGGATGGTATTGCTTGGGCAGAACGAGATGGCAATTATGACCACTGTGCTGCTTCCGCGGAGGTGAAGATGGTGAGTGCGGAGCAGGATCTTTACGCTTACGGCACTAGTTTACCGATGAAACAGCTTTATCACCCGCGAGAAGTGGATATGATTATAAGCAATCGTGATATCTATTTAAGTGTTATAGTTGCATACGCTATGATGAGTATTATAAATTAAATTTGACACACGTCTACTCTTAGACAAGGTTTCGGACGGAAGCATATATAAAGTACAATATATAAGCATAGCGTTGATATATCAGCAGAGACAGTCGCACAAGCTATTTGTTAAATAATTGTAACAAAATTACATACATATGTCCAGCAGCGCTATCTGTTGTCATTCCTAAGTTAGTGAATGTATTCTGTTTAGGGAATTAATGTATGTGAATGATTGAAATAAATAGTTTAGTTGATTCAAAACCAGCAAAGCGTATTTATCAAAGCGTAAGTTTTGAGTGATCTATCTGTGCAGTTAGTATAAAAATGTCGATGAACTATTTAACAAATATCCCGAAGTTCAAAGGTCGCGAGAATTACGACGACTGGTGCTTCGCGGCGGAAAATGTGCTAGTACTAGAAGGCATGGCGGACGCTATCAAGGCGCCATTAGCAGAAACGGCTACATCGATTTAGAAAGCAGACGATATGAAGGCAAAAGCAAAACTAGTGTTAACAATCGACGCTTCTTTATATGTCCATATCAAGCAATGTGCAACGACATATGAATTATGGAGAACCTTAAAGAATATGTTCGACGATTCTGAATATTCACGTAGAATCAGTTTGCTTAGAAACCTCATCAGTATACGCCTAGAAGACTGCGATTCGATGACCAACTATGTAAACCGCACAGAAACTGCAAGGGACTGGTTTCGAAATAAATGACCAGTGGATCGCATCATTAATGTTAGCCGGGTTACCTGAGAAATTTGAGCCTATGATAATGGCAATAGAACAGATCCGTAGTTGAAAAAGCTCGCTGTCTCCTATTTGATGCCCAATTTCAGAAGAACCTGTGGGCAGAGGTCGTACATACGACAGTGTACATACTAAATCGTGTACCAGCTGCAGGTATAGGTAACAAGACAACTCCTTATGAAATATGGACGGGCAGAAAGCCAAAGTTGAATCACCTGCGTGTATTTGGCAGCCCAGTCATGGTACATATCCCTAAAGAAAAACGCAAGAAATGGGACAAGAAAGCGAAGAAAATGTTCCTGGATAGGTATTCTGAGAATATCAAGGGCTATCGCTTATATGATCCAGTAGCAAGAGATGTTATTACAGCCAGAGATGTCGTGGTCATGGAGAAAACAGATGACAGCTCCGCGACAACCATTACCATTGATGAGAGCAGACCACCCGAAGAAGCAGAAGAGGAACACGACTCTGTAAGTGAGGAACAGGTTACCAGTGACAACCCGATGGATGAGACATTCATATCGAATGAATCTTCGGATGAAACTGATGATACTTTATCACCAGATGACCTGGATCTCCTCCCCACACAATGTGACACTAATTTGCTTGAAAACGTGTAAGACGCAAACCAGACTATTATAATGTTGCAAGCATGTGTGTGGAAATAGCGGGCGAAGAGCTTACTACTAGTGATGTGTTAAATAGTTCGGAAAAAGAACAATTGCAGTGTGCAATAAGGGAAGAGTAAAAATCTTTTAGTGATAATGACACTTGGGAGCTAGTGGATAGGCCAAAAGACAAAACTGCGGTCAAAGCTAAGTGGGTGTTTAAAAAGAAACTTAACAGTGATGGTGAAGTGCGCTACAGGGCCAGGCTTGAGGCCAAAGGTTTTACGCAGAAGAAAGGTATTGACTTTGATGAGACTTTTTCGCCAGTTTTAAGATATTCTACATTTAGATTGTTATTAGCTTTAAGTGTTCAATTAGATTTATGTATGAACCATCTTGATGTTCCAACAGCCTTTCTAAATGGAGTTTTAAAAGAAACCGTGTACATGGAAGTACCAGAACGTTCAGAATTTAATAATTGTAATAACAAAGTTCTAAGGCTCGTGAGAGCAATTTATGGTCTCAAACAATCAGCACGAGCTTGGTATGTTAGAGTTGAGGATTGTTTATTAAAGTTAGGCTATAAAAATCTGATTATGAACCTTGTCATTTTTTAGAAAATAATAAAAGTGTTAAAGTATGTATTGCTTTGTTTGTGGATCATTTTTTTGTTTTCTATAATTGTCAGAATTAATACTATTTACAATCATTGGATAACAAGATTTGGATGTCTCGTAACACTAACAAGTGATCAAGGACGACTCGACGACGACGAAACTTTTGTATACCTGAAACATTTATCTAAATATTATTATTAATTAATTATATAGCATTAATTCATTCATTCATCTACGAATCATTCGCTTTATTATACTAAAAAAAAATCAAAAATCAAAATAAACTTTATTCAAGTAGACTTTACAAGCACTTTTGAATCGTCATTTTACAATTAAGTGAAGCTACCACCGGTTCGGAAAGTAGATTCTACCGAGAAGAACCGGGAAGAAACTCAGTAGTTACTCTTTTTTAACATTTAAAAAATACCAAGTCATGTTAATTGAATACCATTATTTAAATTAATATATCCTGCTTGGAAGTCAACAGGTATTAACTCCACGCTTTTTTATCATCTATAAAATCTTGTATCGAATAATATGCTTTTTCTATCAATGTATTTGAATTTACTAAACGGCAAAGTTAAAAATGTCTGCGGAATTTTATTATAGAAACGGATACCTTGCCCCGAGAAGGATTTATTGACTTTGCGGAGTCGGAAACTTGGCGTTATAAGCTTATCCTTACTCCTAGTGCACACACAATGATTATCACTGATTTTATCAAAGTGATCAATGTTACAGTGAATATACATAATATTGTTGTAAATATATTGCGACGCAACAGTGAGTATTCCCACTTTGTTAAAAACATCCCGAAGAGAGTCTCTAGCTCCAAGATTATAAATAAACCGGATTGCTCTCTTTGGTAAAATAAAGACAGATTCAATATCTGCAGCGTTACCCCAAAGTAATATGCCATATTACATAATACTGTGAAAATAACCAAAATAAACTAAACGAGCGGTATCAATATCAGTTAGTTGTCTTACTTTTCTAACCGCGTATGCTGCGGAGCTGAGTCTTCCTGTTAGGGATGATAAATGAGAAGTCCACTGAAGTTTGGAATCCAATTCTATTCTTAAAAACACCGTAGTATCAGCTACTTCAAGACAGTCACCATTTAAAGATATATTATAATTTTGCTTGCTAACATTGGGTAGGGTAAAAACTACACATTTTGTTTTTTGATCATTCAAAACTAAATTATTTACGGTAAACCTATTGTGTATCTGTGATAATGCACCGTTCACATCGTCATAGTCACTTTTTTTCCTGTAAACCTTAAAAATCAGCAAGGTATCGTCAGCAAACAACACTATATCACAAATACCCTTAACATAGAAAGGAAGATCATTTATATATACTAGGAATAGAAAGGGACCCAAAATTGAACCTTGTTGAACTCCCAATTTTAACGTAGATCCAGAAGACTTTATTCCATTAATGAATCATATATATATTGCCACGCACTTCCTAACGAAAAGAAAAATATAATATATGGACAAGCTTGTGACAAATAAGAAAGATAATAAACCTTTATCTCGATAAGGAAAAATACGCGAAATGTTTAGAGGAAGTAAAAACTACAAAAAAAGTTAAAAAAAGGAAGCTATTCATTACAGGGGTATAAAGCGCTGTGATATTTTGACAAAAGGCGACGAAGAAAAGCTTGTTAAAGCTAATTGCACACAAGAACGAAATAATAGAGAAATCAAGTATTACTTGATAGCAGTCCATTTGATACGACGATTTATTTAACATTCTCGAAGAAACGCATATTGCTGATGGACATGGTGGAAGAACGAGGATGCTCAAGGAAAGTAACAGCAAGTATAAAAGTATAACAGTTGAGGCTATCATGACATATCTGAAGCTATGCCAACCTTGTCAAAAGAAACAAAAGACTTTGAAAACAGGTATTGTCATCAAGTCTATACTTCATTGTATAATAAATTCACGTTGTCAAGTACATCTCACAGATGTACAAACGAATCCTGACGGAAATTATAACTTTATATTAGTTTATTAAGACCATCTCACTAAATTCGTGATTCGTGCACTTCAACCTAAACGTGTTACCGAAGCCACAATCATCTTTTGGATATTTTTACCGCTCTTGGAGCGCCAAACATCCTTCATTTCGATAATGGTCGAGAATTCAGTAATCAAATAATTGAGAATTTATGCTCTATGTGACCAGATGTTAAAATCGTTCACGGAAAGCCAAGAGATAGCCAAAGTGAAGGATGAGTAGAGCGTGCCAATCAAGACATCGAAAATATGCTCAATACGTCGATGGAAACCAATCAGATTTCAAAGTGGTCAGAAGGCTTAAGAAGGGCAAACAAAGATATATGGAAGAACTAGAAATTAGTGAATTGAAAGCATTCATAGGCCTTCAATAAATTGCCGGATTTTACCGTTCAAACAAACAAAATTTGAGTGATTTATGGCAAGTAGCCATCTACTACTACAGGCGTAGAAGTCTTCAGGCTCACCATGTCAATCCAGTGATTTTACTTTATACAACGCTGCCTACGTTTCGATGACAAATCTACACGTGTTGAAAGACAAGAATTCGATAATTAAGCGCCGATAAGGAATATTTTCGAGATGTTTGTACAGCTGTGTCAAAAAATGTATTCGCCAAGTCGCTAAGAGAAAACTGCACCATTGATGAGATGTTGGATGAGTTTCGCGGACGTTGCAAATTCCGGCAGTATATTCTATCTAAACTTGCCAAATACGGAATTAAAATATTTGCCTTAGTAGATGCATCAATATATTATGTAACCAATTTAGAAATATTTAGCGGAAAGCAGCCAAGTGGCCTATACTCACTCAATAACAAACCTTTTGACGATGTAAATCGCATCGTCATGCCCGTTTCTATAAGCCACCGTAACATAACATTCGACAATTGGTTCACGAGTAATGAATTAGTATCCTATATCCTAGTATCCACCTCCTAACGGAACATAAACTTACAGCAGTTGGAACCTTACGCAAAAACAAACGGCAGATTCCACCTCAATTCATTGCAACACGTGGAAAATGTCCATGATCATCTTTGGACATCAAAAGGACATAACTCTAGTCTCCTACATTGCAAAGAAAAATAGAGTTGTCTCATTGATGTCCAGTCTATATCATGACGAAAAAATTGATGAAACCAAACATCATATCCTTTTACACACCAAAAGTGGAGTGGATGTAGTGGACGAACTTTCTGCGTCATACAACGTGAGTAGAAACACAAAATGATGGCCATTGCTATTTTTTTTGCAAAGCTAAATATATCATGAATAAATGCAAACATCATATACCTGGCTAATAATGATGATACACGCATGAAAAGAAAAATTTGGGACTCGCCATGGTGCAGGAACATTTACAAGTGCGACGAGCTCGAGTGAATTTACCACGTCAACTGCGCAAAAGAATCGCACAATTCACAGGTGAAACCACAGATGAACCACCTCAAAACATTCCAGGCGTTCGCAAGAGATGCCAAATATGTCCGTCCGAAAAGATAAGGAGACAATTCACACCTGTCATGAATGTCAAATTTATATATGCCCTGATCATTTGATCAGTTAACCTTAACATGGTGGCAGCACAGTGTATCAAGTCGTCTCCGTAAAATAAAAGTTTTTAAATAATTCCCGAAGTGTTATATAAGTGAATTTGCTACTATTGTGATTTAAAGTAGTCATTAGCAGAGGACAATTGTTATTCACCGATAAATCCAAGTAATTATTACGGTATTTAAAACTTTTCGGCAAGACTGTGTTCAGTGTTAGTTTTTTTATGGATGTTTTTCGTCATTATCGTTTAACAATGAAAAAATTATAGAACAGTGAATAGTTATGAACTCGAACTAAAACAATTAAGAAAACAATAAGACTAAATAAAACATAATTAATTTGTGCGATGTGGTGGTGAACACAACTCGTTACCTGTTAACGTTGTCGTTCTTTGTCTCAGGACGTTGACCTTCGAACAGCTGACAGTCCCTATTACCATATAGTTGAATAATTCGCATAAAGACTTAGCGATCACTTGGTCTTGAGGTTACAAGTCGGCGTTAACAAAATTATAAAAATACTAACAGTAAGGCTCGAATACTATTAATATAACAAGAACGGAGAAAGGAATAACAACTTAAAATGTGTGACTCGGCAAAGGTACAAAATAACAAAGTTCGCTTTGAATGTTGTAATCGCCTACCTAACTCAAACGAATGTTTAAAATGTGCATCTTGTAAGAAAAAATATCACTACGTATGTATCGCAACAACAAACGTTCAATATAAAGAATTAACAGCTGACTTCAAGACCTCCTGGCTTTGTACGGCGTACAATCGTCCAAAAGCGGGCTTAGATAATTCAAAGACACCTGTTCGTGCAGCATCCAACCACAGCAATGACATACTGGAATCGTCTTCTAATGTGACATTGAGAAATAAACAACAATTATCGCCAGCCACACCACCAGATGGCAGTTCCAACTTCATAACATTGGCTGACGTATGCTTAGTTATTAGAGAGGAACTAATGATATTGTTGGATACCTTCAAGGGTAACATAACGTCACACATGAACTCTAAATTAACAGAAATAAGCAATCAACTTTCTCATGTCACTGAATCGATAACTTTTATGGAACAAGAATATGAAGATGTAAAAAAAGAAAAGCAACAGAAAGTAGAAACAATTAACTTTCTTGAATCTGCAAATAAGATAATGCGTACAAATATTCAAGAATTAAATTCAAGAATCTCACAAATGGAACAACAATCACGAGCAAGTAATATTGAGATACAATGTCTCCCTGAGTACAAACATGAAAACCTTCTAACTGTAGTCAAGCAAATTGCAGTCACAATTAATTATAATCTCAAAGACACTGATGTACATCTTTGCACTAGAGTTGCTAAAATACAAAAAAGTAGTGCATGACCATGATCAGTTATAGTAAAATTCAGCCCCAGGATACGAGACGAGTTTCTTGCAGCCACAATAACATTTAATAAGAAAAATACTAATATAAGCGATAAGTTGAATACTAGTCATGTGGGATTGGGTTGCGAAAAAAGCCAATATATATTGTTGAACATCTTTCGTCAAGCCAGAAAGCTCTTCACGCAGCAGAATAAAAGCAAAAGAACTAAAATACAGGTTTGTATGGGTCAAAAGAGGGAAGATATTCATGCGTAAAAGTGAATCATCGGAATATAAATTTATTAAAAATATGGACTCATTAAGTACCCTAGATTAAGTTATTCTTGTTCGATTTTAATAGTGCATGTTGATAGCGTTTTCTACCTTTACAATTCACGGCTATTAACTGTTACAATCAAAATGTACGCGGCTTAAAATCTTTCACTAATGAGGGAAGACAACAAATATTAGTTAACAATTTTCAGATAATAGTTTTGACTGAAACTTGGATGAATAATGATGTTTTCGATGCCGAAATCTTCGATGATAGGTACGTTGTATATAGGCGTGACCGTGATACATCTGCGTTAGCAAAACACAAAAAAGCGGGTGGTGGTGTTGTCATTGCCGTTTCGGATCAACTTAATTCCCATCGCACATATATGCGGTGTTTATTTATTCCCTCCTATAAATACAGTACGTATTGAAAACTTCATTGAAAATACAAACAAAGGCTCTTATATTAGGAGATTTTAACATGAGTGGTATTTGTTGGTCAAACATAAATGGTAATTTATATTAGAACCGGGTGACTATAGCAATTGTTCAATGAAAAGTACCTTTATAGACTTTCTGTCCTTAAATAATCTAAAACAATTTAACACTATCTTAAACTGTAACAAGAAAAACTTAGATTTAGTCCTATGCAATAATTAATTTATAACTGTTACTAAGAATGTAGACAAAAAATACCCTCCTCTGGATATAACTATTTCAATCCCATTAACTATGAAATCAGAAATACTCTCCAGAAATAAGTATAAATTTTATAAAGCTGACTATAATATGATTGTTGAAGAACTTAATAGTGTCTCTTGGGTTGATGAGTTTAGTAATTGTCCAAACGTCAACGAACGAACGAAACGAAAGTTACCAATGATTATTAACATTACTTAAACCAAAAATTATAATTAACATACATATATTGTTTGCTCTTGGCACGTCTTGTTGGGTATGTCAATAAAAGTTTAATTACTGTATGTATATATATATATTAGTTTTATTTTTATTTATTTTTATCCAGAAAATACCTTTTAATTAGTAAATATTAATTACAATTTAGTAAAAGTATATATTTAAGTATATATTATATTATAAATTTTGTATTATAAATCCTCAATAAAACATCGGATCAAAATGACACAACGTCGACGTTCTCGCAAATTTTTTCGCGTCCTTGGCGCCGCGTTAATAGAAAAATGCATCGAGTCACGACAACATTTTCAAACTGAATTACAAGAAAATCGTATTACCAAACAAGATGACGATAAACTCTTTTGTTTGTCGTTATATAAAGAATTCTAAAAAGTACCAGAAAATAGGCGTTTAGTGACTAAAATCGAATTACTTCAAGCGATACAAATAGGCCAAATCTTACTGCCTCCTGTTCGCTACAGTACTCAGCAGATCACACCTTCATATTGGCAAGGACAACAGTATAAAACCCCGCAGGGATAATTTACTACATCTGGATCATCTCCTCCTGTTATTTCGTCCGCGTCACCATCGCAAATTAGTTCTGGCTCTCAGTCGTCTACTGTTATAGAAAATATAACAGCTGATTTTGAAGAACAATAAATAAATCTTACCTTAAAGTTATGACGAGCTTTTCTTCTGGTGACACGCTTGGCCTCAAATGCGTTTCAGAGCCTGAAATATCTTGCCTGATTAGTTCAATTAATTCATCAAAAGATTTTATTGACATTCCCAAATAGTCAAAATTTTTTATCATACATTCTTAAATTGGGATATAACGTTACGAACTGACCATGTACTAGTCGGTTACTTAATATTGGATGCACCCAATACGGCTTTTTTATTTCCTTTTTTTAAGGAGCAACCACAGTAAACACTCTTCGTCGACCTCCTTTTTAAAACTGACGTTATTCCCGCACAAAATCGCATAATAACCGCCGGTGCCTGAATAGCTTCACAATTTTGTGGTTTAAACCGCGTGCTAGCCCTTAATTTTCTTTATGTTGTGGAGTCAAATTGATTAATTGGAGGTGTAGAACAAGCGTCGGGAACTAATTATATTACTACCTACGTAAGGAAGTTCAGGAGGAGGATCAACTTCCATATTAAAAGTTAAAAACTAAAGATTATAAAAATACTCACAAGATTTTAAAATGTTAGTAGCACCACTTAACCCAAATACTAACAAAAATAATTATTTCGACTTTGCTACAAAATCTGAGCGCAGAAGGAAAGATTTAGACCAATACTTGAATTTCAAGATGGATTTGGCAAAATGTACACCCCAAAAGACCTTATTGAGCTTGTCGCATGTCTTCAGTGTGCGGAGCGCAACTTATCAGGGTGGCATTGGACGTTTTGAAATGTAAGGATTATGATGATGTAGAAAGCTATCGCATATTAGGATCTATCAAAACTCATCGGAATTTGGTTATGGTATTATATCTTCATAATCAGTACCATCGAGCTAGGGCCTTTGCTTCACCATATTTGTACGCTTCTGGGAAACCAGAATTATTTCCTCAACTTACTGGTGAAGATCTTGGATTGATACGTTGCCCTGCATTTTTGGATGACGGAATTTTGGTAAAGAGAATTTACACACCTGTACCTTTTCATAAGATGTTCTGGCTGTAGAATTTACGAAAATATACACGAAAGTTATGGCGAGTAGATGCACATCAAATGTAGACCCACTGGCAGAATTGGCGAAAAAGGCCGTGTATTTTTACGATAAGCGCTCTCGAGAGGTATTTATCTGGCTTTCTGTATTGAGCAGGGAAATTCCAATTTTGTTATTCTAAACGATAACAAATACAACACCTGTTGCCCTGTAGAGGTCACACGCAAACTTACGTTATTCAGGAGCAGCCGTTTTGAAAAAACCGGATGTGGTTTATTTGGTTATATTCTATTAAACAAATTAAAATCTTACGGGATATAGAATCCTTTGCTTAGTTGGTTTGATTCTTATCTGAAAAATCGCAATGCTAGAGTACTGGTAAATGGTAATACTTCCAATTCCTTTCAGGTTTAGTCTGGTATCCCACAGAGTTCTCATCTAGGACCAAAATTGTTTACAATTTTTATAAATTATATTGGTAATGCTTTAAAAACTCACAAATATATCGATTCGCAGATGATTTAAGAGCTACGGCTATCATTAAGGATTCCTTCGACTCTATTATGTTTCAAAATGATTTAGATAGACTAGCAGAATGGTAGACAAAAAACAAAATGGCTTTAAATGTGGCTTTAAAAGTGGTGCAGATGTTAGATTGTACATTGTTGAATCTACACAAATGCAGGTAAGTGTAAATATAGAGTACTTTTTGCAAAAAATCAAAACATCTAAGGCCCGGTAATTTTGATATAGACAAGAGCTTAATAGGTACAGTAAAGGAGTGAATGGGGATTTCAGTACTTTGAATAGGGACGCCATACTTAGTAAATAGGGACGATTGAGGGGCGAATAGAAACGGTAAAGTTTGTATAAGGAAAGTGACAACCCTCACTTTTTATTTCTTTTTATTTTTTTTGTATGTATATTGCTCAAAAATTGACGTCTTAGGACAAAGTTTTGTATTATGCTTTCTAAAAAGCAAGCTAATTATAAGTATTTTTATACATATATATTTAATTTCGATTAGTAAGACCAGCACAAGTAAATACTATTTCATAAACTTTTTTCCATTGTTTTATTTCAGATATGCCTTGTCTATATAAGCCAAAAGGTACGAGGCAATATAAAAAATATGATGATCTAATCATGAATGCTGCACTTAGCGAATATAAAAGTTCTAATAGCACATTTGCTGATATAAGCGAAAAATATGGCATACCAAAATCTGTTTTATATCGACATAATACCAAAATAATGAAAAAGCACGAGGGCCAACCAATTTTAAGTGCCGAGGTTGAAGAATACATCATAGAAAATTTGAACCATTGTTCTGAGTAGGGTCACCCTTTTGATACTTACGATTTGAGAATGATGGTTAAAGGCTATATAGATAGAACTAGAGTCAACATAGAAAAATTTAAGGATAATCTCCCTAGCCCAGACTTTGTGAAAAATTTTTTAAGAAGAAAAAAAGTAAAATTTCGGAAAGAATTAGTCAAAACAAAAAAAGGTCGCGAACGTCCGTTTCGCCAGAAGTTATTGAAGAGTATTTTGCAGAACTGGAGAAATCGTTAGAATGTGTGCCTTCGTGTAATATTATAAACTACGACGAAACAAATTTATCTGACGACCCCGGAAGAAGGAAGGGGTATCACAAAAAGGGGTGCGAAATACCCAGAGAGGGTTATGAACCAGTAAAGCGACAACACAATTAATGATGGCAGCATCTGCTGATGGAACCTTGCTTCCTTGTTACGTTGTTTACAAAGCTAAGAATCTGTATGATACCTGGGTTCAAAGAGGGCCAAAGAGTTGCAGGTATTGTACTTTATCTGGCTGGTTTGATAGTATCGCCTTTGAAAACTGGGTTTGTACTGTTGCGTTGTCATATTTCAAGGATAAAGATGGTAAAAAAATACTTATTGGTGACAATCTTTCCTCCCATTTTTCTATAGATTTGATTCAAAAATGTAAAGTACAAAATTTGAATTTTATTTTCCTTCCGGCAAATTCGACCCACCTCACACAGCTCTTGGATGTGGCGTTTTTTAGACCCATGAAAAGAGCGTGGAGAGATATTTTGTTTACGTGGAAAAAATCTGCAGCCAGAAGTTTGCCTACTATTCCCAAAAGTGAATTTCCAAGCCTTTTAAAAAAGTTATTGGATCGTATCGAGTGCCAAATCACATCCAATATATAAGGAGGATTCATGAAAGCCGGAATAAGCCCTTTGAACAAAAGCAAGGTTATGGAAAGATTACCAGGTAATTCTATATGTAGTAAACAGGACTGCGATAAGGAAGCAATTGATCAAACAGTATTACAAAAGTTAAAGAAATGCGATATTGTACGGGTAACAAACAAAAATCGAACAGGAAGAAGAAAATCGTTGTAAAACCAGGTCAAAGCGTGAGTGGCGAAACTATAAAAGAAGGATCTGAAACATCTGATAAAGAAGAAAGCGACCAAGGAAAAAGTAACTCTATTAGCAATAAATCTGATAAATCTGAATTAGAAGAAAGTCAAGAACCATCGGAGCTAACCATGGTTGAATTTAGTACTAACGATTCTGCTGAAAGACGAGAAAAAATTGTAAACCTCGGTACAAAACTGCCATGCAAATTCCAGGAGCAAAAAAAAAGAAAATTTGAAGAAAAATTTGAGAAATCAATCAAAAAATTATCTGAACCAGTACTGTTTACTAAAAAATCAAAAATAAATGTGAAAAAGAGAAAGAATGAGATGCAAAATAATGAACTCAAGGATAAACATAAACAACTGAACACTAATCATGAAAATAAACCTATATGACGGATTAATACAGAAGAAAGAGAGGCTTTTAATAATAATAATAATAATAATAATAAGCCCCCCAAAATTCAACCTTACGTCCGAGTCGAACACCAGACCACGTGGGGGGCGGACACGCATACATCTGAAACTTATGCGGCAAACAAGGCTATGGTAACCCATCAAACATGGAGCAACATTCAGAGAGATTACGTAGAGGGCCGCTACCCGGGGGTCGCCGGGGCACACCTGGAGCCAATGCTGGGTGTTACAGCATGCGATCCACTGGCGATCTACAGCCGAAAATAGTTTACCCGTTATTAGTATTATTCAAAATTCTGCTGTTAGTTTTAACAGGCCAACTGAGGATTTTTCGCAGAGAGCCGCTAGCTCACAACCTGCGACCACCAAGGCTGGTAAGCCCAGAGTACGCATGAAGTGGGACAAAGAAGTAAACTTGTTTATTATGCGTACTTATCTTTATATTACAAAATTAGAAACTGATAAAGTTATGTACCCTAAACGGCTATTCGACAAATTTAAAACACAATATCCGGATTGGAATGTAAGTCAACAACGTATCGCAGATCAGAGAAGAGTAATAATTAGAAATAAATTAATAAGTGAAGATGAAATAGCACATCTTAAATCAGAAATTGCTGAACAATTAAGAAGGGAAGCGGATTTAAATAATCAAATAGATACATCGTTGCATTCACCCCATTTACAATCACAACCGTTAATTCAGATACACAATATAGTTACTACCCCTACAACTTCCAATATTACACAATCTGATGCTTCTACACAGACAAATTTAACATCCCTAGTTCACGATACAGAAGTACAATATACTCAATCTATAACCTTAGAAAACCCACAACAAGAAAACATTGAAGAATTAGGGAATCTTTTAGAAACAGCACTAACTAAATTTCAAGGTACTGATCCTAAAACCCGACCAAAATTACCGCGAATAAAAGAGAGTAAATTACTTCATGATCTGATTTACACATTCAATACTCATATACTACCTACCTTTTTTTCATTAGATTCCGACCTACTGCATTTACATACGTTAATATATTGTTCAGCTTTAGTAATAATAACAAAACTTGGCTATATAATTAAGTCAGGAAATATAGAAGATTCAAGCATACAGAAGAAAAAGAGCCATAAGCCAGCATGGGAACATAGATTAGAAAACGATATAAAAAAGCTTAGAGCTGACATTGGTAGGTTAACTCAATATTTAAAAGGCAATAGATCTAAAAAAGTAGTAAAAAAAGTAGAGGTAATATTTAAAAATACCAAATTGCACACTATCCACGAACGAGAAAACAAAAAACCAGAAGAATATATTGACACTCTTAAACAGAAACTATCTTTAAAATCACATAGACTTGCAAGATACAGGAAAGCACTTAATAGAAAACAAGATAATAAATTATATTGTACCAACGAAAAAGCTTTTTACAGGTCACTGAATAGTTGTACCTCGAATAATACAAACAATGAAGAACAAGTACCAAATAAAGATGAACTTAAAAACTACTGGGGAGGGATTTGGGAAAAAAGGGGTGACCACAATTTACAGGCAAAATGGATTGAAGAAGAGAATCAGAAGTGGGGTTATATGGAACAGATGGAATTTATAGAATTAAAATTAGATGATTTAACTGAAGTTTTAAAGAAAACGAAAAATTGGAAAGCTGCTGGAATTGACCAAATACATAATTTCTGGTATAAAAAGTTTACGTCATTACATGATATTCTAACAAAAATAATTTCAGACCTAATTAACTGTAGAACTCCACTCCCAAATTTTATAACAACCGGCTTGACCTACATGCTACCAAAAAACCAAAACACCCACGATCCATCACAGTACCGTCCCATAACATGCCTACCAACAATATATAAAATAATCACATCCTGCATTACCAATAAGATAGTCTCACACCTGGAAGCACATAATGTAATGTCAGAGGAACAAAAGGGATGCAGGCGAAACCACAGAGGATGTAAAGAGCAATTAATTATAGATTCAACTATACTAAAACATTCAAATAAATTTAATAGAAATTTGTATATCACATATATAGATTTTAAAAAAGCTTTTGATAGTGTCCCACATTCATGGTTAGTTCAAATTTTACAAACATATAAGATTCATCCTAATATTATTAAATTTTTGAAGGAGGCCATGACTAATTGGAGAACCACAATAACTTTAACAACAAAAACATCTCAAATCTGTTGTGACGAAATCCATATTAGAAATGGCATCTTCCAGGGAGACTCTCTCAGTCCTCTGTGGTTTTGCCTCGCCCTAAATCCTCTATCTAGAATACTATCAGATTCTAAATTTGGATACCAATTAACACGTGACATAGCGGTTTCTCATTTGATGTACATGGATGACATAAAACTATTTAGTAAATCTGTGAAAGAAATGATAAAAATTACAGCGCAATTTAGTAAAGATATAAATATGAATTTTGGCTTAGATAAATGCAAAACTTTAACTATAAAGAAAGGAAAATTAATTGAGAAAAATTATGAAATAAGTGAGGAAATAAATATATCCGAGATGTTAGAAGGGGACTTATATAAATATTTGGGTATACTTCAATCTAAGGATATTAATCACTCAAAATTAAAACAAGATCTTACCACTGAGTACATCAAAAGAGTAAACCAGCTGTGCAAAAAACATCTTTATTCGCGAAATCTCATAAAAGCAATAAATACTTTTGCTATTCCGGTCCTAACCTACTCCTTCGGGATAATCAAATGGTCTCAGACAGATATTAAGAATTTAGAAATAAAAACTAGAGTCATGCTAACTAAACATAATTATCACCATCCGAAATCAGCTATAGAAAGATTAACGCTGAAAAGACAATTAGGAGGAAGAGGGGTAGTTGATTTAAAAATACTTTGGCAAAACCAAATTCATAATATTCAAAATTTTTTCTACAATAAAGTAAATACTAGTAAGATACACGCAGCTATAGTAGAAGTTGATGATAATTTCACACCGTTAAACCTAAAAAATAATAATAAAGAGTTTAAAACTATCCAAGAACAAATAAATTAAAAAATTAAAGATTGGAGAAGAAAAGAACTACATGGTAGGTATATCCACGATCTAGAGCAAAATTTCATAGATTTAGATGCGTCAAATAAATGGTTACAAAAAGGTTACCTGTTCCCCGAAACAGAAGGCTTTCTAATTGCTATTCAAGACCAGGTTATCAATACAAGAAATTATAAAAAATATATACTTAAGGAATCAATAGAATCAGATTTATGTCGAAAATGTCACAGAATGCCAGAAAATATACAACATATTACAGAAGCTTGCCCTACTCTAGTTCAAACAGATTACACCCATCGCCACAACCAAATAGTTCACTACCTACATCAAAAACTTGCACACAAATATAACTTCACAAATACTCCACTAAAACCTTACTATGAATACCAACCCAACCCCGTTTTAGAGAATGAAGAAATAAAAATATATTATGATAGAGCAATTCTTACTGATAAAACGATTCATTACAATAGACCGGATATAACTTTAGTTAACAAATCATCTAAAATAGCTTACTTAATTGATGTTTCTGTACCAAACACACATAACTTATTAAAAACTATTACGGAAAAGATCAATAAATATACAGAATTAAAAGAAGAAATAATTAGAATATGGAATTTAAATAAGGTTTTTATTGTCCCTATCGTGCTTTCCACTACCGGAGTCATACCTAAACACTTACACCAAAGTTTAAAAATTCTTGATTTACCACCTCTCACATACATCACCATGCAAAAAGCTGCTATTTTAAATACTTGTCGAATAGTACGTAAGTTTTTAGAATCTGATAATGAGCTGACTGACTGTACTGACTGACTTTTTCACTCCCCAGATACACTTGGTCATTGACCCGTGTGACTGGAATGTTTGCCCCATTATTTGGGAGATAAATAGTCCAAAAAAAATAAATAATAATAAGCCCCCCAAAGTCCAACCTTTCGTCCAGACTCGAACACCTGAGTCACGTGGGGGGCGGACACCCGCAATGAATTAACTATGCGGGTGACTAACAGGGCAATGGCAAACCCATCGATATGGAGCTAAGAAGTAAACGATCACGTATAATGCCGCTGCCCGGGGGCGATCGCCGGGGCACATCTGGAGCTGACGCTGGATGTTTCAGCCTGCGAACCGTCAGCAGTGAGGAGTTGAACAGGCGGACCCTCGCTGGGGATGAACCCGAAAATGCTACAGCCGAACTAGGAGGGTGTTTTTCACCGTCTCCATGCAATAGCCCAACCGTAACAATAACTTCAAATAACTCATCATTCAGATTTTCTCCCATGTCATCATCATCTAGTAGCATGCCTTTAGAGGATGTTGTGCAACCGACGCTTTCTGTCAATAAACCTGCACCCACCACTAATGGCCTTAAAAAGCGTAGGAAATGGAGTCCCGATATTAATAAATTTATCCTGCGCAAATATCTAGAGATTACTAAATTGGAAACTGACACAAAAGCATATTTTACACCATTGTACGAAAACTTTAGTAAAATGTATCCTGATATGAACGACGTAACTCGACAACGACTTGGTGATCTGCGGAGAGCTATAATTCAAAAAAAGTTATTACCCCAATCTACAATAGACCAAATTTACAATCAAGTCAAAACGGAATTGCAAAGTATATCATCCACAAATACTCAATCTCAGTATTCAACATTGAACATCTCTACATCAAATAACACAAACAGAAATTTAAAAACACCCACACAACAGGCACGTATGAAGTGGACGAAAGAACACAATGAGGCAATAATAAGAGCATACTACAAAATAACTCAACTAGAATCAAACATAACCGCATATAGGCAACCACTTCACCAGGCTTTTATTGACACTTTTCCACACTTAGCACATATATCGGAACAAAGAATTGCTGATCAGAGACGTCTCATTTTTACTAACAACTATGTCAGCAAGGATAAGCGCGAAGCGATTAAAGAAGAAGTTGCACAAGAATTAAATAGACATGTAAATACCCAAATTCAAAACCCAGATGTTCAAAATTGTAGTGATTCAACCTCTCAAACTATGGTACACTCAGAAACTACGCAAAGTAACAGCTACATACAAACACCTAACACACAAACTCATATAACACCTTTAGTAAATCAACGAACACAGACACAAGATACGCTCCAAATGGATAATATAGATCTAAGAAATGAGATGATGGATGGTAGTTTAGAAAAAGAACTTTTGGAGAAACTTCGAGAGACACTAGAAATGTACACACATATAATTCCAGAAATTAGACCAAAATTACCAAGGATAAAAGAAAACAAAGAACTATACAGACTAGTCAATATATTTAACAAAAATATCTTACACAAATTTGTAAAAGATGATACAACTATTTCAGAAGTTCACACTCTAATCTACTGCACAGCAATGGTCATAAGTAAGCAAATAGGATACAGAGTACGAATAAATAATGACAGACAACATGTCACACCTGAAAAACAACCATGGCAAATTAGGTTAGAAAAAGACATAGCAGCTCTAAGAGTGGACATAGGAAGATTAAGCCAATATGTTAGAAACAATAGATCGAAGAAAATCATACGCGAAGTAACTTTAATTTTAAGTAAGAATAAAGTACATTCATCTCACGAAGGGAATAATATTACACCACAAGATGTTTTAGACACACTTAAACAAAAATTAGCGCTAAAATCACATAGACTAGCTCGTTACTTAAAGGCTCTAAAGAGGAAACAAGACAACAAACTATTTATTACTAATGAAAAAGGTTTTTACAGGCAATTAGAACATAGTGGTAGCAAAAATAATAACCTTAAAAATTCAGAAATACCGGATACAGATGACCTCAAAAACTACTGGGCCGAATTATGGGAAAAAAGTGAGTGTCATAACGAAGAAGCAAAGTGGATAAAGGAAGAGGAAAGAAAATGGGAAGGTATTGAAGAAATGGAATTTTTAGATTTAACAAGAGAAGATATTGAAACAGTAACGCGAAAAATGAAAAACTGGAAGGCTGCGGGGTTAGATGGTGTACAAAACTTTTGGTTTAAAAAACTTACTTTTCTACACGAGATACTTGCTAAAAAATGTACAGAACTGATTAAAGGAGAAGCTCAATTACCAGACTTTGTAACAAAAGGTATAACCCATATGCTACCAAAAAGCGAAGATACATCAAACCCATCTCAGTATAGACCAATTACTTGTTTGCCAACCTTATACAAACTAATTACGTCCTGCATATCCAATAAAATTAAATTGCATATAGAATCCAATAACATATTAGCAGAAGTGCAAAAAGGTTGTAGGCAGAGTCATAGGGGATGTAAGGAACAGTTAATTATTGATTCTACAATTCTAAAACAAGCACAAAAACATAGTAAAAATTTACATGTAACATACATCGACTACAAAAAAGCTTTTGACAGTGTACCACATTCTTGGTTAATTAGAGTTCTTCAAATCTATAAAGTAAACCCGACAATAATAACATTCCTGGAAGATGCCATGACCAAATGGAAAACAACTTTATCCCTTTCCAACGGGACTTCCAAAATAATCACAGATGAAATTCATATTTGTAACGGCATTTTTCAGGGTGTTTCTCTCAGTCCCCTATGGTTCTGCCTTGCACTTAACCCACTTTCGCATTTACTTAACCAATCTAAAAACGGATACAAGCTATCTAACAGTACAGCAATAACGCATCTTATGTATATGGATGACATCAAGTTATATGGTAAATCAGATAATGATATGAAAGACCTCCTAACAATAACAGCGAACTTCAGTAAAGATATCCACATGACGTTTGGACTTGATAAATGCAAAACTTTACACATTCACAATGGAAAGATATTGAAAGGAGATTATAATATAAATAATGAAATAAATATTACAGCTATGGACATAAACCACACATATAAGTATCTAGGCATACAACAAAACAAATACATAAATCACACACAAATTAAAAAAGAACTTACATCAGAATATCTAAGAAGAGTCAATATCATATGTAGAAAGAAACTTAATTCTAGAAATTTGTTTAAAGCTCTCAATACTTACGCCGTTCCTATACTGACATACTCATTTGCTATAATTAAATGGACCAATACAGATATATCTCACTTACAAACTAAAACAAGAACTTCATTAACTAAACACAAATACCTCCACCCAAAATCTGCCATTGAAAGAATGACCATTAAAAGAGAGAAAGGGGGAAGAGGACTAATTGATCTAAAAATATTGTGGGAAAGCCAAATAAATAACCTGAGAATTTTTTTCTATAGCAAAACTGAGAGTCCAATACACAGAGCCGTGGTAGACATAGACGATAAAATGACACCACTAAATTTAAAAGAAAAGCACGTCACTTATAAGTTAAAGAATATCACCGAAAAGGAAAAACTAGATACATGGCGACAAAAACAGCTACATGGCAGACACATTAAAGACTTAGAACAACAACACATTGATTCACCAGCTTCAAACAAATGGCTAAAATTAAGTTACTTATTCCCAGAAACAGAAGGATTCTTGATTTCAATACAAGACCAAGTCATCAACACTAAAAATTACAGGAAACATATAATTAAAGATCCCAGCGCACTAGACGACCGATGTAGAAAATGCCACAAAAACCCAGAAACCATTCAGCACATAATAAATGCATGTCCACTTTTAACACAAAACGACTACACCCACCGACATAACCAAATCGCATATTTTATACATCTAAAACTTGCTATTAAATATAAACTGTTACCGCCAAAAGTAGAACCATACTACCAGTACACACCCAAAGCCGTTCTGGAGAGTCCCCGTTTTAGGATGTACTTTGACCGAGCTATACTAACAGACAAAACGATTTATTGCAATAGACCAGACATCACTGTAGTTGATAAAGCGAATAAAACTGCATATTTAATAGACATAGCCGTTCCAAATACCCATAATATTAATCAAACAATTGAAGATAAAATACATAAATATTCGGAACTTATTTATTTATTTTATTTTTATTTATAAACACTATTGCACACAAAAAGCAAAAGATACATTGTACATAACATTACAAGAACATATAACAAAAAGAGAAGCGTGCAAAGGCGGTCTTATTGCTTAAAGCAATCTCTTACAGACAACCCTTTAGAGTAAGAATTTGTCTGTGGGAAACGGGATGGTGCAAACAAGCATGTTTTATTCTTAAACAGCTAAAAGTTAATTTTTAAATAATACAAATAATATATAACAAAATATATATATATAAGTTTAATAAATACATATGTATTATATATACCAAATAATTATATAAATAAAATTGTATATATAGCAGAAAGTTATACTAAACATATAATAAAAAATAATAATAATAACAGAACTTACGTACATAAAATATAATACTTAATAAATAAATACTAATAGTATGATAATATAGGAAATAGTATTTACGCAGATTGAATAGATAAATAATACTTATGTAACCTATTTTTAAATATATAAATTGACTCAGATTGACGAATTTCGGCAGGGAGCGTATTCCATAGCTTTGCAGCTGTCATCGTAAAGGATTCGCTATAGAAGTGGGTATGAGCGACCGGCAGTGACAGTTTGTTGTCAGAGCGTGATCGCAGTTCATGTGGATAGCTGACGTCAGTACCCACAAAACAGAACCGTTCCTTCAAATACGCGGGAAGAAGAGGATTATAGAGGATAGAGTAAAGAAGGGATAACATGTGCAAGTTGCGACGATGTCGAATAGTAAGCCACTTAAGTTGCGCCCGATATTCGGAGACGTGATCAAATTTCCGTAGACCAAAGATGAATTTGATGCAAACGTTCTGTAACCTTTCTAGCTTATTGAGTTGGTCCTCTGTAATGTTTGTGTAACAACAATCTGCGTAGTCCAAAATAGGAAGTAGAAGAGTTTGACATAACGTGATTTTAGTCTTAATGGGCAGAAAGTGTTTCCAACGTTTTAACAAATGAAATGTGGCGAAAACTTTTCTACTGACTTCAGCAACTTGCACAGTCCAGGATAATGTATTATCGATAAGAAGACCAAGGTTTTTAACGGAACTGCTAAGTGACAGAGGCGTATTGTTAAAGATGATCGCAGGTAGGTTGGCGTAATCAACTTTAGTAAGTAGTTTGGAGCTGCCAATAATAATGACCTGCGATTTATCTGGATTTACAAGAAGCCCGCACGTCTTGCTCCAAGTACAAATTTTATGCAATTCCTGGTTCAGCCTCTCAATAGCCCCTCCGATACCTGTTAAGGGAGCAGAAACGTAGACCTGCAAGTCGTCAGCATAAAGATGAAAGGAAGAACTTAAAGAAGAGATTCTTAGAATATGGAATTTGGACAAAGTTTACATCGTTCCACTGGTACTCTCCAGTACGGGAGTAATTCCTAACCATCTACACCATAGTATTAAATTACTACAACTCCCAGAAAATATATATATCACCATGCAAAAAGCTGCCATTCTAAATACATGCCGTATTGTCCGTCGTTTTCTTCAGGATGAACCTACATCGAACGTATTACCTAATTAAATGCATAAATAAGATCATTTACTTGGCTATGCCCGTAAATGATCTACAAAAATACCAGCTCTCATGCTGAGAAAAACATATATACAGAAATAACAATAATAATAGTAATAAAGATTTATTTGTCAAGTTGCACTACAACACAATAACAATCTTATTCACTTATAAAAACAGTATAAAAAACACAATAAATTAAAATTACACAAAAAAAAATATATTAATATTATAATAGAAAAAGGGAAGAAAAAAAAAATTGTGCTGCAGTACAACAATAACAAATGGAGATTCGCTCAGTAAAAGAAGAAGCATCAATGATACTTCTAAACTGATTTTCAGCGGTCTCCAGAAGGTATGCGCTGACAGCTGTGACACAAAAAAAAATAGTAATAAAAGTAATACAAAGCAAATCTAAACACTAAAAACAAGCAAAAAAATTTCTTACAATAATATAACGAAAGTAATTAAAACAAAATAATAATAATAATAACACCCTCGAGGGACCACCTTGTCGTGGTGAGGGGGCTTGCGGGAAGGCAGGGCAAAACCTTAAACAGAGCCTGAACATCCTGAGCTCGACCCTGTTATTGGAGATACAAAAAAAGCAACCATCAACTTTGCTACCCTTCCCAAACCAACGGTCCCAAACATCCGCCAATCCAAGGTCTGCCGTGCCGAGGGATGCGTGATCGGGGGCGAGTCCGGTCATAAGCGTGCCACGCCTGGAGCCAGGGCGAACTCCAGGTGTAGCCTACATTAGGTCTATAGCTCTTATCCCGGCAAGCGGGGCTCTGCCGGGACCGACCTTATTTTACCCTAGCTGCTCGTGGGAACAAAATGAAGAGAAATTTAACCAACCAAATGAACGATATAATTTACGAAGTCGCCAGCAACCGATTGCGACTTCAAGCAAGAGCAAACCAAATGCTCTCGGTAGTTATATACCCAAAAAATTAGGCACTGATTCTTTGACGTCCTCCCCTCCATCATCAATCTCATCGACTTTTAGCCTTTTTCCGTCCCCTAACTCTTCCCCCAAATCATACGAAAGGTCAAATTCCCGAGTATCAACTATATCTCCAGTGTCAGTTAATGTTATACCGGAGGCAACTGCCGACGACCCGGAATCCATGACTGGCTCAAAACGTGCGCGAAAGAGATGGAGTAATGAAATGAATGAGTACATCTTACGCACATATTTGGAACTTACAAATTTGGGAACAGACACTAAGACTTATCTTACTCCCCTACACACCAGATTTTCAGAAAGATTTCCAACCATGCATGTTACACGTCAAAGAATAGGAGACCAACGTAGGGCTATAATAAACAAAAAACTGCTTTCTGAACAGGTAATAGAAACGATATACAGGGAAGTCAGCATCAAACTAGCAGGTAATAACTCCCAAACAGTTCGCGATACACTCAACACCCAAATACCTAACATCACTCAAACAAGCCAACGTATGAGGTGGTCTAATGAACATAATGAGACAATTATCAAAGCGTACTACAAAATAACACATTTAGAAACAAATAAAACAGTTTATAGAAATTATTTACATCAAGAATTCATTAAAAAATTCCCTGAATTATGAAACATAACTGAACAAAGAGTAGATGACCAACGACGTTTAATTGTATTAAATAAATACATTGACTCTAACCGACTAAAAAATATCAAAGAAGAAGTAAAAAGAGAATTACAAACACAAAAAGACAATTATCAAGAGGCTTTGATTCAAAGTTCTAGCGGTGAAAACGCACATACCATACACCCAACTACGTCAATAGGAGAAGTAGCCTGAAAAAATATCATAGATAATATAAATCCGGAAAGATTTTCAAACACGCCAACGTTAAATTATGAAAATTATGATATTAATTATGCTAAACAGATAGATGAGACTTTTATAAAAGCGTTAGAATTCTATAAACAAACAAAACCTACAGACAGAAATTTTATTCCTAAACAAAAATCTTCAAAGAAATTCAAAATCAAAATTATTACACTATATTAACAACTCAATATTACCGAAGTATTTAAACAATGAAACTGAGTACGATCAAATGCAACTTATCATCTATTGCGCTGCTTGGACAGTGGCCAAACTAAACGGCTCCAATATAACTATGTCACAAACGAGTGAAATTCGAAAGAAAGAACGTAATAAACCTAAATGGCAAGTAAGACTTGAAAATAAAGTAAAAGACCTCAGGGCTAAAATAGGAAGACTCACACAATACATCAACGGAAATAGAAATCGAAATTTGCAAAGACATATAAACAATATTACTGAACAATATAAAATTCACTCAACACACGACAGATCCAACACACAATTGATTCACTTTCTAGATACCCTTAAACAAAAATTAAATGTTACTAGCAGTAGACTTAAAAGATACAAAGATTGCACTGATCGGAAAACACAAAACAGAAAATTCTGTACAAATGAGAGGTTATTTTACAGAACATTGAAAAATTCTACATCTAATAATATAAGTTTTAACACAACAAACAAAATTATGCCAACATCAGAGAACCTTCAATCTTATTGGGCCAATATATGGGAGAACCCTGTTACTTATAACGACGAGGCGGAATGGATCGCTAAAGAAAAAGAAAAATTTTCAAACGTTACGACAATGCCATTTGAATTTATAACAATAGACATGTTTCAAACAGTTCTTGCTAAATTACATAACTGGAAAGCTCCTGGATCGGACTGTATACACAACTTTTGGTATAAGAAATTTACACAAACACATCCTTATCTTCATACACATATTAATAAATTTATTTTACACCCAGAAACAATACCAAGCTACCTCTGTGAAGGAGTAACATATATGATTTTAAAAGATCCTACTGATCCTTGAAACCCCGTTAAGTATAGACCAATCACGTGCCTCCAAACCTTTTATAAAATCATAACTGCATGTTTATCACAGGTAATATACCAGAGACCAGAAATTACCAGAGGTATATCATTAAAGTACCAAACTTACCCACTGACATATGCAGACGATGTTACAGTGCTTCGGAGACAATACAACACATCACGGGAGCTTGTAAAAGTATAGCAGAGACGGACTATAAGCATCGTCATGATCAAATCGCAAATATTATTCATCAAAAACTGGCTCTAAAATTCAATTTATTACCATCTGGTCAACCAACTCAACCCTACTACAAGTATAATCCGGAAACTATATTAGAAAATACCACTCACAAGTTGTACTATGATCGAGCAATCCTAACAGACAAGACTACACATTACAATAGAGCCGACATAACACTTGTAGATAAAATAAACAAAACAGCACAGATAATAGACATTGCAATACCAAATACTCACAATATACAAGACACAATTGCCACTAAACTCAGCAAATATAACGAGCTCAGAGATGAAATAATAAGGATGTGGAGGTTGCAGAACGCAGTAATAGTTCCAATAGTCTTATCTACAACAGGAGTCATACCAAAACAGCTTCACCAGTCCTTAAAAACTTTAGATTTGCCTAAAAATACATTCATCCAGTTACAGAAAGCTACCATACTAAATACTTGCAGAATAGTGAGAAAATTTCTATCCCAAAATACCCTACCAATCCAATCAAATACCCCACTCTAAGATCGATGTGCACTTGGCCTAGGCCCGTGTATGTCGACTGAATCCGGCAAAATTATGCCGAGTAAAATTTACATAAAAAATAATAATAATAAAATGATAACAATAATAACAATAAACAGTCCTAGCGGAACGCTGTGCGAGTGAGATATCTACATGAGATAGAAGCAACTAAACGGCAATTTTAATGTTAGAGAAAAAAATTATATATAACAATAACAATGTAGACTTAATGTTCCATCTCACTCTCAGTCTGAGCGTCACCTCTAGCGCTGAGCTGTCGTGCGTACTGGTCGTCCGCACTAAATAATTATAATTATCGTTTATTATAGGCACAACTTGTAATTAAAAATAAAATTGCAACAATGACAAGTAATAGGAAAAAAAAAAGAAAAACAGACATCGCAATGGTAAGTCAATATTTTTTGGATTACATATGATAAGATCATAACTTAGGCTTTTCAGTTGTATTATATTTCTCTGGTCCAAGTCCTTTACTTTTTATTTATTTATATTCTAGGCTCTCAAGGGTAAGTGATCAAAAACATCACGAGTACATACTATAACATAACATATATATATATATATATACATACTCATAATAGAACAATTATTTAAAAAAAAAAAAAAAAATTAAAAAAAAATAAAAATAATAAATGAGTATCTAGTATCCTCATTCAGTTTTTTGTTTATCTAGCAAGTATTGTTTATATTTACTTTTAAATGTTGAAATTGTTTTCAGGTCCCGCAAAGGAGGTGGAAGATCATTCAAATCATTTTGTGACCAAAGAAAGAAACATAAAGCCAGAAAATGATATTTTTAAGAAGAAATGTCGTATAAGGGAGCACGTAAAGAAGAAAACAACAGATTCAATAAAAAAACAAACAAAAACATAACTGAACAAAGAGAATGAGGATGCTGAAAAGGAGCTTATTTTTACTGACATCACTGACTATCAGTTACGACGAATATAAGAGAATATCGACGAAATTGATATAGAAAATGGCCTGTTTTTTTGTTACGTGGAAGTCTTTGATGAATTAGATATAAACCCCGAAATTGAAGTAATAAATAAAGACGGCGAAGAAAAGGAATAAATGAAGAAAGACATTGATATTGTAGATGGCACCTCTAAATCTAAAAATAAAATACAAACTACGTCAATAAAAAAATATAAAAATAAATACGACACAAAATTTGAATAAAGTATCTTTGAAAGATAAACTAATAATTAAACCGAAAGGAAAAACAAAAAAATATTATGCTAATGATGAAGAAATATTACGTGATCTCATGGAGCTTGAATAGGTTCTGAACTTCAATAATTAAGACTGATTGTAATACTATTTTTATTGACAAATATATAAAGTTTTTTTAAATATAAATGTGCATACTTCTAGCTTCATAAGACTCTGTTCGGAACGCTCGCATTTCATTCAAAATGTTTGACAAGGCGCACTTTTCAGTTGTTTTTCCGTAAAATAACGTTCCAGACGTGGGCGCCTTGTCAAACATTTTGTATGTAATTGGAGCGTTCCGAACTGAGCTGAACCAAACCCGAACCGATCCAATCCAAGGGGCCAATAATCCCCTAAATTCAATTTTAAATAGTTGTCTGGTGGACATATATAAAAATGGAGCATCAGAATTTACGTGAAGTTAAGTAATTATTTTGGGAGCTTTAAAGCGTCTGCAAAGCAATACGGCCGACGGAAAGTGTCTGGGAGTATGAGTCATCAGGCGAGAAAATATTGGCCGAACTTAATAAAAAACTGGAGGTAATTTATAAATTAGAGAAGAAAATAGAAGATCTGACTAATTCTGTTGAGTTCTATGCTAAAATGTATCAAAGACTGCTACAATATAAAGAGGATTCTCTAAAAAAAATAAAATTACTGGACCAAAAAAACGTAGATGTTTTTTGGTCCTGTAATTTTCTAGAAAAATGTAACAAGGCGTTACAAGAAAGAGTACAGGAGTTAGAGAAGTGCGAGGAAAAGAAAAAAAACATTGAAATACAAAAATTAGAGAAGCACAGCAATAAAAATACTATAGTATTATTAAAAGAATTAGCTAAGAAGTTAGACCTAAGCCCACATGATATTGAAAATGCACAGAGGGTACGACAAGATAAGCCAGACGTTACAAAGCCAAAGACTATATTAGTTACGCTGCGCTCTAAAAGTGCACGTAACATGTGGCTGTTAGCAAAGAAAGGAAATAAGATGACGAATAATACAGTATACAGTAATGGCAGCGATAAACGTATTTACATAAATTAAGTTTTCCCGAAGTTTAAACGCAAACTTTTATGGAGTGTAAGAAATAAACTAAAACCTAAAGGATATCAATATACAGGGTTATTGGTAACTCGACGTATATCCGTTAGGAAGTTAAAATTCAAGAAAACTTCAACCCCAGCCGACGAATTTATCAAATAATAAAAATTAAGAATAGATGACCCATCGTTTGAAGAGGAATTCAATGCCCTCATGCTGCCTTCAGACCAATCTGATAGTGAATGTGATATTGTCGAGTTCTTGGTATCCGATCGTGAGCTTTTACATCTACGTGAAAGCGATCAAGATGAAGACCCATTCCAGAAGAGGGTAATGGTAATAAGATCCCCGGAGAAGATGTTAGTACCGATAGTTCGGATGATGACCAGCCTCTTTTGGTATTAGAACGATCCAATAATTATTACGGGAGAAATCGTTATAAATGGTTAAAGATACCTCCTAATGCTAGGGTGCGCACACCTCGCCATAATATATTTGAGAAATTTACAGCTGAGCATGCTAAAGACCCCTTCAGAATTTGGCATAAATTATTTGATCAAGAAATGCTTGAACAAATTTTCATATGGACCAACAAAAAAATCTCTAGTTATAGAATAAAGTTTGCTCGTCAGAATAAACCTGAGCTGAAAGACGTAGATATGACTGAGCTGAAGGCTTTTGTGGGACTTCTACTGTATTCAGCTGTCTTGAAATCCAACCACCAACGCACTAGCTACTTATTTGCAAGGGATAGAACAGGGTGTGAAATATTTAGATGCGTCATGTCAGAAAATAGATTTGTCATTTTGTTACTGTGTTTGCGATTTTATAAGCCAGTTGATCGTGCTGCAAGGCAAAGAGATGATAAGGTGGCTGCTATTTCAACAAGTTTATCAATAACTCTCAACAACTATACGAATTGAGTAAAACCGTCACCATAGATGAGATGTTAGTAAAGTTTCGAGGTAGAAGTCATACGATTTCTTATATGCCGAAGAAACCAGGTAAATACGGACTGGTCATACGAGAATTTTATGATGCAAAAAATGCTTATTTTTATAATAGATATGTCTATACCGGGAAAGGCTCTGATGGTATCGGTTTGACCATAAAAGCACAAAAGCTTTTCGTACCCCACTCAATGTTTCCTTCGTTTGACACAACCAATAGAAGGAAGCAATAGGAATGTGACTGCGGATAATTGGTTCTCTTTTATAGAACTAGTTGATGAGCTGGCAAAACATAAGCTTACTTAAGCAAATTTTGGACATAGTCATTCATTATATACAAACATCTTAGAGGTTGTGACAGACTTAATAAAAGGAAATTTTCATGCCCATATTCTGCATAATTCAGTAAAATATTCTACGAATTGTTTAAGTTATGATACTGAGAACATTATATTAAAAATCTATAGCCATTTTTCTGTTTCTGAATGCAAAAGAGAAGACGCTTGCTGAAGGAGAGTTTCATGAAATAAAAAGACACGTAGGAACTGATAAAATTGATACAATTTTACTTAATTGGACATTAATTTGTAATTACTTGTTAGTTTGGATGTTGACTGTTCAATGGTTATACAAAATTTATTAATGTTAGGTGATAATGGTAAAAATAATGTGGTTTATACCTTTATGCTAGTCATATATTAAATGTTTTCAATAAAACAAAAAAATAATGTAACTATCTTAGATGTTTATAACATTATGACTGGTTTAAAGACTGAACTAATTCAAAGAAAAAATGATAAGTATTTTGGCCATGAAACAAAAAAAGTTATAAATATTATTAGAGAGTCATCCCAAGAAGTTTTTAATAGAACTATAAATAACTTCATACTTTTTATTGAAAAAGCTAATTTGTACTTAGAAAAAAGGTTCGATTTCAGTCAGACTGTTGAAAATAAGTAAATTTTATAATCTTACATTCTTATGCAGTACATACAGCGCCATCTATTTAGGCGCGAAAATAACGCTCAAGCTGTTTTGTCTCTGGTCTTTTTCTTGTCTGTGCTCTCTCACGATTGTATTAAGTGTGTCTCGTAATAAAATGCAAATTATTCAAGAATAAGTGATTATTTTTTTTTCTCATCAAACTATTTTAACATGGTAGCAGAGCGTGGTTTGAAGCAAAAAGTAAATGGGCAAAGCAAAATTCAAGATCTACAAGTAAAGTGAATACGAACGTGATTTTCAAGGTTAGCGTCACGCTGAGCCGGCAAAACGAAAAACGGAAGAACTTAAATTATCGTCAAAATGGCTAAACAAGCAAAAATAGAAGATATAATGATACCTATTTTCGATGGGGTTAACTATTGTAGTTGGAAATTAAGATTGCTAACTTTGTTAGAATACAAAGAATGCCACGAGGCCGCCATCATGAAAAATGAAAGACACGAAGAAATTGAATGGAAAAAGAAAGATCTTAAAGCTCGAACTATAATAATGAGCACAATAACAAACAAACAACTAGAATACACAAGTGAGTGCCGAACAGCGTTCGAAATAATGCAGAAATTCGACAAAATGTACCGAACGAAGTCCACAGCAATGCAAATAATATGTCGCGGCAAAATTAAAGAAATAAAATTAAATAATTACAGCTCAGTTGAAGAATTTTTCGTCGAATTTGAAAAATCAGTGAATGAGTTTAAGTTGGCCGGAGGGATATTAGAAGAAACTGAAAAGTTAAGATACATGCTAAGAGCGCTTCCACCAAGCTATAGTTATATTGGTGATTTCCTTGATGTTATACCGGAAGAACAAAGGACAGTAGAGTATGTATGCAGTAAAATTAAAGAAAAAAATATGACTAGTAGCAACTCTGCCAAGAATAATGTAAGCACATTTGCAACCAAAACTGTAGCTTAGTGTTTTGTCTGTGGGAAGCCTGGACATCTCAAGAAGGATTGCTGGTATGGTCATCAGAAATATAATCAAGGACAACGCAGTGTTAGAGGTCAGCGAGGATTCCAGCGAGGTAGATTCAACAGTGGGCATCGAGGCAGAGGTCAAAATCAGTTCAGGAGTCAAAACCAGTCCAGTGGTGAATCTTCAAACTACCGAGGTCATCGAGGCAGAGGTCAAGGTCACTCCAGTGGTGAATCTTCTAACAATTTTTCAACGGAGTCATGGACGGCTCAAGTATGTAACCAGGAAATAAATCAGGTATGTGGATCTAATGAAAAAGAAGAATGTAACAGTGATTGTGAAATAAATGGCTTTTAGATAGTGGGTGTACTGACCATATAATAAACAATGATTCATATTTTTGTAATTCCATAGATTTAAAAAATCCTGTGAATGTAAAACTGCCTGATGGTAAAATGATAAAAGCGACCAAAGTAGGTACTTTAAAAATTTATTTTCAAAAGTATTATAACCGTAAATATGTTGACTTGAAAAATGTTTATTTTGTTGAAGGTATTAGCAAAATTTGTTGAGTTTTTCTAAGATAACCAAGAGTTGTACTATAATAGCTAAAAATTAAAATGCAAAAATTTATAATGAGGCTAGAGAATTAATAGTTGTTGCTGATAAAATAAATAACTTGTATTGCATCAAAAGTTTTGTTTCACAGAATGATATGTACGTACATTCAGCAGTTTTAACTCAAAAAGAGAAATGGCATAGAGCTCTTGGTCATGTCAATTTTCAATATTTAAATAAATTAATAGAGGGTTTACCTGATAAGATAGAAAGTACTGAAATGAAGTGTTCAAATTGTATTAAAAGCAAAATGTATAATGTACCAATTGAGAATAAAAGAACAAAGAGTAATGACATTTTAGAATTAATTCATACTGATTTAAACGGTCCACATAGTACAATAGGTTATGGAGGAGAAAAATACTTTTTGACGTTTATTGATGATTATAGTAAATGCACAAGGATATTTTGCATTAAAAGTAAAGCTGAAGCTGAATTGTTTCATAGAATTTGTAAATTTAGTAGAAAATAAATTTAATAAAAAAGTTAAGAAAGTTCAGTGTGATAACGGCAAAGAGTCTTTAAATAAAGATATTTATGATTTTATAAGGCAAAAGGATATAGAGTTGTTACCATGTCCACCTTATGTACATGAATTAAATGGTGTAGCAGAAAGATATAATAGGTCTGTGATGGACATTGCTAGGTGTTTGATGAGAGAAGCTAAGATTAATAGGAGGTATTGGCCTGAAGCAATAAAAGCAGCAGCTTATTTAAAAAATAGAACAATTGCAAATACAGTTGAAAATAAAACTCCGTTTGAGATATTTTTTGGAATAAAACCGAATGTAAGTCATTTAAAAATTTATGGAAGTAGAGTATTTGTTAGGGTTCCTGAAGTTTTGAGAAAAAGTAAATGGGATGATAAAGCACAGATAGGTATTTTAGTGGGTTATAATGAAAATAGTTATCGGGTATTATTAAATAATAGAATAATTAATGCTAGACATGTACAAGTAGTTGAAGAAAGTACTGAACTGATTTGCTTAGAAAAACAAGATGATCAACAAGAAAGAAATTTAGAAAGTGAACAGAGCTCAAAAGAAATTGTCCAAACAGTTAATGATAGTGATGAAAATAAAGAAATTGTCCAAACAGTTCATGATAGTGATGAAAATTATGTAGATGCAGATGAGCCCAGTTCTAATGATTTTTTAAATAATCTTTTGGATAGTGACAACTTAAATGATAAAAAAGAGGATGTTGTAGAATCTAAAAAAAGAAAGAGAATTCCAGTTTCTAGATATGGTAATCCTGTTACACATTTTATATATGTTAATTATATTGATGCAAACGTACCAAATACATTTGAGGAGGCGATGAACTCTAATGATCATAAACAATGGCAAATAGCAAGGACTCTGAAATAAATAGTTTAAATAAAAACAATACTTGGCAAATTGTTGAAAGGCCAATAGATAAGAAAGTTATAGATGTAAAGTGGGTTTTTAAAAAGAAAAGTAATAATGAGTATAAAGCTAGATTAGTTGTGAGAGGATTTCAGCAAAATGAACATATTGATAATGCTTATTCACCAGTGGGAAAAATGCAAACATTGAAAATTTTAGTGTCATACAGTTGTAAAAATAATTTATTTGTAGAACAGATGGATGTATAAACAGTTTTTTTAATGCTTATGTAAAGTCAGAAGTATATGTTAATCAACCAGAAGGTTATGAAACTGATAACAATAAAGTTTACAAATTGCAGAAGGCACTCTATGGTCTCAAAGAAAGTCCAAGAGTATGGTATGATTGTTTCGATGAGTTTATTAAAACATTAAATTTTGTAAGATGTAACTATGATTACTGTCTATATGTCAATAAAGCAAGCAAAGATCCAATATACATATTAATTTTTGTTGATGATTTTTTGATCTGTTGTAAAGATAAAAGGAAGATAGAAGAAGTAAAAACTAGTTTAATGAAAAGATTTGCTATGAAATACTTGGGAAAAATTAAAAGTTACATTAGTATAGATATTGAATATAGTGATGATAAAAGCATAATGACTTTAAATCAAACAAAGTACATTGAATCTTTGGCTGCTAAATATGATCTTCAAAATACTAAGTTATATGATACTCCAATGGAAACTAATTTAAAACTAGAACAAGCTAGAGAAGTAGATGAAACTATTAAGTACAGAAATATAATAGGTGAATTATTGTATATAAGTACAGGCACAAGGCCAGATGTAGCATATAGCGTTAATTATTTGAGTAGATTCCAATCTTGTTATAACGCAACTCATTACAAGTATGCAATGAGAATCTTAAAATATTTGTATAATACTAAGGATTTAAAGTTAACATAATAAGTTTTGTTAATATGTATGTATATGTATATGTATATGTATATGTATATATGTGTATGTGTATGTATGTGCATGTGTATGTATGTATATATTTCATTTATATCTATTATTATATATTTATATATTTTTTCCATATTGATATATATTGATTCGCATGTAATATATTTTAGTCAATTAATTTATAACTTTTGTACGCCTCCAAACCGCTTCCATTTATTTTTTCAGTCCTATGCCCAAAGGTTGTCTGGAAGAAATTGCTACCGTAGCGATAAGACCGCCTTTGTACATCTACTCAACATCTTACCCATTTGCCTTGTTTTTTATTATTGGTGTACAATAAAGAGTATTTATTATTATTACTCTGATAATATGGATACTGATGTATTAGACTGTATGGTAGACTCTGACTTTGCAGGGGACAATGTAGATAGAAAGTCTACAACCGGTTTTGTTATAAGATTGTTTGGAAACTTAATTTTTTGGAAAACACGTAAACAGAGTACAGTAACTAAATGTTCAACTTTTGCAGAGTATACTGCCCTGTCAGAGGCAGTGACAGAAGTACTTTTTATTAGGAACTTGCTGAGTGAATCGTTTGATATAAAATTTTGTAGCCCAATAAAAATTTATGTTGATAACTCAGGTGCAGTTGCAATAGCTAAATATGGTAACTTTACAAAAAATTCAAAGCACATCGAAGTGCAGTATCATTATGTAAATGAGAACTATGAAAACAAATTAATTGATATTGTGAAAATTGATACTACATCTAATTTGGCCGACATGTTAACTAAAAGTTTAGATAAAACAAAATTTTTAAAAACAGGTTACACTTAAGATTAATTTAGTAATTAAGTTTAGTAAGTAAGGTAAAGTCACTCAATTCCGAGGGGTTCCAAAACTGGCAGGTAATTGCGATGTATTTAGAATAACGGTATTTTCATTCAATTTTACAAGTTCACTTTGACCGCAAAATACGTAATTCAGTTAAGAATATATTGACTCATGTTTATGTGTGCAAATTATTGCCATAGTATGTGCACAATTTAAAATAATCGGTTAGTTCGACGCCAGCAGCTGACCCGGAAGCGCGCTTCTTGTATTTCGAACCTAATTTACGTGAGTACTACATTTTTTAAATAGCGTTTAATTTGTGAATTTTACGATCTGTGACTTTTTTGTTTATGTAGAAATATTAAAAGGGGTATTTAAAATATATAAACGTTTTAGATTTTGAGTATTTGTTCTGAAATTCATGAGAAAATTAGATTTTAAAATACCGCGGCATTAGGTTTCCAATAATTCAGTAGGTTCCTAATTGCCGATGTACACCACGGGATTAGGAAATCGAAGAGGGTTACGTTTTTTTAAATTTTGAGTTCACTATTGTGATTAAGAAATTAATATTTTAGTAGTAATCTCTTAAATAACCAATAGTTGTAAAAATGTATTTCCGATGTACACTTTGACGTTACATTTGTTAGATATAATAACCTAAATAATACCTTTTTAGGTACTTTATTGTTTTCTTGGTTCGAAAAGCAACATTGATATTATTAGATTATTGGTGTGTTCTGATTGAATTTTATTTATGCTTTATATTTTTAATGTAATATATATCGATAGCATTTAACTAAGTATTGGTATATTGACAAATATTTTATTTTATATCACTCGGAATTAAAAAACTTGTTTGAGAGTATTAAAACACAAATCCGATGTATTTAGAACGGAATAAGGTTATATGAACACTTAATTCCGTGGTATCGATACCAGAAAAATACAGTGTGTTCCTTAACTAACTTTTCTCGTTTATAAAGCACTAAACCATCCATACATCTAGGGACCCTTTAGATTAATTTTGATAAATCATTCTTTTCAGATTTACTTACGTAATTTTAATATTTAATCTTAATTGTTTTGTTATAGAATAATGAACCCAAGAAAAAAATACACAAAAAAAGATCTTCAAAATGCTATCACGGAAATCAATAATGGCAGCAGCGTCTATAAAGTTTCTCGAGATTATAATATTCCAGAGACGACATTGCGCGATAAACGTGATAAAAAATATTGCGGTGACATTCCCGGTAGAAAAACAATACTTTCAAAAGCGGAAGAAACAAAAATTGTTGACTGGATTCATTATCTAGGAAAACAAGGTTTTCCAGTTACCAAAGAACAATTAAAACAAGGAGTAGCCAAGTTGGTCAAAAATTTAAAAAGACCGAACACTTTTAAAGATGGTATCCCAGGTAAACATTGGTTTACCGGTTTCTTATCAAGACATCCGACTGTTGCAAAAAGAGTAGCACAAGCATTACCTACTCATCGTAATAAAGTAACTGAACAAGATGTGCGCAATTGGTTTGATAGAGTCAATAACTATTTTGAGACCAATAATTTATTAAGTGTACTTAACGATGAGTCAAGAGTTTTTAACTGCGACGAAACTGCTTTTTATCTGTGTCCCAAAGAAAAAGACGTATTAGTCAAAAAAGGGAGCAAGAGAGTGTATAATCGAGTTGCTAACGACGAAAAAGAATGTTTGACCGTCTTAGTAAATGTTTCTGCCAGTGGCAAAATCGCTCCACCTATGGTGCTGTATCCATACAAACGCCTGCCAAAAAACTTATCCCTAACAGTCCCACCTACATGGGGTATAGGATGCACGGAATCAGGGTGGATGAACATGGAGGCTTTCTATGAATATGTGGCAAATGTTTTTTATAAATGGTTACTTGAAAACAAAATAACAATGCCTGTTGTTCTCTTTATGGATGGGCACACCTCGCACATTTCCTTGCCATTGAGTCTTTTTTGTAAAGAAAAGGGAATTATACTTGTTGCACTACTACCGAACTCGACGCATATCCTTCAACCACTAGACGTTGGAGTTTTTCGACCTGTTAAGGGTACGTGGAAGGAAATTGTTCATGAATTCAGGGTAAATAACAATTACGCCAAATTAAAACGCACAGATTTCGCAAAAGAAGTACAAAAATGTTTCGATAAAAGTCTTAAAGTAGAAACAATAAAAAATAGCTTTAAAAGCGCTGGAATTTTTCCGTTTAATGTCAATAATATTGATTTTTCTAAAGTTATGCCGCAAGAAACGGATACCGCTGTAATTATTGCACAGGAACCATCTGCAAAACAATCTAATAATTTTATTAAGGAGTTTGAGAAACGGCTGGACCCGGAAATACTTGAGTACTTTGTTAGTTCAGGAAGTGTGTGGAAAGGTGAGGAAAAATATAGATGTTTATTTGAATTTTGGAAGAAAATTCAAGACGAAGAATCGAATCTCTCTACTATTTTCAATGACACAACAATTTTGAATAATATACAAGATTGTGATGTGTCAGATGTTGTTTTGAATATGGAAATAGCTTCGAATGGCAGTGTCATACTTCCCTTGAGCCCTAATCCTGAATCTATCATGAGCATTGGTATTAATCAACGAGGTAATAATCGACCATTGACGCCACAAGATGAAAATTCTAGACGCAGTTCATTTGATTCTGGAAGTGTTTTGCAAAAGAAAAGCTCACTTGAGCATGTAGATGATTATTTATTACAACCTTGTTGTTCCAAGACTCTTAATATATCCAGAGCAAATTCACGACGATCAAGCAGTGACCAAGCGTTAGATATTTTTGATCATGTTAATACAGAACGGTCTGAACAGATAAAAGATATTGTAGTACTGAAAGAAACTTCTTCTGACAAAATAACTAATGAAGTTGTATTGCAGGCTTGTCGTTCCAATTCACAAAAATTTCCATCATCCAGGGCAAGCTCACGGCAGTCGAGCAGTGATCGAGCACTGGATATTTTCAATTCTGTTGACCCTAAGTTTTCGACTGATAAGCTAGAAGTTGATAACTCTACTTCCGATAAGAAACTTAACTTCCCAACTCCTTTTAAAACTGCTTTTTACTTTCCAAAGTCTCCAAAGAAAACATCAACTAAACAAACTAAAAAACTCACCCCAACAGTTGCAGTTGCAAACGAATTTATAGAATATCAACGTAGAGTTGAAATAGAAAAGAGAGAAAAAAATGAAAGAGTACTCAAAAGACGTGCAGAGAGATTAAAGAAACAAGAAGAAAAGAAATTAGAAAAACTCAAAATGCAGAATAAAAACAAACAAAAAATAAGTCACAAAAAAAATAGAATTACATTAGAAAAATCAAACGTTCTTGAAAAAATTAAAGAAGATCAAGAAAACGAGGCAAATATAGAAGGTGACAGGATACAAATACCATATCTTTCAAATAACCCCACTTACATGTTGAACTCTGCATCCTCTGACGACAATGAAGATGTGACCTTGACTATCAAAAGGAAAAAAGTTCTTGGTATTAAAAAAACCTATACCGACTTGCTCAAGCTTAGCTCATTTTTATTAATTTTTTTGGAGAAAGTTCTTATTTGGATAATCAGTGTGCTTTTTTATACTTCTCATCATTCTCTGGTACTATATCATACCTCCGGTGTAGAAACGCATATTAAAAAGTTAAAAATATTATTTTATGCTTGAAGTCGGTACCAGCCATACCAAACTTAATCTGATAAACAAAAATAACTGATTATATATATCATACTAAAACGTAACTTTTTAGTATGAGTTTCAAAACCGGCTTTATTGTAAAAGTCTATTATTGTTTGCTTATTGTCGAAATTATTATTTTTAATTAGAAATAATGGGCCTTATTACTTAACAACTAGTTTGTAACCTAGTTTTTGATCTCATTAATAATAAGGAAAAGTTAGATGTTATTTTTGATATGATTATTAAAAATTATTACTTTTTATTATAGGATTATAGAACAAAAAAAAATGTTGTGCTGAAGTTGATTATATTTTTAATTTTATACCTACGAGATTGGTATTTAGCCATAAGTATTATTAATGTTTATGTTTGAATTATTAATATCTAGATATTAATCATGTACCAACAATAAGACTGATTTCAAAATAAAAGACTTGATTTTTGGACACTCTGTATTTATTATCCCCACCTCCATTTTATAATATTAGGTACACTCGGATTTAGGAACAAAATCCATCGGAATTAGGATTTTTAAATCGGAATTAGGGTCTTTGGAATTATTTATTTTTTTACATTATTTTACATTTATACTATTTGTTTACTGACCAATTGTAGATTTATTTCAAAAGTAAGATAAATAATACTGCTGATAAATATAACCAAATCTTCAAAAGAGCACATTAGATACTTAAATTTTAATGTTCACTTAACTTCAGGTGAAATTACCGCGGAATTAGGTGACTTTACCTTAATTAGGTAATAGTATGCTTTAAGAAAATTGTTTTTGTAATTAGGTAAAGTTAAAATTAAAGAAGTTATGTAAAAATAAAAGATAGAATGTTAGCTTGGTATAAAATTTATTGATAGATATGTTAAAGTAAGTTTAGTTAATGTCTGAAGTCTGATGAAAGCTGTATGATTGCTTTAGCTAAATGTGGTAAGATTATAAATTTAAGGAGGCGTGTTGAAAATAAGTAAATTTTATAATCTTACATTCTTATGTAGTACATACAGCGCCATCTATTTAGGCGCGAAAATAACGCTCAAGCTGTTTTGTCTCTGGTCTTTTTCTTGTCTGTGCTCTCTCACGATTGTATTAAGTGTGTCTCGTAATAAAATGCAAATTATTCAAGAATAAGTGATTATTTTTTTTTCTCATCAAACTATTTTAACACAGACTAACTGGCTTTCTTTAATTAGCTGTTTGTCATTAAAGTCTGCAGTCACGTTTGATCATATTGAAAAAAATATAGAAAATCTAAATTTGCATAGACTTAATATTGGAATGGACGAATTATATTCTCAAATATCAAATTTTAAAGTAATTTATGAAAAAGTATCTGAAGATAATGATTTTCTTGAAATGAGTACTAGCCAAAAGTGAAGCCATTTATTAGTAAACACTTCAGAAGAATTTAAAAATATAACTAAAATTGTCTCATATCTACTTTCTGTTCCGGCCACCTCAGCATTTACTGAAAGAGTTTTTTCAGTAATGAATGCTACGTGGCGGGATGACAGAAATAAAGCATCTATCAATTTAATAAAATATGAGCTCCTCATTTATTTTAATTTCAATTTTAATTGTGATGAGGCATATGAAGTTTTTAAAAAAGCATTGTAAATTAGTAAGTTGTGCGAGAAGCTCCAAAAAATATGTATTTAAAAATAATAAATAAATACTGTTTGCTTTGCTAAAATACTGTTTAATAATCTTCATAGACCTGAATATACTATATTTCTTGTAAAAAAAGTTGGCAACCCTTTTTCCTTCACCGCTGAGCACTAGATGAATTATAAAGACAAATTAAGGGGTTATATACAGTTGTAATTTTCAAAAAATCGTTTTTTTTTTTTGTATTTTCTGAATATACATATATTTGAGCATACACACTCAAAATTTTATGTCAATCAGACGAATGTTTTCGAAGTTATAGGCACATTTATGAAGGCGCGTTAGAGAGCCGCGTCTCACAGTCAGGGACCGGCACGCCAGCTGTCTACCTGAGGCGCTGTCCCTTCTTTTGTTGTCTATCCTACTCTCTTTCCTTTGTCATTTTCTATTGTGTCTCTGTTGACAAAATTTGAAAAGTAGTCGTCAGTCTCAGCAGAGAAGCCTAACAGTAAAGTCGTGTCAGTGTACTTGTGCCTTCGATAATATCGTGAAAATGAAGTCGAGCAGAGAACTTAGAAAATCAACGAAAGTGTACAAGTCAAGAGCGAAGAAACGAAAAAATGTTTTCAATCCGAAAACAGCTGAAACGGATGAGTCCAGTTTCAGTGCCTCTGCAAAAAAAATAAGAATGCAGGAGGAAATCTTGGTGCCGCATGATCCGTCCGAATTTTGAATTTTATTACTGTTTTCGCGGCCATCTCCGAATTTGTGCAGTGCAAAACCTGTAACGGAAATGTGAAATTTGAAACTGCTTCTGAACGAGGACTCGGGTTTAAAATTGTTTTGTTGTGCGATCAGTGTCCATCTCGTAGCATAAATTCTAGTCCTTTTATCGAGCATTCTTATGAGATAAATCGGCGTTTTTTGTTTGTCATGAGAGTTCTTGGATTAGGGTTAAAAGGTGCTGCAAAATTTTGTGGATTAATGGACATGCCCGCTTTCCTAACACAGCCCACCTACGATTTAATTATGAAGAATATACATTCCTGTGTGAAAACAGCAACCGACAAACTTTTTCAGCATGCTTGCGATGAAGAAAAAGATTTGACTGCTGAACACCAAGGTGACGAAAACTCTACAAAGCTTACCGTGTCCGGCGATGGAACTTGGAAAAAGCGAAGATATACTTCCTTGTATGGAGTGACATCATTGATCGGATATTATTCTGGGAAAGTAATTGATATCCTCGTGAAAAGTGCCTATTGTAAACAATGCGAAACTTGGAAAAGCAAACTTGATAGTGAAGAATATCGACAATGGTATGAAAACCATCAAGATGATTGCAGTTGTAATCATTCAGGTTCTTCTGGAAAAATGGAAGTTGATGCAGTGATCGACCTATTCAAGCGTTCAGTGGAAAAATTCGGAGTGCAGTACAGAAATTACATTGGAGACGGTGATTCCAAAACGTACTCTGGGATTGTGAAAGCTGCCCCATACGGTGATCAAGAAGTCGTGAAGAAGGAATGTATTGGACACGTACAGAAGAGAATGGGAACGCGACTCCGAAATTGTGTGAAAAAGAAAGTGGAAACGGTGGAAAAAAAAGATGGAAAAAAAATACAAAAAAAAACTCTCGGTGGAAAAGGCAAGCTGACAGCAAAAATGATTGACAAGTTGACAGTTTATTATGGCTTAGCAATTAGGAGAAATTGTGATTCGGTTGAGAATATGAGTAATGCAATCTGGGCCACATTTTATCATTACTGCTCGACGGACGAAAATCCACAACACGCAAAGTGTCCGATCGGATTGGACTCATGGTGCTCTTGGCAGCGGGCAGCAGCTGCTGATAACTTATCAGTTTATAAGCATGATTATCAGCCATTTCCACAAGAAGTTGCTGAGGCCCTGAGGCCCATTTACGAAGATCTCAGCAATGAAAAATTATTGGAAAGATGTGTGGGTGGTTTCACCCAAAACAATAATGAAAGCTATAACCAACTGGTGTGGAAGATCTCTCCAAAAGTACTTCCAGCCGGATCAAAAACGGTGGAAATGGCTGCATATATCATACATTTCGTTCAAAATCGAGTCTTTTATTTTGAGAAGTCGCCATTTTGTCAAAAATTTCTTTTTCGCTAATTCCTTCGATTAAATACTAGATAATGTATTATATTAACGAAATTTATTTGGTTTTTTCATTTCAGATAATCCGGTCCAGAAATATCGTGATCACCGCAAAATTGGTTTTTTTTGCGGAGCTCTAGGAGATCGGCGATAGCAACATTCGCGATGATTATTTTTACAAATAAAAAATATGTTAATATATTATAAGGTTATTATAATATGTACACCAATTTTCAAATTAATAAATTCAATAGTCTGCGCGAAAAAAATTCTTGAAAATCCGTCTTTTTAAAGCCTTCTAACTGTATATAACCCCTTAAGCACATGAATCAGCTGTGCTTGCCTGGGTTTGAACCCGCAATCATCGGTTAAGATGCACGCGTTTAACCACTGAGCCATCTCGACTCAAAAACGACAAAAGTCGTTATGAGTATGGCCAATCGGAATACTCCTCAGGCTGTGAGACAGCAGTTTTACGACTTGAACCCTCTTCCATTTGCGAACTGGAACGAACCAACCATCGGAGTAAGGCGACGACAAGATGGTCATCCACCTGTTGACCCAGGTTTTCCATTACTCTTGAATCCTAACGAGTTTTGGCCTGCCGGATACGATATTGACGCATTTGAACTTTATGTTCACCAGGTGAAGAACTTCATTTCCTTTGTAGCATGCAAGGAGATCAAGATGTTGCGTGAAGGCGCCCTAATTGATTACGAATCCGCAGGACACCAGAGGATACTGATCAGTAACTCCGCAGAAGGTTTGCAAAACCCCGATCGCATGTTTCAAAACCAATGGGCTGACGAAAATTTACCGCAGGGAGATCTGAACGCCTTCTGGACACCAGTGACGCTAAAGTCGCAAGACTTCTTTATGGGCACTATGAATCTAGTCGGTGAGAGGCGACCCGGTGCTGCAATTGCTTTTCGTTCTCCATTGATTGCTAGAGGACAAGCACGCCACCGTTGGACTACGCTAATCGACAATATGATTGCCTAGTGAAGGTAGAACCAGACCCGGAACATAATAGGTCTGACGAAATGGGGAGAACTATCGTTCTAATTACAAAATGCCCGGAATTAAAATCCACAAATTTCTATAAATTTAAAAAAGTTTTGTGTGTTTGTGAGTTACTAAATATGCCTCCTATAAGGGGGCGGACAAATTTAGGCAGGAGAACCTGAAATGCAACAAATCAAATGCATTATCAACCTCATCGTACTACCCAGGAATGTGAAGATCGCTATGAACGTGAAAGAATTCGCTTAAGACAGACCCGTGAAGCGCGACATTCGACTAATAATGGTGGAAGTTTGAATCGAGCAGCTTTCTGTTACGATATGTCTATGTGGCTACAACAGTGTTGCTATTGGACCTATGAACTCAGTCTGCCAATATTATAAGGCATTGAAATACAAAAATGAAGTCAATAGATTGTGTTGCGCAAATGGAAAGGTGAAATTGATACCATTGCTTCCACCTCCACAGACATTGTACTCATTAGTTTTAGGTATAGGAACAGATTCAATACACTTTTTAAAGAATATTCATCAATATAACGACTGCTTTCAAATGACTTGATTTGGAGCATCAAAAGTAGTTCGGGAAAATTTTATGCCAACTTTTAAGGTTTGTAAAATAGTATTGGCAGTTGTATGTTAACTAATCATAACTATTATAGCCCATATACATTTTTACAATACATTTTTTCCCTTTACAGATACAAGATCAAGAGAGATCATTGTCGTACGCTCCGCACATAAATCAAAATTAAAATTGTTCATAGTTGTTTTTAGTGATGAAAAACTACAGTTTTTAAATTATTAGGATACGTGATTAGTGTTAGTTTGAATCTATAAGATAACATTATAAAATTTGCAACATCAGTGAAAAAAGTGAACTTCTTGTTACATTGGAAACGTATTCTAAAATTATTATCAGACTTTTCTTATTAAATCAACAATAAACATACAAGTGTTACAAGACGTTTTACTCCAAGATTTTTAGATATCCGCTCTGCATAAAATCCTTCTACGTGATTTTTCGATAAAATCGAGTTTCTGCCGTCCGAAACCGCAAGCGTTAGCTGCCATCTTGGAAAACGTTTCTTTGCATATATCTCGGAAACGGTAAGATTTACGTTAAAAACCGAAGAAATCTTTTATGTAGAGAACTAAATTTCCTACCTTTTTCATACCAAACTTTTCCCCCTATTTTTGATATTTTCCGATATATTTAAGTAAAAAAAACCAATTTTTTTGTTTTTGTAAAGTAACTCAATAATTTCTAATCTGTCTTTATAATTCATCTCATGCTAAGCGTTGAAGGAAAACATCGTGAGGAAATCTGCATGTGACAAATTTCATAGAAATTCTGCCAAAACCAACCAAAGGTTTCGAAATATTGTCCTCAAATACGACGATGCACTGTACTCTGATAAACTGCAGTATTTGAAAGCGATCGCCAATACTTACCTTTCTTTGTAAGGTAAAACGATTAAATCACAATGAAGAACTTAGAAGGCGAATTTTATTGTCTTGATCCTGTCCTAAGTTTGGTGTTTCGTTCGATCTTTTGCTTCTTTTCTCAATCATAAAATGTTAATTATGAGAAATTTATAACAAATAAAGGGAAAATGATAAAACAAAAAGACAAAAAAGTATATATACTTATATGTATATAAACACGAAAAAAAACAATAAGAATATATACATATATATGTAATCACAAAAAAACGGAAATACAGTATAGGTTTATTAAATGACATTTCATTATTACAAATTTGATGCGCTCTGCGTATTTTTAATCGGTAACTGAAAGTCAGTTTGCCGCGCATTTGATGGTTGAATGACAGATAATGTTTAGATTATTTTGAACTTTAATTTTGTAAGAAAATAAAAATATATAATAGAGGAGGCTATATTAGTGAACTTTAAATGTCGTTTCTTTGTATTTTCAGGTAAGATAAAAGTATAATTGTAATAGTTTAATGATTATTGTTATGATATTGTAAAGAAGTGTTAAATAAAACAAAACTTTGTATTTTCAGAGCAACAATTTGTGGTTTAGTTTGAGCATCCTCAATAATCTATCTTATAAAACGACATTTTCGCTAACTAAAATGGACCGGCTGCAATTCGAATTTACAATGATAGCCTCAAATTATGGCAAATCTAATATATTAGCCATAACCTCGATATCTACAGAAGAAGGAAAATGTTATATTTTACCTGAGGCGCTGAAGCCGGTGACTCATCATACATGTACAGGGTTATTTGTAAAACATTAACAACCTCGCAGGGCTAGATTGAGAACATCATAAACAACAACTTTTGTTTTATGACTTTTCATAACTCATTAATTTTTACTTTCATACAAAATTAAAAATATTAAAATTGATTTCTCTTATGTTAAAAAATCTATACGGCAATGAAAAAAAACAGTTAAAAATAGTGTGATTTTAGCTCCACCCACAAAATGGGCGGAGTTAACACGCTTGACTTGACCTAATTAACGCTTTGATGCGCCGTCGCAGTCTTACGCTTTGATGTGCCCGCGCAACGTGTTCTTATTGCTAATTTCAGTTTTCAGTCCGTTGATTTCAGTTAATAAGTTCACTATGCCATATTCCAATATCGAATATACTGAAATGGTTCGCATTTTAGCGAAATGCGATGACAACGTTTCAGAAGCATGTCGTCAATATGCGATTAAATTTCCAAATGTGCCTACTCCAAGCCGCGTGACAATGCTAGCTGCCACACAGCGATTACGCGATTACGGCCAATTCCGTTCTCCTTTAAGAGATAGTGGTCGTCCGCCAAGGCGCACAGTTCGAGAGGAAGAAGACAACCTGGAGTTCTTCGAAGCCAATCTAGCAGCGAGCACCAACGATGCAGCCCGGCGGTTTAATGTATCGCAATACTTCGCATGGAGTGTTGTACACAATGAAGGGAAATATCCTTTTCACCTTCTTCGCGTCCAAGAATTAAACGAACCCGATAAACCCGCACGAGTTGCTTTTTGTAACTGGGTGCTAAACGAGAGGCCAACTATTTTATGGACCGACGAAGCAACATTTGGCAGAGTCGGTTTGTTCAAATCTCGCAATGAGCATTTGTGGTGCCATGAAAATCCACACGAAACTAGACCTCATCATTTTCAACACCGATTTAGCGTCAATGTGTGGGCAGGATTTGTAAATTCCACTTTACTAGGCCCTGTGTTTTTGAAGCGACTCAATGGAGAAACATACCTGCGTTTTCTCACTGAAACATTACCAGATTTAGAGAAAGATATACCCCTCGCTGATTTACGTGTTATGTATTATCAACATGACGGAGCGCCAGCGCATAATGCTCGCGAAGTCCGGAAATTTTTAAACAACAATTTTCCTGGTCGATGGATTGGGCGTGGCGGACCTCGTGCCTGGCCTGCTAGGTCGCCGGATATCACACCATTAGATTTTTATTTATCGGGACACGTCAAAACATTGGTGTATAGTGGACGTGAAATCACAAGCCGTGAAATGTTAGTGGAGAAAATCACTTGGGCTTTCGACCAGATTAAGTCAAACTCACAAGTGCTATCGAGAGTGAATGAACAATTAATTTTTAGGTGTGGATTATGTGTAGGTTGTGAAGGTGATTACATAGAACAATATGTGCGGGACACACAGACATCCCCGGGATTTAACCCTTAGAGGTACCATAGAATAAAATTTAAATTAAAATAAACATCATTGTATGGGTTCACCCATACATTAACATAATTTCATTGTATGTTTCACATTCCTAAGCAAATATAAGCATTGTTATAATTGAGTCAATATCAATAAAGCGTTCAAACAGACAAGTCGTTCTCATTACCTAAACGCGATACTCACAAACTAGCTGGTCTCCATAAAAATATCAATTCTAAATGGTGTGTGGTTCCAAACCCATACACCAAAAATATTATTATAACAAATTAGATGAAGAAAGGAATAAAAGATATTGAGTCATATTAATACAGTGACTAAATACCATAGGGACATACAATACCAAGATTAATAAAAAACAAGGCCTTTTGTTTATAATAAAATAATTTTATTATTCTTACGATTGATGTTCAATTGAGATTTTCCTCTGAAAATTTGCAGGAATTTCCGGGAATCCTAATTCCGGACGTAAACATAAAATACAAACATTCACACTATGATAAACATTCGTCATCGTAGCCACGAGAGGAACAAAATCTGTTACATCCTGCAAACATTTGCGCGTCGCTGTGTCAGTTAAACTGATAATACGAAGACGTATAGCGAAGCGTGTGGGCGGCGCGAATCCCTTCTACGCGCTTTCCGAAAACCGCTGGCCAATAGCGTGCCAGTCATGTGATTACATTGAGGGTTTTTACTATTATTATTAAATATGAATGACGCCACACGGAAGGATATTGAAATGTTAGAGAGTGCAACAAAAACTTGGAAGTGTTTTTTTGGAAAAAATATTTAGTTTTGTTCAAGGTCATAAAACAAAAGTTGTTGTTTGTGATGTTAGAAATAGGTTACTGCGAAATTGCTGAAGTTTTAAATTTAACCCTGTATATGGACATTTATATAGAAGACCAAAAATAAAATGAAACCTTGGATATGAACAAATTTATAGGAAGCGGAAATAAAGGGACTGATATAATTAAAAAACAATGTGTGGACTATAATACAGACAGAATAAATAAAGAGAAAAATTCTGAATAACAAGACAATAAAAGTAAGTATATGGACGTTTACATAGAAAACGAAATAGAAACTAATGAAAATAAAATAATTGAAAGGGATACAAACTTTGATATGGACAAAACAAGAGGAAGCGGAAAAGAAGAATCTGATAAAGAAGATGATATTTCACTAAAACAAAGCGTTTTAGTTAGGTACTATATCCGCAATAATTGGAAATATTCTGTAGGATTTGTAGAAGAGATTAAGAGGCAAGAAATGGAAACCTACTATACCATATATTTTTTAAGAACGGTTAAAAAACCCATTTTAAAATTTGTTGCTTGTAAAAGAGATCTTGATGACGTACTATCCTCATATATTGTTAAAGCTGTAAAATTATATTCAGTGAAAGAACATTGTGAATACTAAAAACACCAGTTCGTAGTTCGTACTGAGTGGACGTGCTGTGCGTCATTTAAAAATACTGTTCATTGGAAGTTTTGCCAAATTAACAACTATTATCAAAACACTAGGAAGTGAAGTTGACTACACTAATTGTGCGAATTTAAAGCTTTTTACTTCTAAAACTTAAGTAACGACAAGGTAACCGCTCCTCCTCACCTCGGGGAAAGAAGACGGCCTCTTATTTTTTTGCCTTCTCTAAAGCAGTGCTAATCCAATAAGGTAGACAAAACACGGATCAACTATGAACAAACTGCGCTCACCGACTGGAAGTGGCCCAAGTGTATGTCGCTCTGACTCTCAACCAAATCTGGTAATTAATGAACAATCTTTTGAGTTTTCTGACATTTCTAAGGTTACTCATCGTAATAAACGTAAATTAACTGATGATAGTAATCACATGATGGAGGAAATAGGCGAACTACGTTCCCAGATGTCTCAAATGATGTCAATCTTGACGTCGATGAGTGATAACCAAAAAGAATTCATGAACAAAATATCTGAAGATATAAAGTCAATAAAAGAAGAAGTAAAAAACATAAAAAGTACAACTGATTGTCTCAAAATAGAACAAAAGTCGATGAAATGCGAAACTCTGGAGTTAATAAATAAAAACAATACCACTCAAAATTCAATTAAACACATAGAACACGAAGTTAATCTGTTAAAAACCATTACTAATAATTCTTCGTCCACAAATGACTATGAAGATATCATATCTGAATTCCAAGAAAGAGATAATAGAAGCAAAAATATTATTATTACTGGTTTAAAGGAATCAACCTCTACAAGTAAAGATGAACGAAAAAATATGGATAAAGAAGAAGTAACCAAAATTATACAGGCTATTGATGGAAATTGCGATAAGCCAATAAAAGTAATACGCCTTGGGAAGTACGATCCGAATAAAACTAGACCCATAAAAGCTTGCTTTTGTTCTAAAGACATAGCTAGACTGATATTGCGTAATAAACACACGGTAAATAACAGTTCCATTAAGATATATTCAGATAGGACACCTCAACAACAGTCTTATTTAAAAAAAATAAAAGCCGAACTGAATAACCGGGTGGAAAATGGAGAGAAGAATTTGATCATAAAATATTTTAAAGACATCCCCAAAATAATAACAACTTCGCCAAAAAACTACAAGAAATAGATACTATTACCAACAACGATCCTTTAGCAAGCACTGACACCTCTTATCAACTAGTCAATAGTTACAAAAACATAATAAGTAGGTACTATGAAATCCTTAAAATTTCTATACGCAAATGTACGCAGCATTGTTAAAGCAGGCAAATTTGATGAATTGAAATGTATACTCTCATGTTTCCAGTACTCACTTCATCTGATAATATTAACGGAAACTTGGCTAAAATCTGATGATGAGGCAAATCACTACCAAATTCCTGGATATACACACTATTATAATTACAGAAGTACTTCTAGAGGAGGTGGAGTTTCAATTTACGTCCATAATAAATTAAAACACAGGCTAATTGAAGAACAATGTATAGCAAACTGTCATTATTTGTGGATTCATCTCGAAAACTATAACCTGGATATTGGTGCTATTTATAGAAAACCAAACACAACAAATCTTAAGGAATTTTTAGATATATACTCCCAACAACTATATAAAAGAGGCAGAGCTGTAGTGTTTGGCGATATCAACCTCAACTTATTAAATTTGGAATTTGTAACCACCTATAGAGAAATACTTCAAGGAGCAGGATATAAAATTATGAATAATGTGAGTGAAAAATTTTGTACCCGAGAATGCGCTACTTCGAAAACCATAATTGATCACGTAAGCTCTAACCTTGTTGAAAATAAGTTTCATTTTGCTTTAATAGATACACCAACGTCAGATCACAAGCAAATTTATTTTGAAATCATAAACCACAAACGAATATTCAACAAAAAAGTTCGATATGAGGCCATAGATTATGACAAACTACATAAAAATATGTTAGTAAACAAAAATTGTAACGAAGACTGTTCTTATGATAAATTTGAAAGTAAACTTTTAAATAATATTAAAAATAGTAAAGTTATAAAATATAAAATATTGAACCCTCCAAGACAAGAATGGATAAACAAAGAAATTATTAATAAAATTAATAACAGAAACATACTTTGGAGTGAACATAAAAGTAACCCAAAGGACGAAATAAAGCATGAAAAATTTATAAAAGAAAGAAAGTGTCTGAACATATACAACAATGTAAAAGTAAATACTACCTGAAAGCTTTCATTGATTGTATTAATAAACCTAAGAAGATGTGGAGTGTACTTAGCTGTCTTTCATGCAATAGAATAAAGAAGGAATGGGTTCCGAATAAAATTAAAACACAAAACGGCCTTATTTCAGATGAGAAAGAGATCTGTGATTATTTCAACAAGTTTTTCTCAGAGATTGGTTCGAATTTAGCAAATCTAATACCCAGCAAATATCACCACAGCTTAACAATAAATAAGGTAACTCTTGCAACTGGAAGTCTTAAACATACACTTTCTGAAATAACCCCAACGACTACAGATGAAGTAGGCAAAATTATTGATAAATTAAATACAAACACTAGTTCTGGTCTGGATGGTGTAAGCCCCAAATCTCTCAAATGTATAAAAAATATAATTTTAGATGAACTTACTGTCAGTATAAATAAATGTTTAAAACAGGGAGTGTTTCCTAATAGTCTGAAAATCGCCAAAGTAACTCCTGTCTATAAATCAGGATGTAAATTGGACGTAGGTAATTACCGTCCAATTTCTGTTCTTCCGGTTGTATCAAAAATTTTCGAAAGAATTCTCTGTACTCGTTTAGAAAAATACTTAGATTTGCAAAATTTCATATATGAAAAACAATATGGGTTTCGGTCTAAATGTAACACACTTTCAGCTACTATAGATCTGGTTACAAAACTAAAATTAAGTATTGACAATAAGCAATATTGTTTAGGTATATTTATTGATTTAAAAAAGGCGTTTGACACTGTTTCCCATGATTTGTTACTGAATAAACTCACTGACATAGGTGTTACTGGAACAGCTTATGATATTTTTAAGTCTTACTTGTCAAATCGATATCAGATTGTTAAAATAGGGCAAACACAAAGCCAACCGCGTGCAGTGTCCTTTGGTATTCCCCAAGGGTCCATTCTTGGACCTTTGTTGTTCATAATTTACATAAATAGTATTAATAAAATTGGATTAAAAGGGGATATTACTTTGTACGCTGATGATACGAGCCTCTTCTACTATGGAAAATCAATTGAAAGTGTTTTACATGATGCACAAAATGACTTAAATCTTTTAAATCTGTGGTTCCAGAGTAATCTTTTGACAATAAACACAGCAAAAACTAATTACATTATTTTTGCCGCTAAAAATAAAAAAGTACCTCAATCATTATCATTAGTGATAAATAATCAACAAATTAATAGAGTATATGAAGAAAAATATTTGGGATTAATATTGGATACCGGGATGACATGGAAACCCCACATAAATAAAATAAAAGGTAAACTTATTTCTCTGATGGGTTTTTTGCGAGGCATTGTGCGTTGCTTACCACGACAAGTGCGTTATATTATTTACAATTCTCTTATCAAACCTCACATAGACTATCTAATACAAATATGGGGAACAGCTGCCAAAACTAATTTAGAAAGTCTACAAATAACTCAGAATAAATTAATAAAACTGTTATTTCATTATAACTATTTAACACCAACGCAAAAAATCTATAAGGAAACCCAAATCATGAACATCCACCAATCATATATATATTTTAATTGCGTACTAATACGAAAAATATTAAACAACGAAATACACACTCAAATAAAATTTACTAAAAAACACGAAGAGCAAAAAATTACATTACGATCAGCAAATGACATTAGCTTATTTAAGCCGCGTACTGAATACGGTAAAAAGTGCATTATGTATGAAGGTGCTAAATTGTATAACTCTCTACCCAAAAATATAAAAGACGCAAAAACGATGGCTAATTTTAAAAAAATACTTAAATCCTACATTACTAGTAATCATAACATTCTAAGTTAAATTATTTAATAAATAAAAATATATGTCCAAAATTATATTTAGGAACCTTAAACTAATATAGATATTTACAGAAAGTATGTTAATAAATTACTGTACAATATATTACATATCAAATATTTTTTAACATTATATAAAGGTATGTTAACACTTCCAGTTGCAACAGTTCTATGTTTCTATGCATCGAGTGTACCGTACGAACTGTCGAAGTACCCAACAAAATTTTTATAATTGTATTATTGTTTTAAGTGAATGTAAATTCTTTAAATAAAGTTCTTAAACCCGGAATACTTAGTTGAGGAATGCGATGAACATTATTTTTAAGGTAAACCTTATTTGTTTTGTTAATCATTTTATACTTATGTTGATTACAACTATCAAGATATTAAGAGGTTCTTCGTAATCAAGCATGTTCATTGAAAACGAGCGTGGCAAGATATTAATTCTTGCTGGGCTCGTATTCAACAATTTTTTTTAGAGTGTACCATAGGTACAAACTGCCTTGTAGGTTCCTACTATTTCCTTCATAATTATCCTATTGTTATGTTTTATTTTGATATAATTTAATTAATATTAATAATTAATATATATTTTTTCAGTTTGGTAATAATATTCCTCAGAATTTAACTTATTTTTCTGCATTCACAATGCAATTCTGTAAGTATAAGAAAATATGATTGTAAAAATCACGAGCCCTGCAAGTAGCTCTAAAAGTATCCCACTTGCAAGCCATTTGCAGTGCTCGTGGTTTTTACTTGTTTATTAATGTTAGGTACCTAGTTTTAGTTTCATTATGTTTTGTTTTCAACCGACTTCAAAAAGGGGGAGGTTATCAATTCGTCTGTATTTTTTTTTATAATAAGTTTTTGTACATGTGTTTTGTACGTTTCATCTAAGTACTTATGTACCTGAATACTAATATTCATATTACCAAACAAATACCTAAATAAACAATTAAATATTATTTTTTTTTCGATTGTGCCAACCTTGACCACATTCATTGACTTTCTATGAAAATTTCTTAATTTCTTAACTTTGCTATTTTGTCGGTAGTTTATTTCATAACCAATATTTCTTTTGTGTCAAATTCCTAAAATTTGTATTAAATCCATTAAATAATCTTCAGTGACTAATAAAAAAATTGGGCACTCGTGAGTAAGGCATTGCCTTTGCTGAAGAGCAAGGCTTAGTGGAGCCAGTTAAAAAATGCAGAATACATCGAGTGCCCTTCCACGTCGATTATACTGCTAACACCACTGTTGGCATGTTCTATTGTACCAAAAAACATGTAAAAATAAATCTAGAAAACGAAGAACTAGACTAGAACCCTACAAGAACTGTAGGGACTTGGTTCGAAAATGTGAAACTGGATTTATTCCATGTTTACTTTCTGATGTATTCTTATGCACACTTATGGTCGCATGATAAAGTTATATTAGAAGACCCATTGAAAGATGAGAAGAAGCAATGCTTAAGTCGGGCTACCATATCTGATTGGTACAGTTACTGCCGAGAGGCAGTGGTCATATACCAATTAGATCATCAAAAAAAAATTAGGAAAGATTACTGGTCCGGGAAAAATTGTGCAGATAGATGAGAGCAAATTTGGGAAGCGAAAATATAATAAAGGTAATTAATAAGTAACAAATTGGATTGTAATTTATGCAGTAATTTTTTTATTGTTTACTGGGCGTAGGGTGGAGGGGCACTGGGTCCTCGGAATTATTGAGGATGGGAGCGAGGACCTACGATTAGAGGTGTGCCCTGAGAATGTGCGGTCTGCAGATGTGATGGTGCCACTCATAAAAAACACGTCGAGGTTGGCACCACCATTCATACAGACTGCTGGAGGGCCTATGATTGTTTGGACAAGTATGGTTACATCCATAAAAAGGTGAACCATAGTTGTCCAGACAATCCATTTGTGGCCGAAGATGGAACCCACACCCAAAGGATCGAGTCCCAATGGCGGGTAATGAAGCGATTCTTTTGTAAAGAAAATTACAATCACCCGGAGGACTTTAGAGACATAATAACTGAATACATGTGGCGCCGCGATATTGTAAAACATAAAAAAGATCCATTTATTGAATTGTTAAATGCAGTTAAGTATGTATATGGTGTCTAATAAATTTCTAAAATATATCTATTGTTGTTTCTATTTTTCACCTAAAATTAACAGCCCCTTCACAGGAGGGGCGAAGCCCCACCGGCAACAAAAATAGTAGATAGTTATAGTAGCTAAGGATAGGTTAGGTTAGATTGGGGTGGGGTGGGGTGCATGTCAGTCGCCTCCTCGTGGCGCACCCTGGGCAACGGGGCCGGCTTGAGCTTGCTCGCCGGCCACGGCTAAGACTGACGCGGAGGGCATGCCACGGGTCGCTCCCGGTCTTTCTCTGTTTTCAGAGTGGACTGTGTACGCGGCCCCGTGGCAGAGAAGGAGTGTAAATATATTCTGTAAATATATATTGATTAGTTTTATAATTATTAGGTAGGGTATAAATATTTTATTTTATTTTATTTGTATTTTAAAGTAGGTTTGTAAATTTTGTAAATTTAATTTTTTGTTTTGAGGAAGACAACCTCGATAAAAAATTACCCCCAATCCCAAGTGGCTACGCAGCGCGATGGGATGCATGGCCGGAGGGTAGTTCGGTCCCGACTGCATTTCTTTTTCCTTCTTCCTTTGTTCTTTCTTCTTTTACTCTTTTATTCTTCTTCGCCGGCAGCCCCGGCAAAACCTAAAAAATGAGCGCATCTAACAAAATCAATTCTCCAGGGGGGTTTCAGTCCCTCTCCGATCCGCCTCACGGATCGGACAGTCCCGTCGAATCTGGAGGGGACAGGGATGCCAGATCGATCTTTTCGAACAACCTTAACGCGATGACAACGGACAACGATATGCCTACGAAGAGGGTGCCAGTGGTACGGCTGGAGCGACTGGGGGAGCTGTCGGACACCGACAGTGTATCCAGCAGGATGAGCGTGGCGAGCGCGGTGAGCGCCAACTCAAAGCGCTCACGGAAACGCGCGAGAGAGGTCCCGGATTCTGGGTCGGACTCTGCTCGCAGCGACGAACGAACACCAACAAGAAAAGGTAGACCGACTACTACCGGCAAATATGCCGGTATCGGTCTATCAAGACGCGAGGCCGCGGCTGCGACGAAGGCTGCAGCAGCCGCCGAAAAACTGGAGGAGGACGAGCGGCAGATCGCGGCTCTGACCAAAAGGGTGGTGGAAGGGAGAGCCACTCCTCGGTCGGAGTCGTCAGACTCTGCTGCCTTAGAGGTCGAGGCAGAGGAGCTACCTGCCTCCGACCTCAACCGGAGGATGACGGACGCGGTTGCGGCGATAAAAAGGGTGGGCAAGGTCTCCAAGGGCCTTAGCGGCTGCAGCCAGAAGGCACTGAAAGAGGCCACGGCCTCGATACTGGAGTGCGCCCAGGTGCTGCTCACCCGCACCGATACCGAGGAGACGGCGCTGCTGCGGGCCCAGAACACCAGGCTCGCAGCACAGGTCGAGGCGCTCAGGAAAGAGCAACTAGAGCTCAAGGCCGAGATGGCCAACTTCCGCCGCGAACACCTCAGGCGGGAGGTGGGCCTTCTGAGCGCCACGCCTGACGCCACGCCGCAACCGCAGCAGACACAACAGCAGCAGTCGTCGCAGGAGACGGAGTTGGCTCGCCTGATCCGTAAGGAGATGGCGAGTTTCAACGCCCGCTTCTCGGTGCTCGAGGGGAGGATTCTACGTCCCCCCCTAGCTGCAGACCAGCGCAGCGCACCGGCGCCGACATATGCGGCCAAAGCCGCAGCGCCCCGTGCCACCCAACCGGCACAAGCGGCTGCTGTTGTTAAGAAAGGGAAAGGGAAGGTGGCCAAAAAGGCGAGTGCGGCTCAACCCGTGGCACCCCAAGCCACCCAACTGAAACGAGGAGACAGACCGGCGTCGCGCAACCCCCCTTCTACACCCGAGGCGGAGTGAAAGGTTGCGGGCGACGCCAAGAAAACGAAGAAGGCGCGCCAGCGGGCCAAAAAAGAGGCCCAAAAGAAGGAGGAGGGAGTCGCGGCGATCAAGCGCCGGCCTGCGAGGCTCAGGACTCCCCGCTCGACTGCAGTTGCTCTAACCCTGCAGCCAGGAGCGGAGGAGCGGGGCCTCTCCTATGCTGGTATCTTGGCCAAAGCCAAAGCCGAGATTTCGCTGAGCGATCTCGGCATAACGGGCCTCCGGTGCAAAACGACTGCCACCGGAGGCCGACTCCTGGAGGTCTTGGGGGCCACGAGTGGTCCCAAAGCTGACGCCCTAGCGGAAAAGCTCAGGGCGTCACTGGGGTCGGACGACGTCCGAGTGTCCAGGCCCACCAAATGCGCGGTTTTGCGCATTTCGGGCCTGGATGACTCTGCGACGATAGAGGAGGTCGTCGCCGCCGTCTCCAAGACCGGAGGATGCCCGCCTGATCAGGTCAAGGCGGGCACGATACGTCGGGGGGTCTCTGGACTCGGGACTACCCACGTGAGCTGTCCCTTAGCGGTGGCCAGAAAGCTAAGGGACAGCAGACTCCTAGTGGGGTGGGTCTCGGCGCAGGTCACGCTCCTACCGCCGAGGCCTTTCCGGTGCTACCGGTGTCTGGAGGGTGGACACGCGGGGGCACGGTGCACCGCTGAGGTTGATCGCAGCCAATTATGTTACCGCTGCGGTCAGCCCGGCCACAAGGCTGGCACCTGCTCTGCCAAGACGCCGCACTGCGTTATATGTGCGGCGTCTGGAAAGCCAGCCGACCATAAGATCGTGTCGAAGGCCTGCACGAGACCCACTGCCAAAACCACGGCGAAGAAACAACCGGCTCATCCGCCGAAGACCGCCAAGAAGAAGGCAGCCAGCTCCTCGCAGCCGGTTCGACCACCGGCTGCGGCACAAGAACAGCCGAGGACTGGGGAGGAGGCGACGGCCATGGACACTCAGAAATGGCTCTAAGTCGTGTCCTCCAAGCCAATATCAACCACTGCGCCAGGGCTCAGGATCTCTTGCTCCAGAGCATGGCGCAGTGGTCGATCGATTTGACCGCCGTCGCCGAGCCGTACTTCGTGCCGCCCAGGGATGACTGGGTGTGTGACGATAACCGCTCGGTGGCGTTGTTCAGAAGGTCCGCCGCTGACACGCTTCCCTTCGAGGCCGTAACTCGAGGGCGGGGCTATGAAGCGGCAGTCTGGGGTGACATCATGGTCGTGGGGGTATATTTCGCCCCCAGCCTTTCTCTCGCCGATCTGGAGAGTGTCACCCTGGAGTTGGCCACGGTTGTCCGTCGTGGCTGTCCTCGCCCCGTGGTCGTCCTGGGGGACTTCAACGCCAAGTCTACGGCTTGGGGTTCCCCGTCTACGGACGCGCGGGGTGAGCTAGTGGAGGAGTGGGCGGTCGAGCTGGGCCTGCTTCTCCTGAGTCGGGGTTCGGTGCAGACGTGCGTGCGGCAGCGGGGTGGGTCTATAGTGGACCTCACGTTCGCTAGCCCCCGCTCTCGCGCGCAACGTCCTCGACTGGCACGTCGTCGAGGACGTCGAGACGCTATCCGACCATAGGTACATTCGGTTTAGCGTCTCTGCCCGAACCTCGATTCGGCCGATCCAAGCGGCAGGTCTGCACGGAGACGGTCCGCGATGGGCGCTGAAGCGGCTGGACAGGGAGGCTCTCCTGGAGGCCTCGATCGTCAAGGCCTGGCTGGATTCACCGGACAGGCCTGCCGACATCGACGACGAGGCGGAGTGGTTCCGGGAGAGCATGTCGCACATCTGCGACGCTGGCATGCCCCGAGTCCGGCCGTTTTCAGCTAGGCGCCAAGTGTACTGGTGGGCGCAGTCGATTGCGCAGTTGCGCAACGCATGCACACAGATGCGACGCCAGTACGCGAGGTGCCGACGACGGAGGCCGCCGCCCCTTTACAGCGGCGGCCGAAGAAGCGCAGGAGAGTGAAGAGGCAGAACTGTACGCTAGCTACAGGGAGGCGAAGAGCGCACTCCAGTTGGCCATCGTCAGAGCCAAGGCCCAGGCCAACGACGAGCTGGTGGAGACTCTGGACCTAGATCCGTGGGGACGCCCTTACCTGATGGTGAGGGGCAAGTTGCGCCAGTCGGCTCCCCCACTGTCCCGGAGTCTCCAGCCGCAGCTGCTGGAGGAGGTGGTGGGTGCTCTGTTTCCATTTAGACCGGAGCACACACCACCGGCTATGGTTCCGCCTCACAGGGACGCGGAAGAGGACGATGAAGACGTGCCCGCGGTTACTCGGGCAGAGCTCGGGGGGGCGGTGGCTCGCATCAGGAACACCGCCCCTGGACCCGACGGCATTCCAGGCCGTGCGTGGGTCCTCGCCCTGAGAGAACTCGGGCCACGACTCTCAGGGCTGCTGAGCGCATGCCTGGAGCGAGGCCAGTTTCCAAGCCGGTGGAAGACCGGGAAGCTGGTCTTGCTTAAGAAGGAGGGACGACCCGCAGACTCGCCATCTGCGTACCGACCGATCGTGTTGCTGGATGAGGTGTGTAAGATCTTCGAGCGTGTCATCGCCAGTCGCCTCGTTCAGCACATGACCAGGGTGGGGCCGGATTTGGCGGAGAACCAATTCGGCTTCCGCCAGGGGCGTTCGACGGTGGACGCGATCATGCGCGTGAAGGCCCTCACGCGCAGGCAGTCGCCCGGGGTAAGGTGGTCTTGGCGGTGTCGCTCGACATCGCCAACGCTTTCAACACCTTGCCCTGGAGTACCATCCGAGAAGCACTCCGGTACCACGGAGTGCCGCGCTACCTCCAACGCTTGGTCGCGGCCTACTTGTCGGACCGAGCGGTCGTATACCCGGGTCGAGAGAGGTGGGGTCGGAGAGAGACGTCGTGCGGCGTTCCACAGGGTTCCGTTTTGGGTCCACTCCTGTGGAACGTGGGGTACGACTGGGCCCTGCGCGGTGCGTTCATCCACGGCGTCGGCGTCATTTGTTACGCCGACGACACGCTGGTTACAGCACGTGGAAAGACGTACCGGCAGGCGGCCATACGCGCGACGGCTGGTGTCGCGCATGCCGTGGGAAGGATCCGGCGGCTGGGCTTGGAGGTGGCATTGCACAAGTCGGAAGCCCTGTGTTTTCACGGGCCGAGGACGAAGCCGCCTCCCGGGTCCAGCATCATGGTAGGAGGGGTGTCCATCGCTGTCGAGTCGACGATGAAATGAATGAAATGATGAAATGATGAAAAAAAACCTAGGACATTTAAAACCTAGGCATTTTACACGGCTCGCCCCCCGGTTGTTGGGCGCCGCTTCAGCGCTCTCGCGCTTGCTGCCCAATCTGGGGGGTCCAACTCCTCATGCAGGAGGCTCTACATGGGGGTCGTACGGTCGATGGCGTTATACGCCGCGCCAGTGTGGGCGGATGCCCTGACGGCCCGCAACATCGCCACGCTGAGAAGGCCGCAGCGCGCGATGGCCGTCAGGATGATAAGGGGATACCGTACGATCTCCTTCGAGGCAGCGAGCCTCCTAGCCGGATCGCCGCCCTGGGACCTCGAGGCTAAACTCCTCGCGTCGCTCTATTGGTGGCGCGCGGAGGCGGTCGAGCGGGGTGAGCGCCTGGTGCCTCGACAAATCGAGGCACGCAGGGCAGAGCTCCGCCAGGTCTCAGTGGCGGAGTGGGAGACGCGATTAGCGCGCGACCCACGGCAGGGCAAGCCGTCGCTATTGCGGCGGTGAGGCCCGTTTTGAAGGAGTGGCTCACTAGGAGCCACGGCGCTCTCAGCTTCCGGCTGACGCAGGTGCTTACTGGACACGGATGCTTCGGTAGGTACCTGTGTCGCATAGGCCGGGAGCCGACGTCCCAGTGCCACCATTGTGGCGATGGTCGCGACGATACGGCGTTGCACACGTTGGCGGAGTGCCCAGCATGGGCTGAGCAGCGCCGTGACCTCGTCGCGGCCGTAGGTGTCGCTGCGGGATACCTCTCGCTTCCGGCCGTCGTCTCTGCGATGGTGCGGAGCGAGGCAGGGTGGAGCGCCGTCGCCACCTTCTGCGAGGAAGTAATGCTCGCGAAGGAGGCGGGAGAAAGGGAGAGAGAGGCTGCCTCCTCTCTCCCCTCCCGCAGCAGACGAACTGGGCGTCGCAGGGTGGTCGCCGACTTACGACCACCCCAGGGCGTGGCCTGCGGACGGCAGACTCGGGGCGTCTCGCCGTCCGACCAGCAACAGGCCTCGAGGCGGCGGCGTCGTGTTCCGCACGCGCGCCTCGTAGTGGAGTCCTGCGGCCGGGTGGACAGCCGCAGTGAGTGACGGGGCACGCCTGACTCTTTACATCAGGCGAGCCAACGCCCGTCGGAGGGGTGCGACGAATGCTTCGGCGATACCCGCCTTCCGACACATGGGCAATTGGAGGACACGGGTTGGGTTTTAGTCAGTAGGAGTCTGACAGTACCCTTCGCCCAGAGCGGAGGGTCTCCATGATGGATTTCCCAACCATAAAAAAAAAAAAAAAAAAAAAAGAAAAGGTTAGGTTAGATTTTATGACCAAACGCCAGCCGCCAGAAATCACGTTTTATATCAATAATTGGAATGTTATATCTCTCCCCTACCAAAATTGAACAAACAGTACGAATTTTGATGATTTCAAAATTGAAATTTAAAAATTGAAAAAAAAAAACAACTAATGATCTCCGCACGGGGGGAATGGTGGTGTATGTACAAACACCTCCCCCCCCCTCCCCTCCCCCTCCCAACCTTAAATTCGGGATGCGAATTTCTAATGCAATCCCGAAACCTTGGCTAAACAATTAAGAGAAAGTGGCGAAGCTATCAGTGACATGGCAATTATAACAAAAACATTAGGAACTTTGCCCTCTAAGTAGACAAGCATGGATGTCATTACATTCTAAACAATTAATTATTGTTAATTTTTAACTGCACATTTCTTGGATGAAGAGGCGAACAAAGCAGGCGAAGACGAACAGGAGCCAGCTCTCCTCGTTGCAAATAAAAAATGGAATACAAAGCCAAATCAAAATAAAGTAGTTGCTAGTGCGAGCAATACAAATCAGAGTGTTAAAACATACAAACATAGGTTCGAATGTTATAATTGTGGCAAGCGGGGACATTTCGCTAGAGAATGTCGTGTTCAAAAAAAATCTAAGACAAAACCTAAACAAGAAGGTACAGATATGTTAGCATTTTATATAGAAAAAAATTCATGTAATGCTGAAGAGAACACTTGGATTTTAGGCAGTGGTGCTTCTGCCCATATGACATTTAGAAAGGATTTCTTTTTAGAATTAATTCAATGTAACCAAAAATCATTAACATTAGGAAATAAACAATCTGTGGCAGTATCGGGCATTGGAAAGTTGTTGATACAGAGATATGTTAATGAACAGTGGGAGACCAGTGAACTGCATGATGTGCCAAGTTTGGGACGAAATCTATTCTCTAAAGGTGTCATCATAAGAAAATCCTATTCTATTGTTAAAAAAGACACAAGTGCCCTGATTTATAAAAACAACCAAGTGGTCATGAGTGCATATATTAAAGAAAATAATTTATATGAGTTAAACATAAAAACAGTGATTCAAGATACATGTAGCTTGGTTCAAAATAATGAAACTGATATTAAAATGGGGCATGAAAGGTTAGGGCACATTAATTTAAAACAAATTAAAAATATGAGTGCAAATGGTGTTGTAAAAGGATTGAAAATGTTTGACAACGGGCAGAGTAATTTTGTATGTGAAGCATGTGCATATGGAAAGCAGTGCAGGTTCCCATTTCATAAATCTGAGCGAGGAGAACTACAGCCAGGTGATCTAGTTTACAGCGATGTTTGTGAACCTATGAGTATCCCCTCGATTCAAGGTTTGAGATATTTCTTACTTTTCAAAGACGCTGCAACGAGTTACAGGCATGTATATTTTCTTAAACATTAAAGTGATGTTTTAGATGCCTTTAAAAAGTATAATGCTATGATTAAAAATAAATTTATGCACAATGTCAGAATAATTCCAGAAACTGACGATGAAAGTTCAGAAGATGACGACGTTCCACTAGCTAAATTAGTGAATAACAAGAAGACAACCAATTGTCGTCGTGGTAAAGCTGCGGCAGAAAAGTTTTCTTGGAAAACTAATCATTTACCCCCTTACAATCCTGAAAACTTCAGATTTACTGGAGAAGTAGAATTACCTCCCTTTATTCAAGAGCTGGAAGCGCCCGCTGATTTCTTTTTTTTCTTTTTACGGATGACTTGATTTCGATGCTTGTAGAACAGTCAAACTTGAAATCTATTCAAGATAATGTGAATAAGCCTGCTTGCATTACCAAACAAGAGATGGAACAATTCATTGACAATGACATGTACCAGATGGGAAACTATAAAACGATTTCTTCATTTCAGCGACAATACGCAATATATACCAGTCGGCCACGACGGTCATGATAAGCTCTTCAAAGTTCGCCCCCTGCTGGAGGAAATACGTCAACGTCTCTCACTAGTTCCCAAGGAAGAGTATTTAGCTGTAGACGAACAAATGATACCAACGAAAGGAAGGCATGAGTTGAAACAGTATAACCCCGCAAAACCCGACAAGTGGGGCTATAAAAATCAAGTTCTAAGTGGAGCTTCGGGTTTTAGCTATGATTTTGAGTGGTTTGCTAGTGAACAAAGCAACAAAATTGTTGATGGAGCACCTGATCTCGGAGTGAGTGGTAATGTCCACTACATTACGATTTGATGCAGACTGTGCCCAAGCACAAAAATCATAAGATCTTTTTTGACAACTGGTATAATATTATTAGCTTAGGACAAGCTGCAGGAATATTTGACAAAGAATGGTCTTCTGCCTCTGGGTACTGTGCGAATGAATCGAGTGCCGAATGCTGAAATGCCAACTGAAAAGGAACTAAAAATTATATATATTTTTCCACATGATAGACCTATGTGTTGTAAACGCATGGATTTTGTGGCGCAGAAAGCAGAAAGATGAATATTTGTCTCTTTTTGATTTCAAACAAGCCATTTCAGAGCACATGTGCAAAGCTGGGAAATGTCTTTTGCGAAAAAGAGGTCGTCCGTCACTATCCCATTCAGCAACTGTATCGCCCTCTACTAATCGGCAAGGAAGCCCAGCCCTGTCAAATCCTGGCGCACCAACTGCCAAAAAAATAAGAAAGGCTCCAGAAAAACGACAAGATCTGCCTATGAATTCTATGCGAACGGACAACATAGGGCATATTATGTCTGAATGGCAGAAGAACCGTCAAAATTGTCAAGTGTGTTCTCAGAGAACTCATACCAAATGTACTAAATGTCGAGTTTTTCTGTGCTATAATGATAAAAGAAACTGTTTATTAACATTTCATACATAGATTCCCATTTATTTGGTTATTTTTTCCAGTATTGTTACTTTATTCCGTTTGATCTCAATGCACGTGAAGCCATATATGACCAAGTGATTTTTCGTACCAACGCACACGAAACCATTTATGGCTTTTCGAAAAAAAAAAAAATTAGAATAAGTCAATTAGATTTTTTTTTTCATTTCATATGTTTTATTTGGTGTTTAAATAAAGTAATTATAACATAAAATATTTTTTTACTTATCTCCTTCATAATTCGTGCAGTAGAGGGTTAAAAAGGGAGTGAAATTTACCATACACATTTCTCTTCTTGCAAATTTCGTGTACCCATATCCTACGTTTTCTTTTTATTTTCTTCTTCATCTCTTCGTTAAACAGCATATTGAATAAAAAAAGCTCTTCGTCAGAACTATCCATCTTCTTAGATAGCCAAAACCTGTCTGATTATAAGATATTAGGTTGCGGTGCGGCCCGATGTGTCTGCTATATGCTTTGGCGCAATTTTGCAATGCGATGCGTTGAGACCCGCCGCGGCGATAGTTTGCGCGAGCCTTTATTAAACAGAACATAACTGAATGACTTGTAAGTTACTCACTCTTATTTTAAGCAACCAAATTGAAATGCTTATTTGTGACATGTCATTTAGACGAAGTTCGGTAATATCTTATCTAGTCGTATAATACGTCCGTAAAATCGTTAGCTCCGAGTGATTTCAATGAAATGGTAACTACTTTTGCTTTAAAGCGATTGAAACGTCAAATAATCATAACATGGTAATATTTATTTTTGAGTTGAGGTTATGTAGCATTATTTTGTCTTTTTTTATTGTGTTTGTGGTTTGGCTTACTATGTCAAAGAAAACACGCGGACCGCATTTTTCGTCAAATGAAAAGGAAATCCTTGTTAAACAAAACACAAGGATCTAGTTGAAAATAAGAAAACGTACGCAGTAACTATTGCGATCAAAAATGGAGGATGGAAGAAACTAGCGGAAGAATTAACTGTTTGAGTTCATTCTATGTTCGAAACGTAGAACAATTAAAAACCTGTCGGGATAATATTAAACGAACTACGCGGAAAGACAAAGCTGCGACGAAAAAAAAAAATTTATTAACTGGTAGGTTACATTGTTTTTTGTTAATAAAATATGAAGTAGTACTATGCAATGAGTACTAATTACTGGTTTTCTTTCCTGGAGGAGGGAGGTCCGATATTCCACTACAAGGACCTCTACAAAGACAAGTGGAAGTGCTACTTGGACCTACATTAGACGGATTAGAAAATCCCTACGATTCTGATATTCAGTTTATAGATCAGGGACTAACTGGACCAAAAATTTTAATAGAAATGATTACTAAATCAGTAAGTTTAAAATTTAAATTCACTGTCATAATAACTCTAATTCTGAAATTTATTACAATATAGAAGTCATCGCCTCGCAAAATACATTATTTTTATTTATTTACCAGGATGTTGTAGTGACTGATTCAGAAATACAGACAATTCTGGATGTCAATGCTGCTACTTCTTCACAAACATCTCAGGAGTCCACTCAAGAAGATAAGGATTGTACATTGCAGACAAATGAAATCAAAGATGACAATATCTTAACTGAGGTGCGTAGAAATACTTGTCTTATAGGTTTTTTATTGTCTGACCAATATGTTAAGTAGTATGTTAATTGTATATAGGTGTAGATTGTAATAGCGTGGGGGGTCCCGCCATCTTGACATTCCTCTGGTAGGATGATGATACCATATTATGAACTTTTGTTACTTTTTTTTCAGGAGGATGTAGAAAAGAATAACTGGAGCTCCTGGACTCCAAAAGTTTTAAAAACAAAAATGTCAAATACATTGTCAGCAAATAAAGAAAACAATCCATCAACTTGGTTGCATCGACGTAGGCCGAAGACTTCTTTGCAGGATAAAGTTCTGCAAAGTAAATTAGAATTAATAGAAACGATGAAAAGAACTACCCAAACAGACGCTGCTCTTAAAGAATTAATTTTACAACAGCTAAAACAAGAAAAATTGAAAACTGAAAAATTACAACTTGAAAGTGAAACATTAAAAAAAATCTTTATTAGTAAAAAAAGCATAGTTTTTTTTCATTGATACAACTTCAGTTGCACATTTATAGGCATTTAGCCTTTTCGGTTTCTAAAATACTCTGCATTTTCTCCACCAGGGGAACGAATACGTATATGTGTGCAGTCTAGAGCTCCCACAGCCTTTGGAAATCTTGCTATATTATAAAAACTCAACTGAGTTTTTCTTATTTCTTCCTCAGTATTAGGTAATTTGATTAAGTTGCGGCTTAATGAGGCTATTGCAGCAATGACCCTGTGTATTATTCTATGAGATGACGACTTACTTATTCCACAATAATCTCCCACTGTTATTTGTAGAGAACCAGTTGCATAATATCTCAAGGTCAAAAGAATCTGATTAATGGGAGAAATTGATTCATTCCTGAAACAAAATTAAGGTTGGGTTAGGTTTGTTTTATACTGGCGACGAAGGAGTGTAAATATCTTGTAAATATTAGTCGTAGGATACAAATATTATATTTCTTTTATTTAAATTTTAAGGTGTATGTAAATATTATGTTTTATTATATTTAGTTTTGTTTTGAGGAAGAAAACCTCGTCAAAAATCACCCCGAATCCCAAGTGGAGACGCAGCGCGATGGGATGCATGGCCGGAGGGTATTCCGGTCATGACTGCGTCTCGCCGGCAGCCCCGGCAAACCTTAAAAAGTGAGTGCTACTAAAGATTATAATTCTCCAGGAGGGTGTCACTCCCTCTCCAACACGCTTCACGGGTCGGACCGTCCCATTTCGAAATCTGAAGGGGACAAAGTCGCACCAGAGCCTTTTTACGACGACCACAGCGAATCCAACATGGACACCGAGACGAAGAGAGGAGTAGTTGCAAGTAGTTTATGTTTTGTAAATAGTAATATAAGTACCAACACGAATGAGCTCGTCGACTCAGCCTCCTCCAACTAATGCTGCTGAACACTTACTCATCGAAATAACTCTTTCTCTCACCAAAATTCTTCTCGGCGTATTTTATATTCCCTCTCTACATATTGATTATTTTTCTGCATTCGAAAGTTTATTAATTAATTTGTTTCCCTTATATAGTCATACCATAATTATGGGTGACTTTAATACATGTCTCCTTAAAGGTGACAACCGATGCAGAAAGCTAAACTCTGTAATTGAAGCGTGCAACCTACACATTTTGCCTCTCTCGGCCACTCATAACCCCCCTAACTGTGTCCCTTCACTTCTTGATCTTATTATAGTGTCATCTCCAGATTTTGTCCTCACGCACGGCCAATTTGAGGCTGATGCTTTTTCGAATCATGATCTGATTTTTGTTTCATACAAAGTTCGTCCTCCTAAAGCAAAATCGAGAATACTTCTGCGGCGTAGTTTTGGTGGAATGGATAAAGAACGTCTTACTGAGGATGCTCGCAAAATTAATTGGTCAGCTGTAGTCGATGCCAGCTCAGTCGACTTAAAAGTTGACATGTTTAATTCTTGTCTGACTGGTCTCTATGATAATCATGCTCCGGTTAGACCTATTAAAATTAAACACTTACCAGCGCCTTGGCTATCTGAGGAATTAAAAAGTCTAATTGCGAAAAAAGCTATGGCTAAAAGTAAATTAAAATCTGATGCATGTGACAAAAACCGTATTAAATATAATAAAATCCGGAATCGCTGCAATACATCGTGTAGAGATGCGCAACGACGCCACATTCATAAATCAGTCGAAAACGGCGACCCAGCTAAAGTTTGGAAATTCCTCGAATCGTTTGAAATTGGCAAATCATCTCATAATTCTCTTCACCGTAACATTGACATAGAGTCTCTTAATAAGCATTTTTCTTCATCTGACGTTATTGACAACGCAGAAAAAGAGCGGACGTTAAATATTCTTTCTTGTTTGCCAACCTTTGACTATCCACCGTTTAATTTCATTCCTTTCACCGAATGTGATGTTAAGAAGAGCATAGTGTCCATCTCTTCGAATGCCGTGGGCGACGACGGCGTTGGCCGTAATATGATTGTACCTATCCTTGAAACTATTGCTCCTGTTATTACTCATATCCTTAATGAATCCATCACTTCCTCCAAGTTCCCCGATGCCTGGAAAGTAGCCCGTATTATTCCACTCCCCAAAAAGGCTAATTCTATGAACTACACTGATTTTCGTCCTATCTCCATCCTTCCATTCCTTTCCAAAGTTTTAGAAAAACTAGTGCTCCAGCAATTAATAACATTCCTAAATAGGCACAGCCTTCTTAATCCACTCCAATCTGGCTTTCGCTCCGGTCATAGTACGGTCACAGCTCTCGTGAAAATTACCGACGACATTAGATTGGGCATGGATAATAAACAACTTACAGTGCTGACATTGTTAGATTTTAGCAATGCTTTCGGTACTGTCAACTTTGACATCTTATTGAGTTTGCTGCGTTCTCTTAACATATCTCCATCGGTGTTTGGCTGGTTTCAGAGTTATCTTAGAGGCAGAAGGCAACGTGTTCAGGTAGACGAGACATTTTCGTCTTGGTGTGAAGTACGTGCTGGAGTGCCTCAGGGTGGCGTGTTGTCTCCTATTCTCTTTACTATTTTCATTAATTCTATTACTCAAAAGATTTCTTCTCTCTACCACATGTATGCAGATGATCTCCAGCTTTATACCCAGTCATCCTTGGATAACTTGCCCAGCGCTATCGCTGCCATTAATGATGACCTGGTTACAATCAGTGATTGGAGCAAGTGTTATGGTTTAAAGATCAATCCATCAAAATCACAGGCCATTATTATTGGCAGTGCTGCTATGATTTCAAGAGTTGACTGGAGAAACATTCCTACGATTATATTAGATAATTGTACTATACCATATAGTTCTACGGTAAAAAATCTCGGTATACATCTAGATTCTACACTTTCATGGTCACATCAGTTAAATGTAGTCAGCAGGAAAATGTTTTCGGCGATGGGCTCTCTACGACGTCTCCGTTCCTTTCTTCCTATTTCCACCAAGACTATGTTAGCACATTCTCTACTTCTATCTATTCTCGATTATGCAGACGCAAGCTATCTAGATTTAAATGAGGACCAATTAAATAAACTTGAGCGTCTTCAAAATCTAGCTATACGGTTCATATTTGGCTTACGCAAATATGACCATGTCTCTGAATTTCGTACTCAGCTCAAGTGGTTACCTATTCGTTTTCGCCGGAATCTACATATTGTTTGTCTTCTGTACTGTGTGTTATTCAATCCTCACTCACCTATTTATTTGAAAGAAAAATTTAAATTTTTGAATTCTCGCAATGTTATTGACGGACACAACATGAACTTACGTTCATCTGAAAATTTACTTTTAAATCCACCTGTGCAGAAAACAATTTTTTCCAAAAAACCTTTTACGGCTGAGGCTACTCGATTGTGGAATGCCCTCCCGCTTAATATCAAATCTGCAACCTCTTTAACATTATTTAAAACTAAAGTTATTAATTATTACCTCACACTCTCACACTGAATGGCGACTAGATACCATTTGTTATTTGTATATATCTGTATATTTATATGTTTTTATGTATGACTCTATGTATATATGTATGTATAAATGTATTTATGTACCTAGCTATATGCATGTAGTAGTTTATTTATGTATTATATTATTTGTATCTATGCATGTAGTCTATTTTACACCACCTACCATTTCTCTGTTGGCTACTACTCCATATCACCTCGGTTGTCTGGAAGAAATCGCTTTAAAGCGATAAGACCGCCGGTTGTACCATCTATTTTTTTTTTATGTGTTCTTACTTATCTGTTTAATTTGTGGTGTACAATAAAGTGTTTAAATAAAAAAATAAATAAATAAAATGAGGAGATGGAAAGGGGCGTCCCGATGGCGTGCAAAGAAGCACGTAAAATTCCAGTGGTGCGACTTGAACTACTCTCTGAGTCGGGCTCGTCCACCAAACAACCCGGACAAGACACACGACGGAAAGGGGAGAAGCGGTCCCGCACGGCGGATAGCTTCTCGGGCTCCGAGAGCGATGCGAGCGCGCATTTTAACAACGCAGAACTCTCGGAGTCGTCAGTGAGTAGGTGGCTGAAACCCTCGAGTAAGAGAGGGCGTGGCACCACCTACTCACGGGATGTACGTTGGGCTCGGCACCTCTCAAGCCGAGCTCACCTCGACAAAAGAACGAGATCGTCGCAAGCGGAGGATGCGCTGCCCGCATACACAGAAACAGCCAAGGCGGCGATCGAAGAAAGGGCGTCCGGCTTGAGGAATCGCGTGCCGTCCCTTACCGATGACATTCCAAAGACGTCCGCCGTTCTGGACGCTAAGGTCCAGCAGGCGCTAGACGTTGTGCTCCAGGTTGCTGACAAATCGGGCAACCTGAAGGGCAGCTTCGTCAGGGCTCTGAAGACTGCCGCTGACTCCATAAAAGGAGCAGTTGCGGATCTCAGAGCCCTGACCATGTCCGAGGAGGTGGCCCGCCTGGAAGTTGCCAACGCACAACTTTTGGGCCAGCTGGCCGAATTACGCAGGGAGATGGCCCAGATGCGGCAGAAACCAGCGCAACCGAGCGACCCAAGTGAACTGAAGCGCATAATGGAAGATGCGTTGAGGAGTAGCCGGGAGCAGTTCAGCACCATGCTGAACGCCCGGATGGAGGGCATCGAGCGCGGCCTCCTTCAGGAGCCTTGGCTGCGACCTCCGCTGGCCGCAGACCGCAAAGCGGCGCAGACTGCGGTCGCAACTGCACGGGCGACGATATCATCTGAGTCGCCCACTGCCGAGGGTTCGACCAGGCGGAATGCGTAAATGCATTTCCTCCTAGTAAAACAAAAAAAAAAAGGTTTGTTTTATACTGATGCGAGGTAATTGCACATACAATTACTTACTGAAAATAATTTTAGGCACCTAAGTAAAACTAATAATAAATATAAAGTATATTGTGAGGGATGGCACGGTGGACATATGTCGAGCGTGTCACACTCCGGGCGAATCCCTTAGACATTTTATTTCCGGTTGTTCTCGTCTTGCTAACGGAGAGTATTTGCACATACTGCACATTGACATAACCAAGTGGCCAAGATTATCCATCAACAACTTGCACTTAGATACGGTCTTGTGGTATCAGAGGTACCATACTACAGGTATGTGCCCGACCCAGTTCTCGAGAATGGTCATATCACACTGTACTGGGACCGATCTATAATCACTGACAGTACTGTTGTAGCCAACAAGCCTGATATAGTGGTGATAGATCGGTCAGAGCGCCGCGCGATAATTGTTGACATCACCATGCCTCATGATGAGAATCCCGTGAAGGCTGAGAAGGATAAACGAATAAAATATCTTGACTTAGCTCACAAGGTTATCGACATGTGGAATGTGGATACAGCAGTTGTTGTGCCGATAGTTGTTTCAGCGAATGGTCTAATGGCCAAGAGCTTTGACCAACACCTTAAGAGACTCTCGTTAGGCAGCTGGGTCAAGGGCCTGATGCAGAAGGCAGTACTCTTCGGCACGGCGCGTATTTTGAGGAAGTTCCTCTCGCTGGAGCCCTGACCACCGGTGGCTTGGACCCTGTTCCCGCTACTGGTTGGCCTCTGTATTTCATATTTTTAAAAATATTTTATATACTTTGTATTTCATATTTAAAAATGTACTATATGAGTAAAAAAATAAATAAAGAAAATAATATAATAAATATATTAACTTACCGATCTGATGGATATTCCAATTTATCCTCAATCAACTGCAAAGTATCTAGGGTTGTTTCTTTAGATAATCGGAATCTGTTACAGAAATCTAAATCGTCGTATTCCTCGAAATAAGAACGCCGTTCTTTAAAAATTCTTAGGCGTCGTATTATTGTGGCTAAGTAATCAAATTTTTCTAAAACATTATTTTCGAAAATAAAATTGTACGCAGCGTCCATCTTGAATTTAATTGTCTGTTACGGTCTAACGGGCCTCTAGAGCGGAGATTAAATTTAACGGCTTATTATAACAAATAAACACGCGTTAATTCGTGGTGGGACACTCGATAACTTTAACAGTCCGTTAACTGACTTAACAATACGTTAAATATTTAACAGGGTATGGTGAAACTAGACCTTAAGTTCTTTAAACTTTCCTGTGTAAATTGGTGAATGGTGTCATTAACAGTCCCTGTTTATTGAAACAATTAAATATTTCTGCACCGGTGAGGACATTAAGACCGTCGTCTTATACTCCATTTGTAGAAAAACCTACACGCTCACGTCAAGGACGCTACTCTCCAATTAATAGATTAATGTTGAATTACAATCTAATATATAAATTCTCGTGTCACAGTTTTCGTTCCCATACTCCTCCGAAACGGCTTGACCGGTTTTCATGAAATTTTGTGAGCGTATTGAGTAGGTCTGAGAATCGGCCAACATCTATTTTTCATCCCCCTAAATGTTAGGGGTAGTCCACCCCTGATTTTTTTTTAAATTTTTTATATAAAATTTTTAGTTTCTATTTTTTATGATACAACATACAAAAATACATACAATCGTTAATTTTTACCCTTCAACGATCAACCCTCATTTTTTAATAGCCATTTTAGTAATTTAATCATTTTTTATCTCCGGTCGAAAACTGATCAATCATCATTAAATTAGTTATCCTCACCAGATGTCTTCAAGTGTCACTTCTGACCCAGTAAACAGCACGGAGTAGGGATGAGAACGAAGCCGGTCTCCTTCCTTTCTCACTCCCTACACAGTTGTCGGCCATCATTATTGTTTATACATCAAGTGTAGTAGTAACGTTGACAATTATTATTTTGCTATCTCAGTGTAACTCTCAAATAAACTTTTAATCATTCCTATTTTATCAATAATAATTAAATTATCAATTTTGAGTGTATTTTGCACGATTAGTTTATCTAGTGATTTTATAACCTCAAAAGTACTCAACACGTGACACGAGCTTCCAATAACAACGGATTTTGTGTTGTAAGTATACTTTTTTTTATTTATATCGAAAATGTTGTTGTTCTTATGAAAATGTAATTTTAATTTAATTTTATTAAAAAAATATAATTGAACAATTAAGATTTTCATAGTTTCCAAAAATTCAATCATTATGAATCTTTATTTTGAAATGTCAGTGGAAATATTGGTTGTATGAAAAAATTATAAGAGACAATGTTTTCATAAAATTTAATTTTTTACTTTTGTTTGAAATTTTTTTTTCATAAAACTTATATTTTTGTTAAACTTTCAAAAATTAAAACTAATCATTTCAAAACTGTGGCAAAAATCCTGGCCCTAATTATACTTTTAACATTTTTCATAATTAAGTAATTTCAATAATTCTATTTATGTGTGTTTTGTACAGTGAGCAATGCCTAGAAAACGCAAAGGGGCTGATTTGAGCCGTAATACAAGTAAGTCTCGAAACTTGCGAAATAGAAGATCCGAAAGAACCGAAGAAGAAATCCAGCAACAAAATACTGATGCACGTGTCAGAATGGCGCAATTGCATCAAGAAGAGCCAGACGATACACGAGCTGAACGCAATGAAGTCAGAAGATTAGAACAACGACAATCACGCCGTTTCACAGTCAATAGACGCAGAACAAATGACCAACAACGACAACAGGTACACCGAGCATTTATATCTGATTCGTTCCTGCGTCTAGCATTCCAGTATTAGCCCGATATTGAATATTATGCTCATTCAAAGGTGGTAATTAGTGCTACGTCAACAAGGAATGTCCGCATAGTCATGTTCTAAAATTCAAAAATGAGCCAGCTGGGATGTGTTGCGCGTCAGGAATAGTGCAACTACCTGAAATTGAAACACCACCTTAACCATTGAACGGCTTACTTATCGGCTCGGATCCAGATTCTAACGTGTTCCTGAAGTCAATTCGAAGATTCAATTCATGCTTTCAAATGACATCGTTCGGTGCAACAGAAATAGTTCGAAATACTAATGCAAATGCTCAACAATTCAATTCTACATTCAAAATCAGAGGCCAAGTTTATCATAAAATTGGCTGCCAATGCCAAACGAACCACATAAATTTTTACAAATCTACTTTATGGGCGGCGAGGATTCCGGAAACGCACTTGCCAATCGCGTGAATGCACGTTGTGATTATAATAACCTTGATTCACTTTATGCCAGGCGCATCGTCAGTGAGCTAGATGCTCTTTTGAACGAGCACAACGAGTTGTTGAAAATATTCAAATCACATATGCACCAATTACAAAGCGATAATCACGCTATCGTCAATTATCCTGATAAAACACCAACTGGAGAGCATATTCGTAGATTCAATGCACCCGTTGTTGATGATGTTACTGGAATCATGGTTGGCGATTGCACAGCTGCACGAGAAATTGTGATTCGTAGAAGAAATAATAATCTTCAGTTCATTGCTGACACACATCATTCATATGACGCTCTCCAATATCCGCTAATATTTTGGAAGGGACAAGACGGATATTGCATAAACATAAAACAACGAGATCCCGTATCAGGTACTTAATTGATTATTAATTTGATCATTAATCATTTAACAAAACAATTAAATTATTGAACGTAATAAATTTAAATTAATTTTTATGAATAAATTACAGGAGCTGAAACAAACAAGAACGTAAGCTCAAAGGATTATTATGCGTACCGATTAATGATTAGACGTGGCCTGGACAACGTCATTTTACGATGTCGTGAGCTTTGTCAACAATTCATGGTCGACATGTACGCGAAGATTGAGAGCGAACGACTACGATACTTACGATATAATCAACAAAAGCTGCGCGCGGAAGAGTACATTCATTTGCGAGACGCTATCAACAACAACGCCGACTTCGCCAAAATTGGTAACCATGTCATTTTACCATCATCGTACGTAGGCAGTCCACGTCATATGCAAGAATATATACAGGATGCTCTGACTTTCGTGCGCGAATATGGACGACCATGTTTATTTATCACGTTCACATGTAATCCAAAATGGCCAGAGATTACATCTTTGCTACTGCCTGGCCAAAATGCAATACATCGCCATGACATTACAGCACGTGTGTTCAGACAAAAGTTGAAGTCTTTAATAAGTTTCATTACTAAATCACATGTATTCGGTCCCACACGTTGCTGGATGTATTCGATTGAGTGGCAAAAGCGAGGATTACCTCATGCACACATTTTGGTTTGATTCATCGACAAAATCCGTCCTGAAGAAATCGATAGTATCATTTCTGCGGAAATTCCAGATCCATCCACTGACCAGCTGCTGTTTGATATTGTTACAACAAACATGATTCATGGTCCATGTGGTACTCTTAATAGTTCATCGCCTTGCATGGCTGATGGAAAATGTACTAAAAATTTCCCTTAATATTTTACCAATGATACGGTCACAAATGTCGACGGATACCCAATATATCGTCGAAGAAATCCTGAAAATGGCGGACAATCATTTATTAAAAATATCATCAACACAGACATTGATATTGACAATCGTTGGGTGGTGCCATATTCGCCTCTGCTGAGCAAGACATATAATGCTCATATTAATGTTGAGGTCTGCAGTTCTGTGAAGAGCATCAAATACATTTGCAAGTATGTCCATAAAGGCAGTGATATGGCTGTGTTTAGAGTGGAAAATACTAATGTGAATGCTCCTCCAGTGAATAAAAACGATGAAATAACGCTCTACCAAATTGGTCGGTACATCAGCTCCAATGAAGCACTTGGCGTATCTTTGGTTTTCCAATTCATGAACGGGATCCAGCAGTTGTTCAGTTAGCCATCCATCTTGAAAACGGTCAGCATTTATTTTTCACGAACGAGACAGCGATTGAACGTGCAATAAGTCCACCTAAAACTACACTCACTGCATTTTTTGAATTGTGTAATCGTGCGGATGTTTTTGGTGCCTTTGTACGAACATTACTCTATTCACAAGTACCACGCTATTTCACATGGACTGAAACAAAACATGGATGCCCCGCAAGCAAGGCTCACCAGTTGCTGCATGTCTCAATTTATTTAAATCAAACGCCTTGGGGCGATTATTTACAGTCAATCCAAGACACACTGAGTGCTTTTATCTTCGACTGTTGTTGGTTAATGTTACTGGCCCATTATCATTTCAAGATATACGTAAAGTGAATGGGCAACAATATCCAACGTATAAAGATGCATGCCTTGCACTCGGCTTGCTGGAAGACGACAACCAGTGGGAATGCATGCATGCTGAAGCTGCATTGAACTGTACAGCAATACAAATTCGTCTACTATTCGCTATAGTGTTAACTACATGTTTCCCAGCCCGAGCGCAGATATTATGGGAAAATCACAAAGATTCAATGACTGATGATATATTGCATCAATATCGTATACGGTGCCACGATCTAACCATAATATTCAGCGACGAAATGTACAATGAAGCATTGATTGCTATTGAGGATCTTTGCATTGTCATTGCCAACTTACCACTTAGTAATTTCGGTATGAATTCGCCAAATCGAACTGCATCTGATTTAATGAATACTGAAATGAATCGTGAACTGCAGTACAGTACTGTAGAAATGGCAGCGATTGTTGCCCGCAATGTCCCACTAATGAATGAGGAAGAAAGAACCATTTATGATCGCATTATGCTCGCAGTTTCAGCTGGACAAGGTGGGTTCTTCTTTTTGGATGCACCGGATGGAACTGGCAAAACATTCGTTATTTCGCTAATTCTTGCTGAAATACGATCAAATAATGGCATCGCATTGGCCGTTGCATCATCGGGCATTGCAGCAACTTTATTGGATGGAGGTAGAACAGCTCATTCAGTATTTAAGCTGCCACTAAATATTCAGAGTAACCCTGACGCAGTATGCAACATTAAGAAACAATCGTCCATGACCACTGTGCTGAAACGGTGTAAAATTATTATTTGGGATGAATGTACTATGGCACACAAACATTCACTTGAGGCGTTGAACAGGACATTGAAAGATATTAAAAACAGTGACAAACTATTTGGCGGAACTCTGTTGGTCCTTTCAGGTGATTTCAGACAAACACTTCCAGTCATTCCACGTTCAACATACGCTGATGAGATCAACGCTTGCTTAAAATCATCTCCATTGTGGCGTAATCACAGATAACCCCCAATAGATTCCCCATGCAAGGCAGCCGACGCGCACCACACATATGTGATTTTGTACAGATATAAACGCAAACTCCAGACCTCCACTTCAGTACCGACCATCTATCGGATCCGTACGTACGTGTTTTTTCCACGATTGCCAATCAGATCATCTTTGTTCTAAGTTTGTTCAAAGTCTAATAAAATGACAACGTGTTCTGTGAAATGGTGTGGAAATAATTCTAGGACTTAACTTTTTGTTGTTTAAAATTGGAAATAATAATTAATTAAAGGAAGTTTTAAGATAAATATTTCATATCTTCTCAAATATTAGAATAATGATTGTTTTTGTTTTATTTCAGGTTTCCTAAATGTCCTGATCGAAAAAAAATCTGGATTGAAGCCTGTTCTCGGGGCGAAGGGTGGTTTCCAAGCAACAATAATGTTTGTTTTAACAAAATTTGTTCAAGGCATTTTTCCGAGGACAGTTTTTACTACATGAAGGAGCGAAGACGGGTTATGGGAACTGCTGTTCCCAGTTTGTATTTACCAGTTTTGACAGTGCCCATGGAAACATCATCTTTACCAAATGTTAGTGGACTAGGTGTAAATATTTCAAAAACTTCTCTTATATCGGAACCTGGTCCATCTTCATCTACGTCGATTCCTGCTTCTCCAAAAAACATAGTGCAGCCCTCTTCGAATTCAACTCAAACAGAGGAATCAGGAACACCCCACAGAAAACGAAAAATACATCATATCCCAACTACTCCATCAGCATATGACAGTCCAAATAAAAAACGTCTTTGCAGAAGAGTTTTGGAATTAGAAAACACAGTAGAAAGAAAAAATAAAAGTCTAAGACAAGTACGTGATCGCAATAGAAGGCTTATTCAATTCTGTTTCAAACACATGTGAAAAAATATGTATGTTAAATTATTTAAAGTAATAATAAGTAAAGTCATTTATATTGCTGCTATTTCTTGTCTAGTGTGAAAAAAATATAAACTCATGGTCAGGTATCAAATAAGAGTTACATTTGTATGTTTCAAAACATTTATTTATTTTGTGATTATTGTCATGTAGTTGGTGGTTGGAGATGTGATTAAAACTGTTTAAAAAAAACTATTTTCCCCCTGCCCTTGTCTTGAAAGTTTTTGAAGTTATACTTGTCCAAGAAAAATAACAGACTTGGGGAAAGATATTGCTAAAAATAATTTGTTTTGATTTCAGGTCAAGGCAATCATGTTAAAGTTATTAAAAGGCTTAGTCAGAGGGTATTAAATTTAACCCAAAAATGCAAAATACAAAAAAAACAAATTCAGGTAGCTATGAAATTATCTCAATCCAAATTGTTCATGAGAATAATTGAAACAATGCCTGATTCCTTAAAAACATTCATGACAATGCAATTGAAATGTAAAGTTGGGGCAAAGGGAAGAAAATTTACACTAGAGGAAAAAATTATGGCAGCATCCATTTTAAAACAAAGCCTTTTAATATAAAACCAGGTATTAACGAAGAAATTTTTAACCATTTAAAATTAACTGTCAGAAAACATCCTATTGAAAAGAGGTTGTATACCCTTTTATTTGATGAGGTGGCATTGTCACCTGGTCTTTACTTTTCCAGAAATGAAGTTATTGGCTTTGAAGATTTTGGAGATAAAAAAACAAAAAACATTGCTGATCATGCACTAATTTTGATGATAAAAGGTATCAACTCTAAAAGAAAGCAACCAATCTTATTTACTTTTTGTAAAAGTGCTACCAAAAAGTTGGACTTGAAAAAAATATTAATAGCCGCCATAAAAGAAATGCAACAAGTTGGCATAATTATAATTGCAACTATTTGTGACCAAGCCACTATTGATGTTAGCACAGTAAAAATGTTGCAAAGAGAGACAAGAGAAGTATTTAAGAGTAGTATTTAAGAAAAAATAAGGAATATCAATCAAAAGCATTTGAAGTTGACGACATGAAAATCTTTCCATTATTTGATACACCTCATCTATTAAAAGGACTACGAAATAATTTCATGACAAAAAATATTAAATTTGTTCAAGAGAAAAAAGAAAAGCTGGCAAAATGGGAACATTTAAGAAATTATTGAATGAAGACAGAGGAGAAGATGAATTGAGAATCATTAATAAATTGACAGAATACCATATAGATCCAAAAAAAGTGACAAAAATGGAAGTAAAATATGCAGCCCAAGTTTTTAGTCAGCGAGTGTCTGCAGTTATGAGATACCTAGCAAGTAAGTTTGAAAGAAAATAGCTTAACATTTTGATCTTAGGGCAGAATGATAATAATAATATTGACATTTTTGTAAGAAGTTGTTTGAAAGTTCATAATGAGTGTCATGTGGAATTCATTGAATTATGCTTTAGATGAGAGAATTTGTCTGCCATAATAAATTGTATGTGTCAGAAGTTGAATGTGTATATATTATATATTTGCTTGTGCTTGCTACACACAAGTTTGTGAAGGAAATTAATTTAACCCCCTGATCTTTTTTTAATATTCAATGCAAGAATTCTAAATGTCTTTTATTAAATCTTTTATTTAAATTAATATTTTAATTGGCTGAGAATTCAACATTTCTTACCTTGTTACAGAACGACAAATCCTACCACCAGAATGTGAAGACACTGCTGACCTACTGCTCCTTTTTGATAAATTATTTGATTCTTTTAATGGCCACTCATACCATGATACAGCAAAAGTTCCCAAGGGGTGTCTAAAAAATAACTCTAAGCACTTCCAGTTCTGGGATGAAATAATGCCAATTTTAAAATCTATTACATTTCAAAAAGTAATAAAAAATTGTGATGGCACAGTAACATTTAAGTATGAAAAAGTGCCATCTATACATAATTGGATACATAATATAATTGCATTTAAAGAAATGTGGAAATATGTAAATGAAAATTTTAAAATAATCAAAATATTAACAAGAAATTTCAATCAGGATCCCCTTGAGAATTTCTTTTGTTGTATCAGAAGTAAGGGAGTTAGAAACGTTAAACCCACATGCATGCAATTTATGAATGCGTATAAAACATTATTGATTAACACATTCACGGACATCCCGTCCACAGCCGTAATTTTAGTCATAAGAACAATCTTTATTAACATAAGAATTAACAACATTAAATGCTTAAATATATATATACAAATATGAACTAAAACTAGTTACTGTATAAATCTTGACCGCGTGGAATGGTGGCAAGAATGCTAGCAGCATTTCCCCGTTGAATCGCAATTCCGATCCTCTGGGCAAAAAACGAACCAGCCCTCCTGTCACCAGTGGAGGCAATGAGGCGAGGTGTTATACTTTTGATGAAAGTCATAAGTAATATGACAACACGTCTGTGGCCGATCAATTTCAATTCATAAAAACTACCCTTCCCGTCTGTAGCCGCTCCGATTTTCATAGCAATATAAGAAGCCACGTGATCAGGTGTCACAACGCACTTGGTCTTTAAAAGATTCGTGTCATAACACAACTTCTAGGTAACATTTAGTACAAATGCGTTTACGAGTTTACTCACACATACGTGAATGACATCCCGCTTGTGGGCATGACCGATACATTATTGTTATTTGACGTCTCAAGGCCAGTGTCACGGCGCGCGCGCTTCGCGTTGGTGTGTGTCACGGGAGCGCTGTCTAGTGATTTTCGTATCAATAAAAAGGTAAATATGATGGCAAATGTGTTTTTATATTATAATTTTTTACGTAAATTACTTATTTACGATTCTAATGGCACTATTTATTTATGTAGGTATGTGATATTTATATTATTTTATTAGTGTAAATATAATTTTACTATTTATCGTTGCAGATGCCACCAAAACGTAAGAAGGGTGAAGCTGCTATCCGTTCACGCCTTTTTGATGAGTTCGAAGAAGGAGAAAGCTACCACGACCCATTCACTGATGAGGAGGGTGAGTACGGTTCCGACAAAAACTATGAACCAAGAATGGAAGACAGTAGCAGTGACTCCGAATTGGAAATATTTCCCCGAATGAAAGTTAAGGCTGTCACGATACGAAGTGATAGTTCAAATGATGAGTCTGTTATCGAAAATAGTGATGACGATGAAAATATATTCCATTCGGGCCACTCACTGCACAGGACTCTTGGGTTACCCCTACCTCTCCACGACAGCTCTCCTGTTCCAGGCATCTGCACCTCTTTGAATAATCATGAAAATGCTCAGCGATCCGCTGCTACATCCCCTTCCCTGCTTGAAACAAATACGACAGCCGAATATTCGTCAAATGAACCCATCACCCGAGAGGTAAATAGTAGCCCGGTACTTCACGACCAAGACCAAGAAGGTACATCTGAGCAAACTACAGTCCCAGTCTGCATCTAAAGGAGGTTGTCCTTTAGATGCAGACTGGGAAGAATCACTTGCCCCTATACCTGATTTTAATTTTGATTCCTGTTTAACTGGCCCACGTATCCCCATAGATGAAACTACTACAGAACGAGATATTTTCGATCTGATATTTACACCAAACATTGTTAAATATTTAGTTGACCGTACTAATGCCTACGGAAAATCTTTGGCAAGTCAAAATAGACCCCATACGAGATATTCCCGCCATAAAATTTATCATGAAACGAATGAAGAAGAGATGAGAAAGTTTTTGGGTCTTTCTTTACTTTCGGGTCATATAAGTGTACCCGATAAACGTAAACTACACACATCAACATTGTCTAGGGATATTTTGAATTTACTCAATTATTTCAAAATTTATTAAAGATAACATGCAACATGTTTATATTTTTATAAAGCCCATTTATCTGACTATACTCCAGAATAAAAAATAAACCATATTATTTTGCGTAAACAATTTTATCCTTAAATAAAGAAAAAACGTAAAATAATGGTAAAACTAACAAATAATGTTGGTCTCAAGATAATGTGAAAAATATAAAAAAGTTATTGTTTTTAACAGTAATATGAAAAATCAGTAGTCTGTGAAACTATCCAGGACATTTATAACGTCCTGCAACACAGACGGCAGACGGCTATCATGACCAGGGAATCGCCAAACACGTACTCTTCGTGTATCGGGATGGAAACCGAACCGAGACTCATCGGTAAACAGCACTACAGACCACTGGTTATCATCCGAGAGCAAATTTACACGAACCCACTCTAGTCGTCGTCCACGATTTCCTCGGCGAAGTGCTGGAGTACGAAACGGTCTGCGAGCATGAAGGTTAGCTTCATGCAGCCTTCTCCTTACAGTTTGGTCACTCACAAGCAACTGGTCCTCTGGCTGGAGCCTCTGAACCAATTGAAGTGCCGTAACATTTGGTTCTCTTTTCGCGGCAACTTGCAAATATCGATCTTTTCGTTGATTGGTTATGCGCTTCCCACCTGGATATCTTTCAGTCACTTCACCAGTAGCAAGGTAGCGTGACCATAACCTAGATATGACGTTTTGTCTTGTTCCAATCTCCTCAGCAATTCTCTGTTGAGTAGCCCCAGCTTGGAGCATGCCTCCTGCCCTTAGCATTTCTTCTCTCGTTAAATGGCACCGCTGCATGATGCACACAATAGGTTTAACTCGAAATTAATCGATAACTTGTTATAAAACTTAAATTGGACACAAAAAAATATCTTAATATGACGGTAGGTAAACGAAACCTTCGGCCATCGCTACCATTATGTCGCATAAAAATTTTATTTTTATTTATTTTTTTCAAATTCAAATTTAGAATCGTCCAAGAAGGTTTACAAAATAGTCTTTCATCAAAAGATTTTAAAACCGGATATGATTTTTTGAGTTTAAGAATTTTATACAAAATATCCCTAGACGGTGTTGATGTGTATATTTTCACAACGTGATGTTTTATATTATCACCCCTTATTTAGCTACATTATGTCAGGTCGGAGATATGAGCAAATTATACGCTGCCTCTGTGCTTCAGAACTAGAGGCCAAAGGATCTGAAAAAATAAATGGATTTATTGATATAATAACTCAAAATTTTCAACTTGTTTACTATCCTGAGAAAGAATTATCACTAGATGAATCTCTCGTGTTATATAGGGGACGTCTGGCCTTTAGGACCTATATGAAAAGTAAAAAGACCAAATATGGTATAAAATTTTATGTTTTGACGTCTCATGACGGCTATGTGCTAAATATAAAAATGCACAGTGGAAATCAGGATGTTGATGATTCCGACAGGACTGGCACGAAGTTGGAAAATCTCGTCTTGCGGTTAATGAGACCTTATTTACTAAAAGGTCACGAGTTATATATGGATAACTTCTATAATTCAGTGCCTCTATCTGAGAAGCTTTTGGATTTAAAAACCCACACGACTGGTACTTTGAGATCTAATAGAAAGGGTAACCCTACTTTTATAGCAAAGAAAAAGTTGAAGAAGGATGAATATATTTGGTTGCGCAAAGGGAAAGTTTACGTCAGTCATTGGAAAGATAAAAGACAAGTGTTGATGTTGTCCACATTGCATCACCCAGAAATAGTTGAAACAGAAAACAGGTATGGAAAAAAACGGGATAAGCCAAAAGAAATAATTCAATATAATAAATATATGTCGGGGATCGATCGAGCAGATCAGATGATCAAATATTATTCATGTCCCCGTAAAACTATCCGCTGGTATAAAAAAGTAATTTTTCACCTTTTAGACGTTGCTGCTTGGAATTCTTACTTTCTGTATAAAAAGTATAATAAACAAGAAAAATTAGAGTTTATAGAATATAGAGATAAATTGATCAAGAGTCTTATAAATATACAAAATAACTTGTCTGTGAAAGATCTTTTACCTAAGGGAAAAATTACTTGGAAAAAGTATCCAGTAAGTGCATCAAAGCCAGATTCTTCTACTGTCAACTTAGGCATAGGACATTGGCCAGTGCGTATACCTGCAAAAGAAAACTCAAAAAACAATTTTTCCTTTTTGAACTGTAGAGTTTGCCAAAATCATAAAATACGTCGAGAAACAAGCTATAGATGCAAAGGATGTCCAAGTTCACCACCACTTTATCCAACTTGTTTCGAAGAATGGCACGCTAACTTGAACACCGACACCGATAATGAAAATGAATAGCTGTCATTTACATAAGTCTATGGTTAGCAGGATAGTTTTAATATTTATTTTCAGATAACTGACTGAAGTTGAACTGACTGATAAAAAGAATAAGGCTGTTTTTGTGTTCCTACTATAAAAAAAAACTAAGTTTAGATGTTAAGCTTTAGTTGGTCTGATTTGTTTATAGTTGATAAGAAGAATTTTATAATATTTTTATATTATCTGTCAAGGTAAATAATTTGATATAAAGAAGAGGCTATTGATTATGTTCCAAAAATTGATATGTTAATGTTTACTATTAAGTACTTATTTAGAAGCTAAGTTTTGTTTATTTTACTAAGATGGTTTTAAACCGATATAGTTTAATATTATCTGTTATTGATACAAAGAGGAGGCTGTTAACTATCTTTCTAATATTGTTAAATGTCGAATTATTGAATATTCAGAAGGTTGATCTCTAAACTGTGACTATTAGTGTTAAATGTTACGTTTGTTTAATTATTATATTGATTTTCAGTTCCTAAAAAACTTTTATTTCCTTCTTCCTATTCAGTTCTATAACGTACTTATACCTATGCGGCATTAAATGTCTAGTCATACGTCTTCCGCCTGACAGATTCGCCTATGAACGTAGATGTCACAATGAAAATAACATAGCTATATTTTGTAGGACATACCGCCTGCAGTGCAGGTGATACCGCCTGTGAACGTAGCTGTCAAAAAACATATTATTAACTTGACTTACAGTGACAATACGTCTGCAGGCGGTAGTGGCTGTGACCGTTGCTGTCCTTATATGCAGTTCTATACATATTAGTTATGACATAACGTCTCACGCCGATAACGCCTATAGGCGTATTTGGCATAATACACACACATAACAGTGTTTAATATGGCAAACCGCCTGGCGGCGGAAACGTCTGTAGCCGTTGTTGTCAGATCATTATTTAGAAATAATTTCAGTTATGGCAATACGTCCTGGGACGGTGTAAAAAAATTAATGGAGGTTTTGTGTGCCATGTTACAAATGTTTGAAGGGGGCTTGTGTCCGTGAATGTGTTAATAATATGAATTCACCTCATTCAATTAACGCTAATTGTGAAAAGGATGACTATCAACAGCTACAATCAATGAAATTTTTACTATCAGAGAAATCTGTATCTCTAGATTCTCCTAATTTTGCATGTGAAATTGATTCTTTGATTACCACAATGCATCAAATTAAATCTGGTGACTCGATTTTGCATGAGGAAGCAAAGAAATATGTTGCAGGCTATGTAATCAAGAGAAGCAAATCTAAAATATTTAAAAATTGTAAAAAATGTTTGATCGATTTGCTGAAATCTGAAGCTGATCCTAATTCCTTCAATTATGCAATTGATTACACGAAAAAATCTTTATTTAATGACTTTGGTTTTACTTCAATAGAAGTAAACAATGAAGAAAAACCAAAGTGTGTGCTTTGTTTGAAAATACTATCATCCGAATGTATGCTTCCAAGTAAGTTAAAGCGACATCTCGAGACAATTCATCCGACTATGGCTAATAAATCGCGCGATTTTTTTCACCGGAAATTACAAAATTTAAATAAGACGAAAAACGTATTCACTCAGCAGGCCTCAGTACCCAAAAACGCACTGTTAGCATCATTCAAGGTGGCATACAGGGTGGCAAAATGCAAAAAACCTCATACTATTGCAGAAGAGCTTATTTTACCGGCTGCTCGCGACATGGTGAATATTATGATGGGAGAATCAGCTGAAAAGTTAAATTCCAAGATACCCTTATCTAACAATACCATCAGTCGAAGAATCCATGACATTGCCGAGGATCTCAATCACCAATTAATAGAAAAAATTAAAAGCAGCGATTTTGGTTTGCAACTTGACGAGGCCACTGACAGTAATGATGATGCACATCTTATTTGCTACGTACGCTTTGTGGCTGACAATATCATCGTCGAAGACCTTTTATTCTGCAAAAGCATTACGGGAAGTGCGAAAGCCCAAGACTTGTATGAAATTTTAGACAAGTTTTTACAGAAAATTGTTTGGATTGGAAAAAGTGTATCGGTGTATGTACTGATGGTGCTCGATCGATGTCTGGCAAGTATGGGGGATTACAAGCGCTTATTCGTAAAAAAGCACCGAATGCTATGTGGACCCATTGCATCATCCATAGGGAAGCTCTTGCATCAAAAGCCATGAGCTCTGAACTGAACCAAGTACTAGAATGTGTAATTAGTTCGGTAAACTACATAAAAACTAGGCCTCTAAAAGCCAGACTTTTTAAAAAACTATGCATAAATATGGGAGCTGAACATACAGCTCTGCTGTACTACTGTAATTCACGATGGCTTTCACGTGGAAATGTTTTATTTCGTGTGTTTGAATTACGCGAAGAAATTTGCACTTTTTTACAGCAAGAACGTCAAGAAAATGCTAAATATTTAACTGAACCTGATTTTTTGCTAAAGCTAGCATATTTATGCGATGTGTTTGAGAAATTAAACAATTTAAATCTGTCTTTGCAAGACAACAACACGCACATTCTGAAGCTTTCGGAGAAGATTGCGGCGTTTAGAAAGAAACTGCGGTTGTGGATAACAAAGTTGAAAGAAGGCGGCGGTCAAGATTGCTTCCCGCAATTGTATAATTATGCGGCATCCAATAAACTGGTTGTTTCACAAGACCTGATTGCCCTTTTCACGGAACACCTAGCGAAGCTAACTGAATACTTTTCGAAGTACTTTGCAGATGATGATGTTGAAAAATTTGCGTGGATCCAAGACCCTTTTCATGCACAAAGTCCACAAGGATTTACATCACAAGATGAAGAGAGTCTCATTGAACTCTCTTGCGACAGCAGCCTAAAAACTAGATTCGCGAGTGTCGACTTGGTGGAGTTTTGGTTATCAATTCAAAATGAGTATCCAAATTTGACTTGCAAAACACTAAACATTTTCATTCCATTTGCAACATCTTATCTATGTGAAGCTGGATTTTCAGCTGTAGCTGCGATAAAGAATAAATATCGCTCAAAGATCAATTTGGAGCAAGAAATGAGAGTAGCAGTGTCAAGTCTTATTCCCCGCTTTGAAAAACTGTGTGGAGATTACCAAGCTCACCCTTCACATTGATTTGACTGAGTAAATGTCGTAAATGTCCTTAATTTTTGTTTTTTCTTAAGTCTTTCTTGTTGTTTTCCGTTTAAATTCCTTTATAATAAAAAAGTCTATTTTATATTGTGGTGTTTTAATTTTAGCTATGATCAACCTAACCTAACTACTATTATTGTAGGTACCTATTTCTTTCGACAATTTTCCTCAAATGGATAACTAGGACAGGGCGCCGTGAAAATATATTAAACTTGTAACTGTGCTGCGGGATACAAAATATTGGGAACCCCTGTATGAAAAAGAAATGGTTGATGTAATGAAAACGTCGCAGGACATACGACTGAAGAGATCGGCAACTGATATGGACGAAAATGACTACTTCTTTTTATCAATGAGTAAACAACTAAAAAGGTTACCTAAAACAGACCAAGCTGAAATTAAATTCCATTTACACAAGCTTATACACGATTCAGAAATGAAAATGTTAAACAATCGTGAACGAATTCTGAATACTCCGATTAATGTAACTGAGAACAAAATAATTCAAAATGTAAATAAACCATTAATTGTAAAACCAGGACAAAGTACATACACACGCATTATAATACCAGAAGAAAAAAACATACAGATAAATAACCAAACAACAAGTGATTCTATGTACATTTATAATTTAAATACAAATCAAATAATGTCAAATAATACAAATCAAATAATGTCAAATCCGATTTCGACTCAATATAAAAATGACGATAATTCACAGTCGGTTCTGTACGAACTTCCAAAAGTACTCCTAGACACAGAAAAATCGCAGAAAAGAAATTTAAATTTAAAAGAATTTTATGACAATGTTAATCAAGATGATATTTAGTGACTGTATAGTTTATAATTACTTACCTAAGACAAATAGCAAGTCTTTCTTTAGTGCTAATGGCTTGGCGAAATGCCGTATCTTTCTTAAATATGTCACTTCGAATAAATTCGTGTATTTCTTCAAATTGTGTTTTAGTAACCCGAAAATACATATGAAATCTTTCATTATCTTGAAGTAAGTCTGGGTACAGAGTATGATATTCACCACACCTACGTCTCTTTTGATTTATTTCATGTACCCAGAAACGCCTAGTTGTTCTCTTTTTTTTAAGTCGCTTGATTATCATATATGTACCCAAAATTTGCATCAGATCTTCTGCAAAGTTTTCATCTGATTCGTTATTTATTAAATCCATGGTACACAACCATACACTTCTACTGCTGTTAGATAACTGTAGTAAGAAATTGCTCGTATGTCGTGGCGTCGTGTGTTGGTAATGAGCATAGTGTATGTCAGGTGTCGACACGTTGCGTTTCGTCGGGTTTTAATAATATGTTTCCGACTTTAGGACGGCTTCTGATGTGTCGTGTCACAGGCGATCCCGGTCCGCCTCAGAAAGGGTGAGGTGCGGGGGGCGGTGCCGTGAGACGTCATACCGCATGAGACTAGTGTGCACGCGCCAGTGATGTGTTATCACACGTCAGAAATGGGCGAAGAGCAACTAATTGAGTACGTAAGACAATATAAAGTGATTTATAATCCAAAATGTAAAGAATATGAAGTTCAAGTTATGAGAGCAGCTATTTGGAAAAAGATAGGAGAAAAAATGAAACAACCTCGTAAGTAAAGTGCTTTTATTTAATTACACCGAGTTCTACTTTGCTTAATAGCTTCAATTTGCCATGGAACTTGCCTTACTGAACTTACAAAATAGTTTTTAAACGCTTCGCGAACTTGAATAGCTTCTTGTGATGGATTTCTATTGTAAAGAGCCAACGTTTACAAAGCCACTGTTGTGAAAAATACTTGAGACATACTATTGGAAACAATACGGTAAAACCAATCAAAGATAATATCATTGCGATACAGAAATTCCCAACGCCAAGTACCCAAAAGAACATTAGACAATTTCAAGGGAAGATTAACATTTACCACGAGTATATACCGAATAGTTCAATAATATTAGATCCACTACGTAAGTTACTGAGGAAAAATGTTCAATTTTTACGATCAGAAGAGTGCGAAAAATCTTTCTCTGAGATATATTATGACTGATGACTTACCTATTACGATTTACACGGATGCCTCGTTGAATGGCATAGGTGCAATATTGAAACAAATTCAAAAAGATGGAAGAGAAAAACCTGTTGGTTACTTTTCAAAGAAACTCAATGATTCACAAAAAAAGAAGAAGGAAAATATACCTTGAATTCTTAGCAATGAAAGAAGCCATCAAGTACTGGCAATACTGGTTAATTGGAAGAAAATTTACAAAATTTTGAAAAAGAGACACCATTACAACAAAGAAGATTGAAACGATTTGCTGTGTTAGAAATCGGGGACGTTAAAAAGCTGATTGCGCGGAGTGAGAGTAATATGAAATATTATATTCCATCCGATGAACTTTGTGATGTGATTGACGCAGCCACATCTCATGTGGCTGTCGGCCATGGAGGTCGAGACAGAATGTTAGCCGAAACATCAAAAAAATATGCCAATATGTATTTAACTATATGTAGTGTCTGTTATCAAAAGAAAATAAAGAAAAAGAGAGTATTAGTCTCAAAACCCATTCTTCATTCGAAAATGAATAGTAAGTAGATGCCAAGTAGATCTGATCGATTTTCAAACATAGCCAGATAGCATTTTAAATTTATTATGGTTTACCAAGACCATCTAACAAAGTTTGTACGCGCTCTACCATCTAAGAGAGCGACAGAGGTAGATTACCATTTAAAAGATATATTTCTAACTATAGGAGCGCCGTGTTTCCTTCAATCTGGCAACGGTAGGGAATTTGTGAATAATGTTATAAGTGAGCTTGCCAGTCTGTGGCTAGAACTCAAAATCGTGCACGGGAAACCAAGGCACAGTCAAAGCCAGGGTTCGGTTGAACATGCCAATCAAAATATCGAAAATACGATAGGATCTTGGATAAAGAACAACGCTTCAACGAAATGGTCAGAAGGCTTGTAAATGTTCAATTCATGAAAAACCGCGCCCACCATTCAGGAATAAAACAATCGCCATACAAGGCATTATTTGGAAAAGGGCCCAGAGTAGGACTGTCGACTTCCTCTTTGCCGCAAGAAATCATAAATGATATTCAGGATGAAGATGATTAAAGGAAGTAAATAGAAGATTATAGCAATGTTAACCTGACAGAAAATAGTGATGACAACTTTGCTGAAGTTAGTAACCAAGAAAAAGTTTCTTCATCTGAAAATGACATTCATAAAGCTATTCTTAACTGCAGCAGAAAATCTTGTGAAAAAGGCTAAGAAAATGAAAGCCACTTCTGACAAATCTCAACCACCTGCCAACATTGGCAATAATGTTTCTATACCGATTCCAGATGTTGACAAAGGCAAAGATGTCAGAAACATCATTGGAGTTAATGTTCAGGAAAATGACGAAGGTTTTTACAAAACATGGTGTAGTTCAGAAACTATATTTCGGTCAACCGCATTTGCGGTCAAACTTAGGTAGCAGATGTAAACCAAGACTCTGAGAAACATTCAGTTGTATCAGGACAAAGTTTTGTGAGATGCAGCTGCAACAAAAACTGTTCCACAAGCAGAGGCCACTGCAAGAAGATAAATAAATAACAATTTTAATAATAGGCTTAATATGTTTATTGGTTCTTTTAAGAAAACAGTATTATTTCTTATAGTATGATAGTTTGTATTGCCAATTATAACTCTTAATTTGACGAACCATTATTATGGTTTTAAATAAATATTTTTTTTTAATAATTGAGATATGATTATTGCTTCTATTAAAAAAACAGTATTATTTGTTGTAACTTGTAGTATGATTGTAACTTGTAGCGACGAATAATTATGCTTTAATAAAACGATTATTTTTCCAATTACGGAGTGTTTTATTCAGTTAATTAATTTATCTTAATAAAAATTGCCGATGACATTCGTTTGGGTATGGACAGTAAGCAACTTACAGTATTGACCTTACTAGATTTTAGTAACGCCTTTAACCCTTAATTGGGCAAGAGGAATATTATTCCCACATAATATTTCGTGTTGTGAACGGTCAATAAGTAAACTGTTCCCACAAAATGTCACTTCTACTTTTTTTTAATAAGTAATTTATGGTCTGTGCCAAACGCACACCGTAAAATGGAACGCAGAAAAAAAAACACCTGTCAAAGTCAAAGTTGACAAGATCGTCAATGAATTTGCTGATGTTTACCGGTTGTTTGCACAATTATTGTAATAATGTCGAGAAAAAATTCGGTAAGTGTTTATTTCAAATAATTTTCATTAGGTTTTGAGTTAGTTTACTTGTTTATCATTTTTATAAGCCAAACAATTGATACTTGAGTTTTAGGCGTTGAAAATGTGTGGGAAATATTTTCATGTTGCCCGTTTAGGTTCGCGTATGTAAAAACCAAGTGGGAAACTGTTTCCCTGTAACAAATGTACTATTTTCGATATCCATTTTGTGCGTTTTACTTTTCAGAAACCTCTTAAAGATTCGGAAATTGAAAGTCAATTGGCTGCCTTGTTTTCATCGGAAGAAGAAGAAGGGTTTGATGATGATGTATTTGATTCTTGTGCCACAGATTTTTACTCGGTGGATTACGACCGACGGTTGGACGAAATTCAAAATCTAACGACTGAAGATTTACATAGTATACTGTTGGGTGAGTCTGATTTTTCGTCAATACAAGATGAAACACATATTACTTCACCAGTATCACATGAACAACAAGTCCAAGAAAGTATCACAATTCAAGAGTTTACTGTCCCAGAAACAATGGTAAATATTGGTTCAATACCACAAGATGTTACAATGGTAGAATCTCAAGCAGGTACTCCTTTGAGAGCTTTAGAAAGACAAGCCGGCCCTTCTTCATTACCATTGGATGAAAGACAAGCAGGCACTGCTTCAATACCAAACAATTCTTTGCCAGGTGAACAAAATCATCCTGAACCAAAATCAGTTTTTTGTAGAGATACATTTAGTCAGTTACAAAATAAGGCAAGAGATTGGTCTTTTACAGCTGAGAATATTAATTGGCCTAGTTTTCACAGAGAAATGCAAGTTAAGAAATTATACACTAACCGAAGTCAACCGCTTGATTATTTCATTGATTATTTTCCAGAAGACTTGATTGATGTAATAGTTGAGAACACAAATATTTATGCACATCACAAAAATGCTAAATCTTGGAAAAATGTTACGAAAGAAGAGATAAAAGCATACTTTGGTATGATTATACTGATGAGTATAAATCCCTTGTCCGATATAACTACATATTGGCCGACAGATGAATTTTACAGAAACCCAGTCATAAGCAAAACTATGCCATTAAAAAGATTCAAAAAAATAACACAAAACCTTCACATATCAAACATTATTACTGAAGCTTCACAAAACACCCCAAATTATGATAAATTGTCGAAAATTAGACCTGCTATTGAAGTTCTGAACAAAACTTTTAAGGAAAATGTAAGAGTCTCTGAATTTAATTCAATTGATGAAAGTATGATAAGGTTTAAAGGCCGTAGTCATATGAAACAATACATGCCTAAAAAGCCCATTAAACGTGGATACAAATGTTGGGTGAGGGCTGATTCCCGTACAGGTTATATGTATGAATTTCAGTTTTATACTGGAAGGATTGATAATGGAACAGAGGAGAATTTAGGGGCCAGAGTAGTGATGGACTTGTGTGAATCTTTGCCAGGTAATACACTTGTTGCGTTTGACAATTTCTTAACCAGTCTTCCTCTGATGGAAATTTTACATGAGAAAGATATTTACAGTGTTGGAACAATTAGAATAAACCGCAAAGGCTTACCAGATTTGATAACAGGGAGAAATTTAAATAGAGAAGAAAAAAAGGAAACGTCTTTGAAACCTGGAGAGTTTATATACCAATGTGCTGCACCAATATCAGTGGTGAAATGGAGGGATACCAAGGATGTTTTCGTTGCAAGCTCTGCATTTGATCCACGAGCATTTGAACTAATATGGAGGAAACAGAAAGATGGTAGCAAGAAGCCAATGTTTTGCCCACTTTCCATAACAAAATATACCCAATTCATGGGTGGAGTAGATCATTTTGATCACTACAGGGCGTCATATCCTCTTGGTCGTAAATCTCGCAAGAATTGGCACCGACTCTTCTGGTTCCTGCTCGAGGCTGCAGTTATAAATGCATACATTGTTTATATGATGTCTCATTCAACAAGGAGAAACACACATAAAGACTTTCGCTTACGTTTAGGCAGGGGCCTCATAAACAATTTTTCATCTCGAAAATGTCAAGCCCCAGTCTTCAAGACCAAAAAAGGAGGTGTAAACTCAATACCTGAAGAGGTGCGAACATCAGATGTTGGCTCCCACATGCCTGAATTAGCAAAATTTAGAAGGTGCAGGATGTGCAGCACGCGAGCTAAAGAACAAAGAACGACATATATATGTAAAGTTTGTAAAGTGCCATTGTGCGCTGCGCCTTGTTTCTATAACTTTCACACCCAATAAAGATACTTAACTTTCATTACAGTATTTTATTTACTTGTAAATATTTCATGGAATAAATCACACCAGACTATACTACCTAATGTGACTGAAATATATTTCCCACCGGCTGGGAAACATTTTCCCACATTCAGTAAAAGACAATGTTTAAGATGGGCAAAGGGAAATATTTTCCCACATGTTTTTTTGAGAAAACGAAAATAACTACAGATGTGGTGATATACAATCCTACATCTGTATACATACATAATCACATTTTTGTAATGAAAAAGTTTCAGACATACATAGTTTTAGCATGCCCTATTAAGGGTTAATGATCCATAAAAGACGGGCCAAGAAGTTTTACAACAAAATTTCATTAGTTCAAGATCTTTGTGAGGAACGAGATGATGTTGCGGCTATAACATTTTATGCAAAATTTACCACTGCCTCAAATACCAATACAAATTATTTTTTATTTTCGGCAAATATGGGTTCACTGTTTTGGTATTTAGGATTTAAAAACAGGCAAATCGACGTTTTACATATATCACGAAGGCATTGTTACCAAAGGAACCAATGAGGTTTGTTCAGTGTGAATGCATTATATAAAAAATAATATTGGACTACATATTAAGTATTTATATCTTTTTTCCGACGGCTGCCCTGGTCAAAATAAAAATAATACATTGTTGAGATTTATGTTGGCTTTGACTGACTCTAACGGATTTGAAAAGGCTTATCAGTATTTTCCCATACGTGGTCATTCGTTTTTACCAAATGACCGTGATTTTGGAATCATAAAAAAAAATGTTAGACAGCATGATCGTATCTACGTCCCAGGATAATACATTGATTTTGTTTCAAACTCCAGCTCAAAATTTACAGTCGTAAATTTCTAAAAAGCTAAAAACTGAGGATGTTTTGTAATTTAAGAAATGGTGGCCAAATTTGTACAGAAAAACATCTTTGTCAAGTGAATCTTATGGATATAATCGTATATTTTATTAGATGAAGCCCTGCTGACAATAACTAATGTCACTTTCTAAAATAATGTTGTCATATTTAAAGTAATAGTGATGCGTTGAGTTGTCGTTCAATCAGATGAATGAAGAATGAGTGTAAATAGTTAATAATTTCAAACTATAATAGAAAAGAATAATATTTCTATTTTACAATAGAATCGTATAAAAGTGATTTGATACAGTCCGTTTTTGACAGCTTATTACAAAGCGCGGCACGGCGACTATTGGCAACACCGATCAACGCCGTGCGCGTCTAACCTCTGGTCTGATAGTGTTTGTGTACATTTTTTGTTATATTGTTATTGTTGTGTTATATATTTATTGTTGTTATATTGTTTCGTATTAACGATATGGAACCTCAACCAAGCACATCAAGCCAAAGCTTGTCTCCAAGAAAGAAGCGACCACGGGTTAGTTTCAGCGTTACCTAGAAACTGATTCAAAATGTCTACAAAAACATATTTGATGAGAAAGCTGCTTCACTTTTACCTACTGAGACTCCCGAAAAAAAAGAATGTGTTGCGAAAACAGCTAACGTTGTAGGAATTGGTGTGATATCAGTTTACAGTGTATTAAAAGAATACAAAGAAAATGAACAATTTAAGTCTCCCGAGAAACGTGAACCAAAGCACTGTTTCAAAGATAAATTGGACGATTTTACTTTTGCCGCTATAAGGCGAAAAGTCCATTCAATTTTTTTATGAAAATGAGCCACTCACCACCACAAAAGTAACTTAAACTTTATTTCTTTTATTGCATTATATTATTTGTCTACCAGAATAATCTTAATCTTAAACGAAATTATTATTTTGCGCACACTTGCGTAATCAAAAACTTTGTTTCATGACTTTACATATTCTTAAGGTTGTCAATGAAGACCCAGACTTACCTAATTTTTATTGGAGTACATTAAGAAAGGTTATGAAACATTTAAATTTCAAATATGTCACAAAGCCAAAACATAGCATTTTAATTGACAGAAATGATATTATTTTATGGCGCCAGCGATACCTTCGAAGGGTAAGAGTATCGAAGGGAAGGAAGGTATATTTATTACCAAGATGAAACCTGGATTAACGAAGGTATTTATTACTTATTTAAAATTTATTATTTATTTAAAATTTCCATTATATTTTAATTTCAATAACATTATTTTTTTACTATCTTTAAGGTCATGGACCGAAGAAAGCATGGATTGACCAGACTGTGTTATCGTCCCGCCAGGCCTTCCTACGGCTTAACCACTGGCTTGACGGCCTACGGCTTGACCACTGGCTTAAAACAGCCTACAGGAAAGGAAAAAGGTTAATTATCGGCCATATAGGCGAGGAAGAAGGATTTGTTGCAGACAGCTTATTAATATTTGAAGCCAAAAATAATAAAGAAGATTATCATCAAGAGATGAATGCCGATTGTTTTGAGAAATGGCTTAGTGAGGTCTTGCCTAAGTTAAAACCTAATTCGGTGGTTGTGATGGATAATGTCCCCTACCATTCCAGAAAACTAGAATCGCTGCCTACAATTTCTTGGACTAAAGCTAGAATACAAGAATTGCTAACAAGTAAAAGTGTTTCATTTGAAGCAACAATGGTTAAAGCAAATCTTATAGACATTGTACGGCAGCAAAAACGAGAACATTCCGACAAGTATGTTGTGGACGAGATGGCAATGCAACATGGGATAATTGTTTTACGTCTGCCCCCATACCACTGTGAGCTCAATCCCATTGAATTGGTATGGGCGCAGGCTAAAGGATATGTTGCAAAAAATAATAAAACTTTCAAAATGGCAGACGTAAAAAAACTTTTTAGGACTTCAACATATCACGGCTGAGAAATGGAGTAGCTGCATTGCTCATATCATTAAAGAAGAGGATAAAATGTTTGGTCTCGACAACATGATCGACAATGTTTCAGACAGATTTATAATTAATGTCACTGAAAATGATAGTTATGATTTCTCATCTGATAAAGAATAAATACAAATTATATATTCAGCGTTGTTTATTATTTTCATTTCCAATCATGCATTCTTATATTTTATACATCTATAGTTTCAATTACATTATGTATTGAAAACAATATCGGCAGATTTGAACACTAACTAACTACTAAACAATCCAAGCAATTTCATTTATTTAAGAGTTTTTCAATCATTCGCTTTGTCACTACACTATTTTTTTTTTACTAAAAAGTGACAACACAGTTGACATCGCCTAATTACCTAATTATCGACTATAGATTAAACATTCATTCTCATTATTAGAAAAAATAACAACTTTGGTTTCACTTCCATCAACCAAAGCCTATTATTTAAAAGTGCCCATCATTAAAAAAAATAGACGATTTAAAACAAGTTCAAGATAGCATTCAGGAAGAGCATATGCCAAATAATAATATTTATAACGACATTTTTAGTTGGCCAACTGCCAATGTTGAGTACTCATGAAAACATCAATTTAAAATTAGTTGCCTTAAAAACTGCAAATGTTCTTGACTTTGCTACACATCAAACTGCACTGGAATCACTGTGCTGTGATCGTTACTCGGAAAAATGTTTATCGAGAACTTGCCAGGACTGTTCGATGAAGACTTTACCATATAAACAGTTTGATAATGGTATGGACATTGCCGTGTCATAACATGTCAAAGAATTGATTAAGGACATCAAAACTAAACAAGATCGATATGTTACAAAGTACAAGAAAGGGATGCTGAACTTAAAACCACGTGATATAGTTATGCAGTTAGAAGAGAGTAATCTTCCAAAATGATTCCATGAACAGAACATTGTCAATCAATACAAAGCTATGAAATCTTTGAAATAGTCGCTAACTGATAAGGATGCACTAATTCACATGGACTTCTCAGAAAACTACAATACTAAATGCAACCAAGAAATTCAGTCATATCATTTTGGAGGCTCCAGGACTCAAATTTTTTTGCATACAGTAGTGGTTTACACAAAGGATTACGTTACATCTCATTGCACTGTGTCGTTAAATGTATCTCACAACGCTGGAGCCATTTGGGCACATTTATAGCCTGTCCTTATGGAAGTGCCGCCCTTGTAGAAAACCAGCATTTTTTGAGTGACGGTCCTGTAACCCAGTATCGAAATAAAACAATGTTTTATATTTTGGGTTGCAGAATCCAGGATTTCTATCCACTGGTTTTAAAATACACGTGGAATTACCATGAGGCGGGACATGGAAAAGTGGCACTAAGTGGCATCGGTGCAAACGCACTGCAGACCAACTCAACTCGACTTTGGAGATGTGCTTCGAGAAAGGTGTCCAAATATACAGATTTCTGTTATCGAAGATGTTGACATAGAAGAAGTTAAGAAGATGATCAAGGAACACGAGAAAGAGCAGAAAGCATTTAAAGGAACTATTTTAGTGCATCAAGTCTCGGGTCATATTTATAACCCCAACAAACTTGTCCTGAGGTCACTGAGTTGCTTCTGTGATAATGTAAAGTGTAATGACTATAACTTGGGGACTATCACGTACCACTACACAGCAGCTTCAACTATTCTATTTGCTAAAAATATGATGATGATTGAGAGCTGACAGTTACATTCCTTAACCCTTAAATGGACAATGTTGTTTTTAATCAACATACTAAACATCATAGATAAAATTGACCTTCTTTTAATTTTTTTTAATTTTCCATCATCCAATATTTCCTTGCATTGAAAATAACTTAATGTCAAATGTCAATTTGAAGAAAACTTTTCTAGTGGTGCGAAACTAAGTTTTGTAGCTGTGTTCGGACTTTGATAAAATATAATGTAAGTACAACTATAATGTATATAACATATTTTTATTTGCTTGATTATATCTTCTATCACTTGATGCTACTGTCGAATTAGGCGAAATCTGGTATGTTGTAGGAAAACTACAATGCGCATTGCCTGCTAAAAAATGCATGTTTGGTGAAGGATTTTTATTTTGCTTTTCAACATGCCGCGATTACAAGAAAGCGAAATTACAAAGTATTTAGAAACTCTTGAAAATTCAGAGAGATGGCTTAGACGGGTCAGACTCCGAAGTAGAGGATGAAGGTCACTATTATCAAACAGCTCGAGATGTTCTTCGAGAGCTTGAAAATAGTGATGAGGGTGAGAATGCCCAGTCTGATGAAGTGGATGCTCATCCTCCTCTCGTAATCGACAATGATGAAAATATGCCAGACCCTCCTATTTTGGAAGCCGAAGAAGCAGCACCCCAGAGTAGATCACAAGGGATAAACGACTTCTGGTTTGGCGAAAACGGAATCTTGTTACTGCTGAAGACAGCCTTATTTTTAAGGGAAAAACTCAGATAACGGAAGTATTGATGTCTTGTAAAACGCCGTATGATTTTTTTTTCATTTAATTTTACATCAGATCTAAAAAAGAAAATAGTAGAACAAATTAACTTGTACGCAGCCAGCCCATAAAGAAATCGCCAATCCTGAAATTATAAATGAAAATATCCTAAATAAATCCTAGGCATTTTGATTTACACCTCAGTTAGAAAATTTTCAAACACCAGGGCTTACTGAAGTGAAAAATTTGGTTATGATCACATAAAAATACTATGCCGTTGAAAAAATAAGTTCCACTCTCCATTTTACCGACGATGCTTGTCCAAAGAGCATCCAGACTATGACAGGCTATTCAAAATAAGACCTCTTGAGGAAACGCTCAACTGCCAGTTTGGGAAGGTTCCCTTAGATGATGATATGAAGCAGATGCAGATGTGTGCAATCAAAATGAGCCATTACATAAAACAATACACGCCCAATAAACCCCATAAGTGGGGGTACAATTTATATCTCATCTGCAGTCTACAAGAATATGCTCATAGATTTGAGGTTTACAATGGAGGGGGCTCCAAAAATAACATCTTACCTAGTGCTCCAGATTTGGGAGAGTCTGGCAATACAGTCGTCAGGTTAGCTAGAATGGTATCACGCAATGTGAATCACATTACACATATACTTCGATAGCTTCTATACTTCTGTGCCTCTCGTCACCTATTTAGCTAAGGAAGGATTTTTCTCACTGGGAACAGTAAGAGTAAATCGATTGAGAAACTGAAAATTGCCTGAAAAAAACACTATAATGAAAAAAAACGTACCCAGATGATTCTATGAGGAAAACGTGGCGACTGTGAATGATATTGACGTAAGAGCTGTTGTGTGGAAAGATAACAAACCCGTTAACCTTCTTTCCACTTACGTAGGAGCAGAACCTGCAACCACAGTCACACACTTTGATAAATCGAAGAAAGAGAGAGTTGCTATTCCAAGCCCCAAAGTCATCAAGAAGTACAATGCCCACATGGGAGGCGTGGACTTATTAGATTCATTTACATGTCGTTATCACATCACAATGAAGAACTATGCGCTTATTTTATAATTTCCTGGACCTCTATTATAAATTCTTGGGTTATGTTCAAGAAGGTAAATAATATAAAAGGAAATGATCAACTTCTCAATTTGGGTACATTCAGACTAGAACTTGCTGAAACCTTCAAAATTCGATATGAAACGTCAAACGTCATTGGATCAGACATGTCATTGGGCCGTTCGGGATAAGCAGCAGAGGTGCAAATTCCCAAAATGTTCAGGCTTTATATGTGTATATAACACAGCATAGAATATAAATTGTGCCTATTTTTAACTAAAAACAAAACTTTCAAAATTAGGTCAGAAATTAAACAAATTTCAAATAACCACCCTAATGATTAACAGCATAACTCAGAACTTGTTTGATTGATTCAGTTACAAAGACTCTCTGGAACAGCAACAGTCAGACTCAACTGATGAAATGCCTGAAACCATTGGTCATGATCTCCAAAATATCACTGTTGGTGTTGAATCTGTTGACGAAGAAAGTAAGTCTGATGATGAAGTTTTAAGGAGTCAACCTTTAGAAAATGGTACAGATATTCAAATAAATATTCAGTGTGGTAATAAAACTCCACAAAAAACATGTACAGCGTCGAAAGCTAATATGACATTTCCTGTCGTCTCAATAAGTCCAGCTTTTGCTCATGCTATATCGTCTGAAGAGTGGATATAACACTGGGAAGCCAAAGATAAAGAAAAGCAACATAAGGAAGAAAATAAGTTAGCCCTGAAGATAAACACTGGGAAGCCAAAGATAAAGAAAAGCAACATAAGGAAGAAAATAAGTTAGCCCTGAAGATAAAAAAATGTGAACAACCTAAACAAAGACAAGTTAAAAAACGCAAAACTGTTGTTTATTCTGAATCTAGCGACGTCGAAAATGACGAAGTACTTTCCAAAGTTGCTGAGCGTAATAATATGTATGTCTACTAAGAAGCGGGAGGATAAGTACGAAGTAAGAAAAGTATGTCATGGTGAAATATGAAGGAGAATAGAATGAAGAGAATAGTGTCAAGGTGCTTTCCACACCAAACACATTTAAATGGCCTGATAAGCCGGATGCCATATGGTACAAGAACGAATACATAATTGAAGCCATATATCCTCCTTGTATTGTGAATTCAAGGGGATTTTACAAAGTTAAAGAAATGACAAAATGTTTACCAAAACCTTGAATGGATATTGTTACATGTAACTATTATAAAAGTTTGATTACCTAAGACCATCGAAAGTCATTTAATAAAAGTATAGTAATTAGATACATAAAATATATACCTAAGGTAAGCTTTAAGTTTAATTGAAATGAATATTTTATGAGACTGTTGTTATAATAATACACATATATAATAATATAACTTTATTAAGTATTGATGCTCATAAATATACAAAGATTTAAAAGCTAAGTTCATATTTTAACAGAAAATCTTGCTTGATTAAAATAAAAACTTTATAAGACTATGTTACTACTTAAACTTTATGACAGTATTAATGTCACTACCTATTCACTTATAATTTAAACCTATAGGAACAAAAATTGGTGTAATAAGATAATCATTTTTAAACAATATGTTAGTTTTATTTACTGGTCAACTAATAGAACATCAAACATTGAAATCTTCTGGTCAAACTTAGAAACATAGGAGTAAATTAACAAAAAATAAATTGTAACAAATTTTGTGTAAGAAAAAATTAAAAGTTATTAGTTCACTGCATTAAACATCTAAATGGGATGATACATCATCAAAATAATTAAGTTTGTATTTCATTTCATATTAGAGTAAAATAATAATTGATAATAAAATCTGCCTTAATTGGTCAATTATACCCACAGTGACCCTACTAACGATCAATTGATGGGCTTGATAGTCATTCCCCATGTCCCTATCTCAAAAGGTAATATACGTAATATAATGGTTTTACGATAGGATCTATTAGTTTTAGGAATGGATTGACTAGGGATAATGGAGAATATGTGGAAGGGGTAAACACCTCTTTTGTAATGTCTGCATAGGATCTTCGTACAGGAGGAAACCGAGGGGATGCTGCAATATATGATATGTCATCGAAAGACAACAATTTTGATTGATTCTTGGCGAGAAGCAAGAGGCGTTATGCTTACTTACACTATTATTAGACTCATCTGTGTGGGATTTGTAGCACTTAAAACACCTATGTTGAGATCGACACTGAGTTATAAAATGGCCATAACGGCAGCACTTAAGACATTGGTTTGTAAGAAATTTGTAGGTGTCTACTGGAAATTATATGAGCCCTAAATTTAATTACCACAGAAGGGGTAGGAGCTCATGCAGTTCTACTGTCAGTAATTGTTTTTATATTCAGGTGTCTTATTTTCATAACTTCACCACATCCAGTGAAATGCCAGAGTGACATTGTAAATTCTTCCACCACCCAGTCCACCAGAATACCCTTAATCAATCCCATTCTTATTACATTAAAAGTTGGTACAGTAGCTTTATATTTGCACATATCAATAATATGATATGCTAGAAAGAAGTATGCCGCTTGGGCTGTTGAAAAATCAACTGGAATTTTGTTACGGCCTATGTTCTTAACATCATGATTAATAAAACCTTTCACTTTGGGAGTGTGCAGGAATTGTCCAAATTTAATAGCCCATAAAGTAGTTTCTGAAGTTGGTTTAGATAGCTCCTGGGACACATGAACGATGAAAAGACATGTGTCATCATCAGAATGAGTGTAAATCATTTGTATTAAGGGATTTGCATAATGTGGATGTATAATGGTTTTTATAACATTGGAGTCAGAATTAAATGAATCTTTACCTTGGAGTTTCCGAGAAACGAGAGAGAATGCAGAATAAGTATTGTTATGTGATTCTATTGTAAAACTTTTTAAAACTTAGAAGCTAAAAAATATTCAGTTACTATAAATACTCACAAGATTTACAAATATTAGTAGCACCACTCAACCAACTCAAGCACTATTAACAATATAATATACTGCAGAAATCAATATAACCACTTTTAACATGTGTGTTAACCAATGCTAATGTGTTTAATTGTTTATTTATTTACGTACATTAAGTATTACCAAGAAGTTAAAATTAATAATATAGTAATTTAAGTTTAAAATGAAAAGATGTTTAACTATTGTTACTTTAAGTTACCAAATAATTAATAAATATAAAATATGAAAATCTTAAAAATTTGTGGGGATTATTGTCGAACTGACCTGAAGCGAAGCTAGTTGTTGATAACTTGAACGAATATGCTCCTGAATTCTGTTACTTAAGAACTATTCAATTTATCTTGATGTTTCTGATAAGTGATTATTAACATATTAATGATGGCCACAGATTACTTTTTCAGTATTTTAGATATTTAGCTTGAGTGTTTTCTTTTGTTTATTTAAAAACTCTTCGTTTGTTCATAAATTTTCTTATTGCAGACTCATATTATAAAACTTTTATAGGTTAGGGACAACGCGAATTAACTTAGAAAAAAAAGTCATGCCTAAGAACTTTGCAAGTAAACAATTATTAACAATAAAAAGCATAGTCGATGTTCTCAGATTTTTTTGTCGTGACAGTTACAAATAACAATTAACAACGCGTAGTGCGTATCATAGATAATACACTTATACTAGCTTATAACTACTGCGTACCTATAGACTATAACGTAGTTGCCTGCATAGATAATACACTTATACTTGGTTGCCTGTTGCAGTTGCAGGGCGACCAGTATGACCAACATGAAACACAAAAAATTTAAATTCCATTAAATGGCTGGGGAAGATAAATTGTCATGTTGTAAAAGTCATCACGACTTTTAAGTGTTTTTCACTGGACGATGAGTCTCTTTTGTATGTTTTTTTCTTAACAATACCACCGACTAAATATTTTTTATCGTTATATTTTTGAAAAACCTAGCTCTTGATGATTTAAAAGTGATAATTACGCACGACGCACTTGTTAAAGACTTTCGTCTTAAGGCACTGTGGGATCGACGATGTAAAGATTCGACGTAACTTCCCAAACGCTGCCCAACTCAGCTGAATTGTTCTATTCATCTCGTCCTCAAGGTTGTTTCTACCTAATAGCAAAGTCTGCCCGAGGTCGAACTTCGAGGACGGTACCATGTATCGTAGTCGGTTCCGGTAGAACATGTTCATTGAACATGACCTTGGTTTCGACCAAGTTCATCCTTAAGCCGATACGCATAGAAGCATCAGCCAGCTCGTTCAGCATTTGTTGTAGGTCCTGCAGCGTTTCTGCCACGATGACGATGTCGTCTGTGAATCTCAAGTGAGAGATGTATTCGCCATTGATGTTGATACCACGTCCTTTCCAGTTCAGCGTCTTGAACATATCCTCCATTGCATTAGCGAACAATTTGGGGTAAATAACGTCCCCTTGTCTCACTCCTCGATGGTATGGGATTTGTTTGCTGGTTCTGTACTCGGACGGACGTGGTGGCAGCTTCATAAAGACATCTCATCACTTATCGCCATGACGTATCGCCAATCAACTTTTTCAACAGAGTCAAAGGCCTTGTCATAGTCCACGAATGCAAGACACAGGGGCCGATTATACTCTTGCTACTTCTGTATAATCTGCCGCACTGTGTGGATGTGGTCTATGGCGCCGTATCCGGTCCGAAACCCGGTCTGTTCCGGGGGTTGGAATTCGTCGAATTTTCGCGTAAGACGGTTCGTGATCACTCTTGAAAACAGCTTATAGACGTGGCTCAGTACGGATATGGGACGACAGTTCTTCAGCAGGGTTTTGTCTCCCTTTCTGAAGAACAGGACGACCACACTCCTACTCCACGCCTATGGAGTTCAAAGTGGACAGAGTTAAAAAGCTTCTGGAGTTCCCTAAATACCGGTTTACCTGCTTTTAATAACTCTGTGGTAACGCCGTCGTCTCCAGGGGCTTTCATTTTTAAGCTGTTTAAGAGCAATCTTGATTTCGCCAATAATTACTTCAGGCAGTTCTTCGGAGAAATGTCGTGTTAATGTAGCTCTAGAATAGAATCCTCATTTTCGGGATCAATGCGAGGTGCATGCGATGCGTATCACCGGCCGTAGAAGTCCTTTAATTCCGAAAGTACTGACGGCTTGGAAGAAACGACTTCTCCCGTTGCTATTGTCAACTTTGCCAGATGGCTCCTTCCAAGAGATTGTACGAACACCTTAGACCCCGATTCTGCTCAATTGCTCTTTCAATTGCAAGAGTATTGGAGCACCGGAGATCGTGTCGTACGCGCCTGCTGATCTCTTGGTTTAATTGCCGTTTCTCTGACGAAGTGACAGGTTGGTTTTCACGTCGTTTTTTCATGAGCCCTAAAGTCTCTACCGAAAGTTTGAACTTCTTGCCCTTAAGCTGCATGCCACAACATCTCGTGTCTTCTTGCCTGAGAATTCGAACTACATTTTCAAGATACTGGTTTACGTCTGTTGTGGTTTCCACGGCAGTGAATCGGTTCTCCAAGATTGACTGGAATGTTTCAGATCCCGCAATGGTTTGGAGTAGCTTTGATCGGAGCGTGGACTTCATCACACGGACGTGCTCGGCCTTAAAATTGATATTCAGAGAGCCTCGGAGAAGTCGGTGATCACTACCAGTATTGAACCTTTTTATCACTGAGACGTCTCTGAATATGTGTCTCTTGTCCGTCATTATGAAGTTGATCTAATTTTTTGTCATAGTGTCGGGGCTTTGCCACGTCCACTTCCTTTGCGGCTGCTTCTTGAAGAAGGAGTTCATCAAGAAGAGCCACGCTGGGCAGGCGGGTTGGCGATCGCAGGACGTAGCTTCTCGCACCGGTGACGCTGCTGCTCGTCATCGTCCTGTGGTATTTAACAACGCCTATCTTTTGATGGTTATACCTCTATCAGTCGGTCGCCAGAGCCTCGTTTGCTGCCTCAATGCACCATGGGCAGGTGAGGTTGCCTTGGGGCACTAAAGTGTAGTTTGCGCCCCCTTACATCCCTCAAATTGCATTTTTGACGAGTTTTGAAAAACGCTATAAAACGTGATAACTCAAAAATGGTTAATTTTTGCCCTATGCATATGGGGGTTAAAATTATTGCAAATAGTCTTCCCTATCACCTCCTAAGATATACGTCAAATTACCAATAACTCTGTATATAACGATGCGGTAAAACAATAGGAAAGATGCGATATTTTTATTTTTGTGTTTATTTTAAAGAACTTCATATAGGATAGAACACATATTAAAAATCTAAAACACTGTAATTTACTGCAAAAAATGCGGTTTTAAATGTCAATTTAAATTCTTGCTCGAAAACGGATCTATGTTTCGTATGACGTCACTGCTGTCTGTCACTGACCCACTGATCGTACTTGTCCTCGCTGGTTTTCATATATTATGTATTTTTTCTCGATCTTTGAGATACTTTTTTGTAAAAAATTAAAACAGACCATCGATACTCCGAAAAAAGTTTTGTTGACGTATGTTTTGTGCCAAAAGATTTGAAATAAATGGTTTTTGACAGGGCATTCTGACACAAAACTGAGAGAAAAGTTGTTTCAAGATAGAAAGAGGAATCTGGAGTCTGCTTTGACAAACCCAACATCCATTTTAACTCAAAAAACGCAATTAACTTTCGTTTCAATGTTCGCTTTTTTACAAGAATAACCTCAAATAAGTAGTCGTAACAGGAGTGACGTCATTTAACGCTAATTAGTGTATTTGAAATACTTTCCATTTCAAGTTACTTTAATTCGTAAAAACCTTGCAGTGAACCCTTCTTTAATATTTTTTTAACATTTTAAGAAAGATTTTCATAAATATTGTATTTGCATGTGTTATTGCTTTAAATTATAATCAGTATTTCTTTACTCATATTACTGGTAGGTGATGGTTTTTAATTTGAATATTTGTATGTGGTGGATTTGATTAAGAAATAAAAAAACAGTGTGTATTTGGGTTTTTTATTCATAATATTCTAATTAAAAATGTCAATAAAACAAATATTTAAGTAGTCAAACTTCGGACGGAGATTAGTATCATACAATTAAACATAAACTAAATAAAAATATTGGTTTTGAGATTAAAAAAATATATCAGATAAAATAATATTACATTATAAATTTTATTTGTTTTCATACACAAAAACATCTAAGACTTAAGCGAAAAAAAAAACATTTGCTTTGCAAACAAGTAAAAAGTTCCAACGATATATAATAACAATTATAAAATTCTTGTTTTACACAATTTTTACTTACATCCCTACAGCATTACAGTAAGGTCACAAACTAAACAAGGACCAGAATTTGGACGGACAAATAACTTAAGATGTAAAAGTATTTCATACTAAATTAAATTCCGAGATTTGTCTATGCTTCATAGACACAAATTTTATTCGTACACTAGTACATGAAAATTTTAGAGAAAATAAATAAATTATCATTAAAACTTTCCCAATACAATACAGAGACATGAGACGGCAATGGACAAGGCACACATTAAGGGCCAAGGCACAAATTTTAATTAAAAAAATAAATATTTTACAAAAACAATATTGTTCCCTCTAAAATAATTATAAACTAAATTAATGTGATGGTCTTGGAAAGAGCCTGGTGGGTTTCTCTTAAAATATGAATGTGTATTTACAATAATCTAACAATTAAGCTATTCCTTACCTATTGCATTTGATTCAAATTCTACTGCAATATAAAAAAAACTACACTAAGCATAATTAAAGTAAATAACAATATTTTACTCGAAAACAACTGCATATTATTAAAAAATAACCTGATTTAAATGGTTCCAATGATGTTGTAGTAAACAGATATGTTATTAACGCGCAAAAAGTGAAGACTAGAGAACGTCCTAATTGGGACGTTTGCCTTTAGTCGTTTTACGTAGTAATACGTTATAATACATCATAGTTACGTAGTAATACGTTTTGCGTAAATAAAACATCTAGTTATCCCTTTTACTTCTTTTTTTTATCAAGCTATCCTTTTTACTTTTATCGAAATGTAAAAATAAACTAAAATAAACGGTCCCCGGCGCGGAACACTTTTTTCTGTTGTTTAGTATGGATATAACATATCTATCTGTTTATTAGAATATCATTGAATGGTTCCCATATTTTGCAAAACTATGAAAATTAATTCGAATAAATATACAGATAGGCACATTAATATTTACAATGATCTTTTATTAATAATATGTTAAATTAATTAATATTTAATTTAAAAGAATTTCCATTTAGCATAAAAATAAACAGTCAATCAGAAAACATGTAGAAATATTTTTTTTTTCTTATGATAAACACTTTGTGCTCATATTAATGTATATTATACACGTGTGCTACGAATACATTTAGAACTATGTTCAAACAACATATACAATAGATGTGTGCTTTATTTAAACTAAACATCTTAAATAAACCAGCTTTCCACTTTTTAAATTTCTGAGAGTTCATAAAGGCATGTGACGTCACAAATATTTGTGTCACATTTTTTAGGTACGCATTTTCTGTACATTAAAATTAATTTTAGTTTTTATATAATATCTATAGATTCAAAATTTAGGTCAAATACAATTTATAACTCTAACAATTATATATATAATAAAATGCCATAACAGAATTGAGTGGAAAGTCAGGTTAGGGTGATTTAATAATATTACATACAAAAGCTACATGTGTTGATATAATATAAAAATTTCACTACTTAATAATTGATTGAAATAAATATGTTCATTACAAACATAATTTGAAAAAAATGTCTTTTTGTATACTTAAATAAAATAACTAATGACTGCACAGATTTGCAATAAGGTAATACATATATAAGTTATGTTATATGTTTCTAAATTATTTTAAGGGTGTGTCATATATATATGTCAATATCAGGAGACGAAACGATACGATTTTTTAAATCGATATATTTATTGCGATTATCATTTAAATCGATTCTAAAGTACGAAGGATTGAAATAATCCTGATCACTTACAGATTTAATAATATATCAATGTAGCAAGATATAATTGTGTTAAACAGAACTAGATTATACCGGTGAGATTGGTAATGGAATGATTTAGAAATTCAATTCAGATTTTTTTGTTCTTTAATTATTCTAGAGTTAAAAATGGTTCGAACTTGTAAAGGAAGTTTTATATAATCTGTAAAAAATAAGTTGTATAGGTACAGATTGTTTTTATTTAATTGTGTGGACAAAGTGTTGAGCATGTTATTATTTGAATTGCAGATTCAGGTAAGATTCATCTTCCCAGATTAATTTACTAACTAATGTAACAACTTGGCTCATTAAAAAGAATTTAAATTAAAAAAAATCAAAATGTTCAATGGCTTAGATTTTATAATTAGTCATATCTAAGGTATAACTTATTTTTTACTCGGTAAAAGGTTTGGGTCAATATTTAGTGGGCCAGTGTAATTAGAAGAATTGTTTAATATTTCTTACACCAACAATATCAATGAGCCAAATAGGTGGTGACCAGTTACCAAGTGGTCACCACCTATTTGGTAAGTCAAATGGCCAATAAGCACATGTGCTAACTTATACCATACAATAGATAATAAAGGATATTCAACATTTGTCTACACATTTAACATGAGCTGACATTTATGATAATTGTGCTTTTATTACAATGAAAATTTTCTTATTTATATTTTTTCATTGATTTAATAAATTTATTGAAAATCATAAATGATACAAATTGTATATAAAGTATCTAACTTATTTTTAAGGTAATTATAAAAAATAATCATGTTGTTTTCGTAGAAGAAATGCTTTCCTTTAAATATAATTGAATGAGATTCTATCCTTAATGACTTAATTGCGGAACAGAGGAATTACTCAATTTAATTTTAAATAGTAGGCCTAACACTTAAGCTTGTATGATACGATACATACAAATATATTCCACGTGTAATAAAAGTGGGACGCTGCTTTGTCAAAGTATATCGAAAATGACTATAGAGCGAAGAAGGGTTAGCAAAAAAAATTCTGAACAGTTACTATTCGACTCTGACAAAAACAAAATAGCAGATTGTCTTTATATGAATGTGTATACCTTAGAATATTTATATGTTTAGAATGCCGCATCAAAAAAGAACTAAAACAGACAATCCAACTTTGTAATTTGTATGTGCGTGAATTCTATGCTTGACACTCATAATATCAAAGGCAAAAGTCATATTATCTTACTAATGTGTGAGAGTGTTGCCAGTAAATAGTAACTCTAGGCCACTATTTTTTCGACCGTTTCACAGCTTTGGCATTTTATATAGACACATAAATAATCAAAGGTATGTATGTATACGTGCAAGAATATTCTATAATTGGTCTTTAAAAACAAAGTTACATCAATGTCCTCTCTCTAGTATATCGATTTAATCTGTACTAATAAAACGATCTTGCGAGCAGAGTTTGTTGACGCTACCACTGGCGGCGTCGTAGTGTCTTGCTCTCACAAGCAAAAGGTCGTATGCAATTCAGATTGTGTGCGAAGTATGACATTTTTTGTAAACTCATTTGAAATGTATATCAATTTAATGGCAGTTTAATTTGTAGCTTTTCAGATATACATATATTGTATATTGATAAATCTTCTTAATGCATTAACATTTTATATTCTTTTGTTGATGTAAAATTCTCTTAGTTCAATACATGTCTGTGTGTAAATGTGATTTCATTAAATAGAATAAATTGTATAATTTTTTTCTTACAATAATTATTTTAGGTTAGTTATTTTTTCTTATGAATAAAATTTTAATATCTTCAAGAGATAAATTATCCTTACATATTATGTGAATCAACCAAATGTATTTATTTTAATTCCACTTAATATCATCAATTAATTGTGCTAACATAACTTAAGATTGTATTAGATGAAAACACGCTGTATAGTAAACATTTATATACAGCTCGATTAATATCAACAAATTCCTTTAAGCAGATTACATAGTCATCTTGCACTGCAGATAAATATTAACAAAAATCAGTGCGTCTCTTTCACGCACACTGACATTGTATACATCTATCTCTTTCGCACATTACATATTACTCAAGCAGTAGAAAACGGTGTTTATATAGGACGGTGCTTTAAGTCTTAAAATATTTGTATATAATTATACATAGATAGTCCATTACACTTCAGTGCTATGAGTTTGTATGCGTACCTTTTTCTGACTACCATTTCTGTTAAGTGGTGGCGAGTTATTTGAGTAACCATGGTTCCACTTGCCCATGCCCCCTGGCTCACCTTCCCTTGGTCTCGGTTTCTTCAACGACGATCGGAGAGGCGACCTCGTTATTGTACTGGCGTCAGACAGACCAGTTAACGTCGTCGCTGTTGTGTTCATTGACGCTACACTGCCATGGCCATTTGTGCTGTATGGCTTGCCAGAGGCATCTGTCATGGATATACCTGAAAATATTTTTTTTATTAAGTGTTAATATATTTATAAAAACTGCAATAAGTATAACTTAATAAAAATAGTGACAGTAATTACATATAAATATGAAATTGAAGTAAGATATTAACATAATTTTACATGAGATTATTGTTTGTACTTTGCATCAAAACAATCCATCGTGTTTGGAATGCTTTATAGATTTGAAAAAAAAATATGCATTTTTAGTCAAAGCATATTATTATTATTAAATCTATACATATGATAAAATTGGAGTGTCTGTTTGTAATATTAAAATAGCCTTTTTTACATAATGTATATGTATTTTGGTATGTGTGCCGTGTATATATGTATGTATGTATGTATACACGGTACACATACCAAAATAACATTTTTTACAATTTTTGTCTGTCTGTCTGTCTGTTTGTTTGTTCCGGCTAATCTAACGGGGCTTTCACTGGCAGATAACTGATATAATAAGAAGTAACTTAAGCTACAATATTTTTGTTGTTAAATTCAAACGCGTACAAGGTCACGGGAACAGCTAGCAATTAAATAAAAATCATTTATGAAAATTTATCCATCACTTCCTGCTTTCATCGCTTTACACAGAAATCAAAAGAAGTAAGGAGACATTATTATACATGATTATAATATACATAGTTATATTACGAGCTTATTCACAAACAGTGTTAATGGGTTGATATAATTTGCCTGATTTTAAATAAATAAATATGAGACAACAACACATACATTACTCTGATCCCAATGTAAGCACCCATAGCACTTGTGTTATGGAAAATCAGAAGTAACGACGGTACCACAAACACCCAGACCCATGACAACGTAGAAAACTAATGATAATCTACATTGACTCGGCCGGGAATCGAACCCCGGCACAACACTAGACCATCGAGGTCGTCAAAAATGGAGGTTTTAAAAAATATAGACTCATATATTTACCTCTTCCTTCTTTAAATCCTGGATTATTAATCGTAGTGCTATCTTCCACCTCACCCAGTGGATTCGTTGGGTCACCGCCGACTCGACGAGAAAACAGCGTGTCGTACAACGACATTATAAATAACGCAGAGTTTATTACTATGCTAACTATCTGAAAATTTATAGAAAAAAAAGTCATTTAATTTTATGAAAATAAATAATTGTTTTAATAAACTAATAAGTATTTAATTAAAAATTATATCCGGAGATATCGAGTCTGTAATATACTTGTTTGAGATTCATGGAATTTCATCTTTCTATTTATAGTATAAAACAATCAAACACAAAAATCAGAAAAAGCCTGTGAATGTTTGCACACATTTTGATACATATTGGCAAATACGTGGCGGATATTTATCCGACACAAATATATTGTGACCTATATGTCTATATGACCGCAGAGCGAAAGATGAACTAAATATTTTTTAGAAACCCACTATCGTATTAGAAGAAAGCAATGACTTAACCGCCTGGCCACGGGAAATTCGCAGACGCGAATATTCGCGCGGTGCGAACAGCGAAGCGTCTTACGAATGAGACAAACGTATAGCAATGTATAGGACGACACAAATTATACGTAGCATCGGAAAATGGAATGGAATGAAAATAAAACGATTACTGCCGATTAACACAACCAATAGAAATAGCTCCCTATCGCGCCATTCGACGCTATTTGTCGCTATATATTCACGCGTCAGAGAAAGCAAGTGCATGTAAATCGACGCGTCAAATTGACGAATATATTAGGTCATATGATATTACACGTTGTAACGTTTGTGTAAAGATCATATTCACATAAGAAATAAATATTGATCATTTGGGATGGCGTACTTAATTCGGATGTGATCGGTTTTACGAATTTTGCCGATGCGACATCTAAGTTGTATCGTACAATACATGCTAACAATATTTAGTTCTTGTGATTTCTTCTTGATCGATTTTCTTTCTTCATAAAGATATTCTATATTCAGAAAGTTCAGAGATATACGAATTTACATGTATTTTTATATTTACTTTTCAAATATTTGTGATAAAATTATCGCTACAGAAAATGTTCTACTAGCAAACGGTGACATTATAATAATACACACGAAGTGATTTGCAATATTACAAGATAATTATACCTGTACATAGAAAGCTTCGCCTCTAACGAGATAAAATCCCCTGTCATCGCCCTGCACAGCGAACAGCCCAGCTGCCGCTATGGACAGTAACGCTGGAAAATACAAAAGACAATTTAATATCCAACATTATGAGTACAAGTGAATATTCTATAATCACCTAAAGAAAAATGTCTCGATTATAGTTTATTTGAAGAGTTTTTTAATTACTTAATTCCAATATGTGATAAATTACGTCAGTAATAATATAATTAATGTATCGATGATGTCCAAGGGGACCAAATAAAATATACTTACGATCTGGTCAGACCATATCTATACATATAATAAAATTGGAGTGTAGAGTTTGTAATATTAAAAAAGCCCTTTTTTACTCCAGCATATGTATGTATCAAAATATTTTTTTTTACAATTTTTGTCTCTCTGTTTGTTCCGGCTAATCTCTGGAACGGCTGGACCGATTTTGTCGGGTATTTCACTGGCAGATAACTGATATAATAAGGAGTAACTTAGGCTACAATATATAGATATATAGATGCAAACACAAGGGTACTATTTAACCCACTTTTGTAATTCGATGGGTCAGATCCGACATGACAGGACTGGACTCCTGTCATGTCGGATCTGATGCAGGATGAACGTATTTACTGGCATATCGTATTAAATATCAGTCACAAATTCCAAAAGTCATGAGAATATAGGGATAACTAAATTACATTTTTTCTGGCACCGACCCAACATATCCAAAACATGGAGGTTTGCAGTGATGTAGACAACATTGAGGAAGTTAAATGTTTAATTATTTACAATGATTTTATTTAAAGGACACTTACTTGCTAGAAGTGCCAAAGCCAGCTTCGTCAGCACGAGATGCGTGTACTTGAAACCGACTTTCTCCTTCGAAGATATCATTGCCAGTTGAAGTACCGACAGTATGCAAAATACTCCCAAGATGGAAACTCCGACCGACGCCACAACTCCTGATATATACACTGCCGCTGTGAATAAAAAAAATATTGGAATCAGTCGTTTAATACAGTTTTCGATTGGTAATATTTATATTTAACACATCAATAAGTACCAATCGCTTAAACGGACACTTAATTTGTTATGCATCAATGGCAAAATCTCTTCATGCTTCAAAGATAGCCTTTAAAGATTGTATTATTTTTTAATGAATTTAGATTGACTTGTAAAACATTTAATATCGATGTTCAATAATTGGAAAAAAAATTACGACTGAACCTAAAATTACTTTTTTATAATTAGTTTGACATCTGATAGGTGGTCACAGCTTCCCATACATCATATATTCAGTACCATGGCATGGTAAGAAATATTATCAACTCTATACCAATGCGCCTCCATCTTTAGAAGATAAGATGTTATCTACCTTGCGCCCAACAGTTACTGGCTGTAATAGTAATATTGGTGTTTGGCATTAACATATGTTATTACATAAGCTATACTCACAATATTATACAGAAAACGTTTAAATACTAAAAAAAAAAGATATTTGTGTACAAAACGAAACAGTTCTAACAAACGTCATGTGTTAACCGAATCTTAAAAGCATATAACTGGATTTTAAACCATCATGAGATTTTCGCCAGGTCTAAAGGAATTCTTTGCGAGCCGGTAAATTTTTGACTGGCAATAAGCAAGTGTGACACTTTATATAATTCTATATTGAATAAATATTTTGACTTAAATTATTTAATGTAAGCAGATCACTAAATATTGTTAATTATTAAAAAACCGGATGTTTCTCTGAACACATAGAACAAGTGACTGATAGATTCTGAATAGCCTGACTCATTCGTACACAACTTTCCTCTTACTCACAACTTTACAAACTATGCGACCGCGTATCCTGAGGAGTTACGTTCACGCATACGAAATGTGTTTGCATTGTATTGAGACATGTGTTTCGATTTTTTGGAAAATAAATTCTATTGCTAAATTAGTTTTAGAAAAAAGTTAAGCGGCTGTAGTACATGTAGTTTAACAATCTTGTTCTGTTTCTTTCATGGTTGACGTCTGGATCGTTTATGTCAAAAAATTATCAGTAAGACTAATACTGATAATTTATAGACTAATACAGATAACTATACCAACTTCCAAAATCCACTAATAGTATTAGTGCTATTTACTCCGTGCCTTGTCAATCACGAAAAGCTCTTGTACATAAGAGTGACACTTTTCCAGTCCTTGGATCGGCGTTCCACATCCTTGGTGGTAGGACTTTGTGCAAGCCCGTTTAGGTAGATACCACCCACTCATCAGTTATTCTACCGCCAAATAACAGTACTGAGTTTGTTGTGTTCCGGTTTGAAGGGTGAGTGAGACAGTGTAACTAAAGGCACAAGAGACATAACATCTTAGTTCCCAAGGTTGGTGGCACATTGACGATGTAAGGAATAGTTTTTATTTCTCGCAGCGCCATCGTCTATGGGTGATGGTGACCACTAACCATCAGGTGGCCCATAAAAAATAAAATAAAAATTGAGCTAAGTTAGGAGGACATGATATCATCAGTTTATTTTGAGCATGGCAGAACCTACTTTTAAGCTCGTTTCGATAATAGGTATTTAAATATCAATATTTAAAAAGTGATAAAACTCATCGTTCGTACGTACTATCTACGATCTTCTTTTTGCAAGTCGTTTGGTTTCCATGTTGGTATTAAATTATTTCAATTGTGTATTTTATCATGTCTGATTTAATCATAAGTTAAATAGATATAAATCGTTAGTTTCAGCCTTATATTGACATAATTACTTATGCAATTTATTACAGATGCTACTTAATATATTATCCAAATTGGTTCAAACGCTTGGTCCAATGAGGCCGACACCAAATAAAATTGGGATAACGGCAGGGACGAGTGTTTTCTTGCTGTGACTGTACATATATCTTGTGATAAAACAATTTGCAATATCCTTTTAGAGATTGTCATTCTGTCCTTGGGCTAGCCTAACTTTACTTTAATTTATTTGTACTTTACACCATGTAAATTTTCCGTGAACATATACAATTTGCATTTCCCAAGGCTCACAATATCTACTAATGTTTAGATTAATTTGTATGTGGTCATCGTGTCAACTTATGTTTTGTAATTAGCCGTGCCTTTTGTGTTTTCAATTATGGAATGTTCCATGTAATTAGTTAATTTATTAATTTACGTAATATTTATTTTAGGAATGTATTCCAAATACTAACTAATGGACCAGGAGCTAGCCCTTACCTACGAGTTCATTTATTATGGCATCGTCTTGGCTACAATCATAGGACAATATTTTGTTCAGCGTTTTATTTTTCTTTGAGACTCGTACAGATGTTTATTTGAGACTAGCTGGTGGAGTATCTTATTGATTTTTCGGAAAAAATAATGAACTTCAAAAGTATTAGAAAGCAAGATACCTTTTGAACTTTACCAAGAGGGATGCTATTTATCGTTTGAATTAATTATCAGAAGCAGAAAGCATGAGCTTACTCAGAGCTTCGCATTTCACTACTGTCTGGAAGTATGTAATACTTCTAAGTAGACAAAAATACTTCAAGTATTACTTATTTCCAAAACATAATTTCAAGGTGATATCAAATCAAACCAAATCAAAACAAACTTTATTCAAGTAGGCCTTTACAAGCAGTTTTGAATCGTCATTTAACAAATAAATGAAGCTACCACCGGTTCGGAAAGTATCAGTAGTTTCTCTTATATATAAACACTTGGTGATGATTGAAGTTCATTCTCCTCAAAGAGCCTTCTTCTGTTTTTGAGAAAGGGATTTCACCGGAGTTTCAAGGTAGTCTGAGTCAGACTGAGCATATCTTAACCCAATGAAATAAAGTAGCATGATTCGCTATACAAAAAACGTATATGATATAGGACAAGGTAGGTAGTTGACTAGCAATTTTTATATTAAATTATGCGTGGTAAGTTTACCTTGTTTATAATGGCGTCACGAAAAAACAACTCATCACGTAACAATGGTATGACATTGAAAAATTGCATTAAAGTAATTGTTTCTCAGATCTTCGCGTTGCACGTGAACCAATATTTATGTTCAGATATTCAATGTAAAACTAAGATTTTATTTTCATTTCAAACATCTATTGGAACGTTTGGGCATAAGAACGACTCGTAGGACATATCTTTTGCGAAAGCTGGTCCCCTGAATCGATTTATTTTAACGCATATGTGCTATACATAACGAAATATCGAAATTTTCATCTGATATCGACATATTACACGTACTTTTTTTTTATTATATATTATATGGAATAGGTTGGCGGACGAGCATATGAGCCACCTGATGATAAGTGGTCACCATCACCCATAGACAATGACGCTGTAAGAAATATTAACTATTCCTTACATCGTCAATGCGCCACCGATCTTGGGAACTACGATGCTATGCGTCCCTTGTGCCTGTAGTTACACTGGCTCACTCACCATTCAAACCGGAACACAACAATACTATGTACTGTTGTTTAGCGGTACAATATCTCATAAGTGGGCGGTACCTACCAAGGCGGGCTTGCACAACAACAAACCAAACTTAGTGGTTTAGAAAAAATTTGAAAATTACTTTTTAGAGAACACTCTTCGAATAAATTCCAAGAAATATAAGCTTTAAGTTACCAGTCTTAAGCATCATTATGAATCATAATTTATGATATACATAATATCAATGAATTACTACTAAGTGTACGTTCTTATTTTGTTTAAAATATATGTATGTATTGTTAATGTACCTTTTAAATATGTAAATAAATGACGATCTCTCATTCGGTCATGCCCTCTCCACTGCTCTCTGATCCCTTATGTGTTCGTGGCGAGTTAACAATATAATTCGTTTCTAAATTCTCATAATTACAATATGAAAAATATTACAAAAAAATATCTTAAAAACTATTTCATTATAATATGTGATTAAGATGCGATTTTTCACACTATTCGTTTCATATTCTAGAATGACCTTGTAATTAAGATTTATCTTTATAAGATATCCAAGTTAAGCATTCAACAGTTCGATATAAAACAGTGAGATGAAATTGCGGCACGTTTCTCGAAACGATGACTCATACCTGCCCATGACGTTTTGTAGTTATTTCATGTAATTAAATATTCTATCAGTAAATGAAGAAAATGATTACCTACGTACCTAATTATAAATAATAATTTATATTAGCATAGTAATTATTCGGAGAAAACAATGAAATTCAACATGGATGACTCATCATATTATACGTTTAGATAAAATAATGTTATTTACTTATGTATAAAAAATATATAAGTAAATAACATTTTTTTTTATACATTCATCATCTATAACTGAACTTGTAATATTTGATTGTTGCTTGTACCGCGATCGGGTAGCAAATAAAATTCTCATTTCACTTGGACAAAGTCGAGACAATTTACTATCTTTATATAAGTAGGTAAAGACAAAACCTCAGTATCCTTTTTTGGCTTTCAACCGACATTATTTATTTTGTTTGGTATCAGCAGCATTTCGTTTTAGAGCACTAAATAACTTGAAAGTAAAATAAGAAGAAAAAAAATCAGACATACGATTTCTAATATTTTTTTCTCAAGCTGAAAGTTTAAAGACTCAGTTAGTCTTATAATAAAAAATAGTTTTTAAAATGACTACAGTGAGTGCTGTATTTTAGTACACCTACCGTTAAAGTATGGATTATTTATTTAATAATTATTATAGAGGATATTCTGTCCATATGTTTTTATGAGGTTTTACATATTAACAACATTTTTACAATTTAATGTATAATCTGATAGGTTCACTTGGTGGTAGGGCTTTGTGCAAGCCCGTCTGAGTAGGTACCACCCACTCATCAGTTATTCTACCGCCAAATAACAGTACTCAGTATTGTTGTGTTCTGATCTGAAAGGTGAGTGAGCCAGTGTAACTACAGGCACAAGGGACATAACATCTTAGTTCCTAAGGTTGGTGACACATTGACGATGTAAGGAATAGTTAATATTTCTTACAGCGTCGTTGTCTATGGGCGATGGTGACTACTTACATCAGGTGGCCCATATGCTCGTCCGCCCACCTATACCATAAAATAGGTGATATATTCTTGTTTTCCAAACAACCTTATGTTCTAAAAATATATATTAAACAATATGCGTTCTAAATTTTAAGAAAGGAAATAAATAAAAAAACACACATTGTCACAATAAATGGAAAGAAAAGCTACGAGAAATCTAAGTGGACTATCCAATAAGATAATACTAATTAAAATTAAATGACAAATGACAAGACAATGTCGTTCCATATAAGTCAAACAATTCGCAACGAATCCTTAATCTGCGGAACACCTGTTCTTAGTTCAGTAGGTGTTACAATGCCTCGCGCGTTCCTCCACTCGACATATATGTCATGACAATACCGACGCGATCGCGGCAGGGAATTGTATTTTAATTTGCTATCATAACTTCATTTTGACCGCGTCTTGCTCTAGTTGTCAGCACATAAGGACGTGAACCTCGAGGTTAAAAGTTGGTAGGTTTTTCTACCAAAAAAAAAAAAAAAAACGGTCGGGTAAAGAAACGGATCAAGTTTTGCACCTGAACTATTTCAAGTCAAGAGAATTGTGGAACAAGTGCCGTAAATAGCCTTTTCTGCGCCCTGTGCGAGCTACTATAACTGCGCCCTATTTAAGCAGACCCTTTGCCTATATTACTGTCTCACTCACTAAAACTTAAACGCAGGTTCACTACTGCAAATGCGTTGCCCATTAACGACAAACACTTAACAAAAATACGCTCGTGCGCTGCCAAAAAAATGAACGCGATGTATGTTTTTAATGATACTAGCTTGGTACGTTTGTATCAGTGTTGGGCATTAATCAAGCAATTGTCAATTATTTTACTAATTGACTAAAAAAGTAATTGCAATTAAATTAATTACAATTAAATTAATCGCAATTACACTTTTAATTGCACCTTGCAATTAAATTAATTTGATTAACGTATGTCAATTGCAACTTACAATTAAAATAATTGCAATTAACTTTTTTAGTTGTTTTATAAAACAATTAAAACTAACAATTAACTTTATATATCAAAATGTAATTAGTAAATTTTTAGGAAAATTAAGCTATAAGTATTAGACTTCAGACGAATAAAAATGTGGTAAAAGGCTCTAAAAAAGTGTTTATTTTTATATTATATAATATAAAGTTGCATTGATAAATATTTCTGCAGCGTAGGTATAAAACAAAAACATTTCAAGTCGTCGTCTTCGTTCAAGTCTTTTATTTGTTGCTAATATATTTATTGAACTACATGAAAAGATAGGGGGGCACTATTCTACTATTCGGAACCACACGGGTATATTGTATTACCTTATATATTTATATACACCGGCTTTATATTATACAGCAGTATTTTTAATTGTTATTTTTAATTAAAATTAACAAAACAATTAAAAATTAATTAATTGTTAATTGTTACTAATACAGTTAACAATTAAATAATTGTTAGTTGTGATTTTACACAATTACAATTGATTAATTGTTAACTGTACTAGTAACAATTAACAATTAATTAATTGTTAATCTTTAATTTTAATTGCAATTAAAATTTGCCCAACACTGGTTTGTATTGGAATCGACTCAGCAGATCTTCACAAGAGCAAAACGAAAAAACAATAGTCCTGCCCAGTCTGTCTATTCTTGCGCCCCCGAGAGTCTACGCCCTGTGCCTGGGCACCGGTCGCACTGCCCTATTTACGCCACTGTGTGGAACAGATATTATAGTTGTGTTTGCGCACACACTTGTGCAAAATAAAATGTTCTGCCTTGTCGCTTAATGGATGCTTAATGGAGCCAATTGAGAATGGCTGCCGTGGCTAAAATCAATCAGGTGGACATCGTTATAATTTCAATTGCTTTCACTATTTACGAAACATACGACACGGTTTAAACGGTTGTTGTTTAAAATTATGTTTCGAAACCAAATGTTCTTCATTCAAATTAAGGAATAAATATAAGAAATATAAAGCTAGACGTATATTTTGATACTGATACACTGTACAAGAAGTTTTTTGAGTAGTTAAGAATGGTCATGGTATAGAATATAAAGCTCGGTATAGGTTTCAAATTTAAGAATCTCTCGAGAAAATCAGTAATTACTCTTTTTCGTGCTACAAGTATAGTCTGTTATTACTAACTAAGAAGCGTACATTAGTTCCACTTCTGGGCTAAGGTATCTTATTTTGGAAAAATAAACCATACATTAAAAAAAATCTAATATAAGCAAAAATCGATTCGAATCATTCCATGGTTAGATTTGATGTGAATAATTTACACAAAAAACTAGTAGCCCGTTCCCAACGCTTAAAACATCTTTAATAGCTTTACAACATCGACATGTTTTTTTAATTTCATGGTTTATCGGAGATTTTATACTATCGAGATTCCACTTATTCAAATAAAATAAAAAAAAAACCTACTCATCATTGATTCTACCATTTGTATTTTCGTATGAACATATAGATAGTTTTATGAAAAGTTTACTTATATTGGTTCTCTATCAATTGCTTTTTTTTTCAATTATAATCGCAGATCTTTAAAGTATCGTTTTCAAAATAAACAAACTCTTCCATCTGTCAGTCCATTTAGTGAAGCAGAAAATATTAACGCGCGTGAAGGCCGAAATATTCGTATAAAATACGTTTTTAAACTATTCATTTTCCAATATTTTAGGCTATCTATTCGTATCGTAATTATATTAAGTATTTTAATTGTAAGGCATCCATACTCAGCCAAACACACAAATATCTTTATTTATAATATAAAAGAAAAAGTAACTCTGTATGTAAATTTGTTGCTTTCATATCCAAACCACGAAAGCGAATTTGATGAAATTTGGTATGCAGCTCAAACTCCAAGCAGGGACATAGATGCAAAGGCACCACATAACGACTAACAAATTAAATGCAAATGAAGCTGCGATCTAAAACAATTATGTCAAATATGACGTACTGTACCCACAACTGAGTCTTGAAAATTTTGCAATGATACCGCCTTTTGTAATTTTTTTTCATGTATTCCTTGCTGTTTTTTTTGACTTACAATACCGTATTCTACTATTTCATATTTGTACTGTTAGTAGGTCATCGACACAGCTACTGGTAAAATAAAACATGTCACCATCAAACAGTGTGAACGCTTGGGAATGCATAAACTGAGGATGCTTTGAAAACAATGAATGCATTACAAGACTAGATAGTTTAAACAATGACATTGTTCAAGTATTACACCCACTTCGCTTAAAGCACTAAATCCAAATGCGGTTAGGGTTTATGGCGGTTTGCATGTAACCGGAGTGTTGTTCAATGATAGAACGCTTACAAACCATTCCTTATCTTTTTAGTCACTTCTCGATTATACTAGTCAAATGAAATTAAAATAAACGTTATACAAGTAGGCTTTAACAAGCACTTTTGAATCGTCATTTAACAACTATTTTAAGTAAAGCTAACATCGGTTTGGAAAGCAGATTCTACCGAGAATGACCGGCAAGAAACCCAGTAGTTACTCTCTTTAGTCGATTATCTGTTTATTGAAAGTTCCGTACACTAATATTTTTAATATATCATGATGTCTGCAGTTCTACTCTGTAAGAAAACTCTTATTATTTCACTCATGAAATGTCTGTCTTATTATTGATATTTTATTATATTCAATGTTTTGGTCTATTCAAATACCTTTCAAGCTAATTTGAATTTTTTATACAAATCAAAATATTCTTTATACAAGCAAAAGCACTTTTGAATAGTCATGTCAAACAAAAATGAGAAGAACCGCCGAGTGACTCAGTAACTACTTTTTTCTGCCATTTAATCACAGTCAATAAAGTACAATTCAATTTATATTATTTATGTATTGCTTGGAAATCACCAAATCGTAAATCCATGCTTCAACAACAGCCTGTAAATTCCCACTGCTGGGCTAAAGGCCTCCTCTCCTTTTGAGAAGAAGGTTTTGGAACATATTCCACCACGCTGTTCCAATGCGGGTTGCTGGAATACACATGTGGCAGAATTTCTCTGAAATTTGTCACATGCAGGTTTCCTCACGATGTTTTTCTTCACCGCTGAGTACGAGATGAATTATAAAGACAAATTAAGCACATGAATCAGCGGTGCTTGCCCGCAATCATCGGTAAAGATGCACGCGTTCTAACCACTGGGCCATCTCGACTCATGCTTATTTATCATTAATATAATCGTATTGGATATTATGCCTTATTTATCAATGTCTTTTGACATGACCTTGATGACCTTTAAATTTTTAATACGCCAAATTAAAACTAACTGTGGAATCCTAATTTAAACGTCAAAAGTAAAAAATGTCACTGATATGCAAAAAAAAATATGCTGCATCATGAACCCAATACAATAGCGTAATGTATAGTATAGTGTATAATACACCGTTCTTTAGTAATCTACAATTTAAATCATTAAATATACTGACGGTTGGACTTACGGCCGTATTTATAGTTTAAATATCATAATGTGGGAATTGTATAGTATTATCTTAAAAGATTTTCTCATAGAAACTAAATACAACTATGGATAGCAAGCTCGTATCGCATTTTATTTGCAGTTTTGCCATGTCGATTAGAAAGCGTCGGATCTATGTCGTTATGATTTTGTATTTTTTTTTCGATAAATTTAATTTAGTATTAACGGAAAGTATAGCCGACACGGCCCAGTGGTTATACAAAGGTGCATCTTAACCGATAAATGCGAGTTCAAATCCAGGCAAGCATCACTGAATATTCGTGTGCTTAATTTGCGTTTATAATTCATCTCGTACTCTGAGGTGAAGGAAAACATCGTGGCTTGTGTCTAATTTCATAGAAATCTTGCAACATGTGTATTCCAATGCATGGTGGAATATGTTCAAAATCTTCTCCTCAGGGGGAGAGGAGGCCTTACCCAGCAGTGGGTAATTTCCAATTTACAGGCTGTTGTTGTAGTTGGAAAGTAAATATACGATCGTAAATTTAAATAGTTTGTAAGAGGTCATAATCGTTTATATTTTATTTGATTAATACTTTATGTTTGGATATTTCGAAAGCAGTTTTTTTGGTTCCGTTAATAATGTTGCATGTTTTTAAAGTCAGTTTAGAAAACAATTCACATTTTTACGGAGCTTACAAATCTCTCGCCGAAAAGAGTTCAGACTGGACACGATTTGGCACGAAAATTTACGCTGCTACTGAGATTTATTCACATAAACCTCAGTGGTCTTCTATTATAATTGCCCTATCTGAGTTTTGATCTCAGGACCTCGGGATCTGTACTGTAGTGATACTAGTTCAACGTTTGTTAAAAATTAGGTCATACTTTGATTAGATTTGTTTTTTTTTATGGTATAGGTTGACGGACGAGCATATGGGCCACCTGACGGGAAGTGGTCACCATCACCCATAGACAATGACGCTGTAAAAATATTAACTATTCTTTAAATCGGCAATGTGCAGCCAACCCTGGGAACTAAAATGTTATGTCCCTTGTACCTGTAGTTACACTGGCTCACCCTTCAAACCGGAACACAACAATACTGAGTACTGTTATTTGGCGGAAGAATAACTGATGAGTGGGTGGTACCTACCCAGACGAGCTAGCACAAAGCCCTACCACCAAGGATATGATTTGTTTACAGATTAATATCTGGAAAAGCATAACAGATTTTTCATGTCCTTAGTTTATGACTGAATAATTAATTTCGAGTTTGTCGATAAAAGGGGGATCACGAGGAGGTTCCTCGTTTAACTTCTCAAATAAAAAAAAAACCAAAAAAAAGATGTTTTTCCGTTTTTATTTTTAAGACAATAAGTCTATTGAACATAACTATATACCTACCTTAAAAGATAATTAAAATTGGTTTTTAAAGATACCGAGATGACATTATCATATTATATCGTATTTGATCGCCAGCAGAAATGGCAAGTTAATCATCGCGCTAAATTAGTTTAGCTAAGGTAGTAGTTATACTGGTTGTAGGAGCACTGAGCTGTAGAAAACATGGCTTAAGCGGAAACTATCTGTAATAAAATAATATTCACGTGTTCCTGAACCAAAACTTCTATGGATCCAAGTGAATCCTAACCGACATTGCAGGTTCAAAGGCCAGACAAAGCACTGAATTATCGAATTGATGACGTGTCAAGTCAAGTCAAGAAAAAATCGTGAGAAAACTTGCTAATGTCTTTTGTACCTCACTGAAGCAACGTGGTGGAATAAACTCAAACTAAATAAACTTTTTCCTCAAAGAAGAAAGCCATAACAGCCAAACTATTATGGTCATATTTATATATTTAAATGTCTAAATAGACTGTGAAAGCTACGAACGTGTCGAAAAAAATAGTGGCTACTACGCATATTGCAAGAAAATAAAGTGAGCTCGTTTGTTTGAATTCAAACTTAGAAATTTATCGCTGCAATACAGATTATGCAACTCTAACTAACAAAATTTAAGTTAATAGGTCAGTGAACTTGAACTTTTAAACGACTAAACGAAACAGCTCACATTCCAAATTTAAAATCAAACGTAATTAGTTAACGCGTTAATTTATCACTAACGTATGTTAAACCGTCTAATCTAAATCACGTACGACTTACCCTAATGTGGCCTTGCCTCTTCCTTAAGGGAAAGTCTATCACTTACGCTGAAACAACAATTCGGGGGACAATTCTAGCAATTAAAAACCGATCCCAATAGGCTATTTGACAATGACAAAAATAAATTGTGAATTATTGTAATCAGTGTATATAATGAGTTTAAAATTGGTTATTTACTAACGAAAGTTGAAAAGAATTCTTAATTTATTCAAAAATCCATAAATAAAAATGCAAATTTTCAAACGATTGTCACGTGACACAAAACGCTCCACATATGTGCCACATATTAAAATACAGGAAAGTGACGTCACCGACCCCATTGCAGCGACATATTGTCCAAGTAGCGTGTTTACGCGCTATTTTAATATGGAACTTTTAATATGATATTTTTCGGCATATATGTTTCAGAAATAAAAAACACAACTTTTACTGGGTTCCTTAACTTCTACTAAATAATTTAAAAGGGATTTTAAAAACCAGTCAAATAGCCTATTGTAATCCGAAATTTTTCGTATGTGAATCGTGACTGGCTAAATCATCTACAAATGTATATTACTCTCGATACTATTCCCATATATATTAGTCGAATATAAAAAAAGTATGTGAATCATAACTGGGAGACACATTTAATAACTTACATAGATCCCCATACTATTCCTATACATCTTCAACCGAATCGAAACTATATTGACGTCAGATCAATATAAAAAAACGACTAAACGTCAACATTTCGATCCGATTGCGATAAAGTTAAGCAATTTGTTAACGGAATGTACCTGAACGAGGTGAAAGATGCGCCTAGACTTTGCACTATCCACTTTTTGCTGCACATCTCAAGTATCGGAAGAGAAATTCCGAATGGACTGAATTTTAAACTAGTATAAGTGGTCGAGAATTAATCTTACGCGCTTAAAGATATCAATTTCCTGTGTGAAAGACCGACGGAAAGTAGCATTCTCGTTGGGATTAAATTGTTTAAAATATCTTGTAAATTTGTAATTAAAACACCTAAAATATTATATCGTCTCGAGGTCATGAGACTTGAACGCTCTTGTTCTTTTTGACTAAACTCTGTACCTGAATATAATTCTCACGAAGATTATCATCTTAATTGTCAATTTTTTTTAACGCAACCATTTCACTTATTCTACTTTATAAAGAAACCATAAAGTTATCCAGGACATATATTTTATTTTGCTGCTTAATGTACGACGGATATTTTTAAAGGAAATCCGTCGATCGAAGTTTATAAGCAGGTTTAATTAATTAAAAAGCCGTTACGGTATTTTTTGTTTTCTATTTGCTATTTTTTATAGAAATTTCTTTTTCGAATACGTACAATGATATAAATATTTAATATCTATTGTGGGCTATGTATTTTTAATATTATTTTATACTGCCAATATAGAATAGACTCGATATAGGGTTATGGTTTGCTGTTACTAAATTGGATTAAGTAACTTTTTGTGGCGTCGAACTGTTGGTTTGATAACAAATAATTTTTTTGTTATTTTAAGATTCATTTTTGTATTTATTTTTAATACCACTACACACAAAACAAATCTAAATAAAATTTGAATTGCCTTGCCTATTCATGTTTAGGACATTATTAATCGTATTAAAAATAATAGCTTACCCTTAAGAATCTAAAAATGACTTAAAATAAGGCAGTTCCGTGACGTGCGATATGTTGAAACACGTAAGTGTCAACTATGCTAAAGTGCTAATGAAAATGACCGAGTCACGCTTGTCATATTTTTAAGGCTAGCTCGTTTACAAACATAATATGTTAATATGACACATTATGTCATCGACCTATTTTACTACTATTCAAATATTATGTAATTAGGACATTAGTTAATTTAGGTAAGTTTTTATGTTTTTACCTAAATATGTCAAACGTTTTATTATAAATGAAATTGTAATAGTGCTCATTATTCTGATAACAATTATATTTTACATACCATTAACTTTAATTAGACATTTATAAGATCATTTATTTTTTTATACAAACATTTAGTTTTTTATGATCAATATTAAAAAAAAAACTATTGTCGATGTAGTACAAGAAACGTAGAATTGTTCTCATTGCTACTTAATAAGCATGCTTGAGCTGAGATGGTCCAGTGGTTAGAACGCGTGCATCTTAACCGATGATTTCGAGTTCAAGCCCAGGCAAGCACCACTATATAGGAAAACTGTGTCTAATTTCGTCGAAATTCTACCACATGTGCATTCCACCAACACGCATTGGAACAGCGTGGTGGAATATGTTTCAAACCCTCTCCTTAATGGAAGAGGAGGCCTTAGCCCCGCAGTGGGTAATTTACAGGCTTGTTACTGTACTTTTACTTTAAGTATGCTTGTTTTACGAGGTAAGTGAATAGTTTACAACAAGATTGTGTACATTTGCTTGATAAATTATAGACTTGAGTAGCACACATATTACGAGCATGCTTCTTTCAAGCACGTCTGATATGTATGTTATGTTATATCATAGTGGATATTTGAAATTATACGTTAACACCTGAAATCGAATGCCTTAAAAAGAATAATTAAACGAATAAAATGTGCGAATCTCAATGGCAAAGATACTTCTTCTACTATCTATCAACAATTGTACTCAAAAGGAGAACAAACTAGCACAATATATATGTATATATATCTTTACATATTCATTATAAAGTCACTAGCTTCTGATTCTACTTATTGCATTCACTGTTGTCACCAATAAATTCGATCTTATAGAAAGCAACTTCCCGCAGTTTATAAAAAGTAAACAATGCGTGAATCTTTCTACGGCTAATTAATATTTAACGATTTATCGACGTGTCAATTCTTCAGCACAATATGTATAACGCGACAAAGTTGAATAGACAACGTCGTTCACCTGCTGCTGCTAAATGAATACGATATTTCAATTTGCCGTTTGATGCGCTCCAATGCCGGATGTTTTGTGGAAATAATCAATATGAAAGAACAAAGGAGTCTTGATAATGCAGTCAGTGAGACGTTTCCTTCCTCTATTCAATCAAAGGGATTATGTGACATTACATTTTACATTGTTATTTATGACCATGATTTTTCGCAGTTCGATTAATTCAATGCTCTTTAGTTATTTCCTATGAAGACTTTGTCAATGATTTTAAAATAATTAATCGATGCCTATGAAAATGTTAGATACATGGATTTTTTTTTTACATTTTTGTATTTTTACTAAAAATCCGTGAATAATTTTTCGCCAAAAGTCATCGTTAGTAAAAAGTAATTAAAAGGGGGATTCCCATTCTCCACAACCTCAACAGCCTCATAATGGTTATAAGTCAGACAGAACTAAAATCTGATTGGGCGTTTAGTTAAACACTGATTTATCTCTCTCTGTCATAAAAGATGTGACATAAGAAAGAAGAAGACAAAAGGTCGTTTAACAATCATCATCAGAACTTATAATAATAAAGTAATAAAAATTATAGGCAAAGCTGTTGATGTTTATGGATCTGTTCCAATTGTTTTTTTGAGTCATAGTAAATCTTAAATAATTTTAATACTACACTGTGATGTTATGCGATATATATAGATTGTCTATGAACGAGAACAAGCCAGTGCTTACAAGTATTACAGCAGACACGCTTTGTGAGATATTACATCGAAGAATACACCTATTTCAACATTTCCAACCGTAAATTATGACAAGAGTGATGTTTGATCGCATAATAAATTGATCTCGAGCGTCATGTGCGCAACACGTCAGATCTATAAGTTTAGAATATTGATGCTACGAATAGATTTATGAATATATCCACAGGGCCATTGGATATTTTCTTCACAACTATACTCGTTTTTCGGCGAGATTCAAATAACATTCGTTCGTATAATTTTTGTATTCAAATACTAATAATATTATGGGTACTTCCCCGAATCTTTAACAAAACAAACAGACCATAGAATTATTGATAGTTCAATTTATAATACAAAGACACTATTGTTATTTTATTTGTCTCCAACATAGTAGGTATTTTTTACTGAATTAAGTAGAGCTAGAGACCGATAAAAATATACCGTAACGTATCAAATTCCGTCTAGGTACGAATATAATATATTTAGTAAAAATATACCGTTGCGTTCCATCGAAAGGAGAGATGAGAATTGATATGAGAAAATTTATTAAATGGACCCTTTTAACTTGAGTACACTCGATTAAATTGCTGTCTGAATCGTGCAATTTATAACAATAAATTAAGTTAAAGAGAAAACTCTGATCACGACTTACTCGACGGTCGAAACTTCGAGACGTCCGTGCCGCATTTCTCTCTGTAGTACAGCAGCCTCTTGCATACCCGCCATGGTCCGAAGTAGCCTTGATCGAAGTTCGGATTCTCTACTGTGGAATAAAATGGAAAATTAATATAAATAAACTCTAATAATCAAACATGTTTAACTATAAATGGTCAATAGGTATACGTCATAGATAATACAGTATAACAGTATTTTATATATCTTTATAACAACAATTTTCTTATACGTATCTGTCATTAATTATATAATTTGTAATTTTATAATTATGTTTTGTTAATGGATAGTAATTTGGAATACCACTGACTGATCACGAGGTCTCTGAAACTATACGTCGTACGTATGATTTTTGCAAATTTAACTTCCAATGCTGAAATGGTCCAGTGGTTAGAACGCGTGCATCTTAACCGAATTTGCGGGTCAAACCCAGGCAAGCACCACTATATATATATATACTTATTTGTGTTTATAATTCATCCTCGGCGGTGAAAGAAAACATCGTGAGGAAACCTGCATGTGTCTTATTTCATCGAAATTCTGCAACATGTGCATTCCACCAGCCCGCATTGGAACAGCGTGGTTGTTCCAAACCCTCTCCTTAATGGAAGAGGAGGCCTTATCTTAGCAGTGGGAAATGTAAAGGCTGTTACTTTACTTTACTTTAACTTCCAAGGAGGAAGTAGGATATAAAATTGAATGAATTTTAGCAAAGCGAAATCGAAACAGACAACTAGTATCTTTATATATCAAAAACTGGTAGTCTTAGCGCGTAAGAACATCAATCGGGTCCATCGAACCGGATCTGAACCAGCAAGATCTACAAAACCTACACAGAACAAAATATTTCAGTGTATGAGTTAAGGGATTAAAATAAACATGAATTTATGTAATACGTTCTTGCTAAATAAAATTGCGAAGAGATTTCAGTTGGAGATAAAATAAATAGATTGTATTATCTATGGTTTATTGTCTTTGAACAAAGTTTTATTGAAAGTACCGTCAAAATAAAACATAGAAAAACGTAGACGCACAATTTCATCGAGCCATAAAGTAAAGAAATACGCTGTGCTATTTCGAACAAAATTCGAGTCAGTCACGAAATAATAGGGGAGTGATCTAATAAAACTTTTTGGAACGCTTTGTGAATGATTAAAGCGAAATCACGGCCACACCCCTTATAGCCAAAATTCACAATCACGATATAAATTAGTATAAAGGATAAAAAATAGGTCGTGATATTATAATATTTGAATTATCTAATTCGATCACGAAATCGTTACACGTCTTTAATTTCGTCTATTGAAACCTATACGGGAAGTCATTTCTAGGAAAAATAATTTTGCATCAATAATACTTTCAATGTTACCATTCCTAATCCTAATTTTGCTTGTATACGATTTATAAGCACAGAATAAGTCATTTATAGTTTTATTTATAACTAGCGATCCGCCCCGGCTTCGCACAGGTATAATGCTTATACTAATAAACATACATACTACAGAATGGCTTATAACATTCACAAAAAAATATTTTAATTAAATTATCAAAGATTCTTTACTTTATTGTTCATGTGTTATATACAAAAACCTTTCTGTCAAATCATTTTTTTATTTAAAAAAACCGCATCAAAATCTGTTGCTTAATCTAAAAGCATACATACATAGGGACAGCCAGCGGTAGTCGACTTTGTACATATGTAATGATAATTATTACAAAAAATATTCTGAACTTCATATATTCAAGTGAATTCAATTGAACTTTCAATTCAGAACATTCAATTGTAAATAAAATATCGATGATCGATGATGTGTTTTATGTTCAAAATCTCCAATATATTTGTATTGGGTAAACATTTATTTTGGCGGTAAATGCACTTGCGACCTCTGGTATTGAAAGCACGTTGACCAAACAACGTCATTAATCATAATCATAATACCTATACGTATTTGAATCCTTCAAGTACTAGTCAATCAAGTACGAGATACATTAGGTTATCTCTTTCTCACAGACAGAAGGTTAAATGAAACAACAGTGACCATCACGATTTCCCAGCTCCACGCTAATTTGATTTATACTCCATCGTGAATTGGAAACTAGCTAATTTGGTAACGAGTCTACGATTGATGATGAAAATCAATATTTTTCTCGTCGTAACATTCGCAAAAGAACTACCAATTGTTTTTCCTTCAAGGAAAATGTGCAGTGTATGTCGTATCAACGACATTGAATTGTCTGAGAGTGTCCATTGTTCAGAAAATGTTAATGCAATTTTAACAATCTTAAACTAACGTTTCTAATACAATATAGTAGCTTAAATATTTCCTACCGATAATCCGTAAAAACCCGTTTATTGTATAGTGAGAGTAAGAAAATCTTCGTTAGTTTTCAAATTCATTTCTTTATCAAGTCTTAACCTCTTAGTACCTTTTGAATCTAAACATCAAATCATTGCGACGCAATATGTCATTCTCGATCGGTAAAGCAGATTATCGCTCATACTGAGCACACGAAAATAGATTTTAAGGTGACGAATCTTTTCTTACCCCGATTGTACCTACACTAATATATTAAATTCATACTTGCTACATAAACAGTCTTTCAAAGTTTGAAACATTTAAATAAATGGTAATACATTTGTATGTGTATTTGTTTAAGTTTAAGGAGTCTATTCATCTAGGTTACTTGGTGGTAGAGCTTATTGTAAAGTAGATACCACTCACACAGTATATTATTCATATACTACCATCAAACAGCAATACTATTACTAGTATTGTTTTGTTCCGATTAGAAGGGTGAGCAAGCAGAATATCCACATAACAAACATAACATTTTGGTTCCCAAAGTTGGTGGCACATTGTTGAGAATAATTAATATTTCTTAAAGGATCAATGTTGACATTATATATACAAACAGTGGTGACCACTTGCCATCTACTAACGGTAACAAAAAAAGGCAGTACAAAAATCATTTAGTCATAAATATTTTTTTTAAAAAGACCAATACATCAGTGGCGTAGCTATATGAGGAAAGGCCCCGGTGCATAGAGAAAGAATCGGGCCCTCACCCCTTCTTTCCCATCCCTCTTTAACTAATAATTATAGATACCAAATAAGATATCTTGTGATTTTCTAGCTACAGAAGCTTAATTTTAGAGGGCCCCCTGAACTCCGGGGCCCTGGTGCACTGCACCTCCTGGCCCTACGATACCTACGCCACTGCAATACATACTTTTGGCGAAGATTATATTTTCTATCCGGCAATCTTGCATAGGCTTAATTTCGGTACAACATTTAAATTGAATAAACGGAAAAACACAGGTGTAACACGTTTTAAGCCTCATTATAATAGATCGCATTTTAATGGAGGATGAAGTCATACAGAGATAAACAATACTCTAAATGTCAACCTTACTATGAGAACAAGCTAATTGACAGAACATCACGCATTTGTAGCGTACATATATTAAAACTCAGTGTTATGGGAAAGAGTCGAGATGGCCCAGTGGTTAGAACGCGTGCATCTTAACCGATGATTGCGGGTTAAAACCCAGGCAAGCACCGCTGATTCATGTGTTTAATTTGTCTTTATAATTCATCTCGCGCTCAGCGGTGAAGGAAAACATCGTGAGGAAACCTGCATGTAACAAATTTCATAGAAATTCTGCCACATGTGTATTCCACCAACCCGCATTGGAACAGCGTGAGGAGAGGAGGCTTTTAGCCCAGCAGTGGGAATTTACAGGCTGTTGCTGTTATGGGACTCAATAATCTATATCTATATTAATCTATACTAATATACTAATATAATGTTATAAATGTGAAAGTAACTTTCGCTCTGTTTGTCTGTCTGTGTCTCTTTCGGGACACAACCACTGAACTGAATTCGATAAAATTTTGTATGAAGTAAAATTCAAACTCCAATAAAGTACATAAACTATTTCTTTGCCTGAGACATGACAACCAATACCCTAAAACGCGAAAGAAGCCGGGGGCAACTACCAGTATTATATATGTGAAGGTATCTCTGTCTGTCTGTTACTCTTTCATGACTAACCGATGAACTGAATTTGATGAAATTTGGTATGAAGCAAACTCGAACTGCACGAAAGGACATAGACACTTTTTGCCTAACACATGGCAGCCATAAAACACAAGCGAAACCGAGTGCGACTAATAGTCATTATTATATCATAAATGCGAAAGTAACTCTGTTGCCTCTTCACGCTCAAACTGATAAATCGATTCGAATGAAATTTGTTATGGAGTTTGAGGGAAGGAAACACGCTACTTATTTAATTCACCCCTCGAAGGAATAAAAAGTGGGGTCACGATTTGTGTGTTATAGGTAAAGTTTTATAATTGTCGCGCAGGTACCTATAGCCACCGGTTCAACTACTACTGTATAAACTTTAGCAATTTAGAGAGCCGATATGACCCAGTGGTTAGAGCTCGTGCATCTTAATCATAATGATGGTTTTACACCACACGTGCTAGCTCGAGAAGAGAAGAAACAGCATTTACAGGCTCTTACATCAGATTTGATTTTTCTTACATTTATATTGAATTCTAATTGTTGTGCGCGTCTTCGCTCGTTTTAATTTTTAGCCGTCAAATGTTGGGCATAAAAAGTAGCTTAAGTATTTACTTGAAATTCAAGCTCACTTCATAAAATTCGATACAGTGGTTCCGCATTTATAATATTAGTATAGAAGCATAGAATTATACTATTACCACGCTAGTTGGAACATTGAATTATATGAGTATTTATTTTAAGCTAATTTAAAGAAGCATGTTATCATTTTATCTAAACAATAGTTATTTTATTAATTATAATTGTCACACAATTAATTAGACATACAATTTATTTTGTTCTGCGCAAATTTAGAAAGTTGATCACTTTGATATAAAAAGTAGCAAGCAATGTATAAAAACGAAAACTTAAGATAAAATTGCAGCTCCCAAGTTATAGATATCGCAAAAACCTTAAAACCCTCATGGAACATACGAACATGGAACGTATTATGGGTAAAAAATGCGTAGATCATTTTAAATTCATCAATATATACATTTAAAATTGTTAAAATATTTTATAAAATTTGCCGATGCTACATTTAAGTTCCGTCGCACTATACAAGATATTAAAATGGTTTTGCAAGTTTTCGTTGATATATTTCTTTTATATAACTACAGATTGATGTTTGAACTAGAACGATCTTTGTCAGTTTATACATTCTGAACTGGTTACTTTGATTTCAATTCAATTTAAAAACTGTCACTTCAAATGAGCTTAAAAGACTTCTTAAATAAATTATACATTTGATAAAAGCATTTTAAAATTTCATCGTTCGCAGGTCAATGGAACGGAAAACTATGCTAACAACATTGAAGTAGGTCAAATTATAAAACAGAATTAGTAGAACCATAAAAATTTATAATTTATCACTACATCATAGGTACATTCGTTCATCTTTATCTGAATATATAATAAAATTGGAGTGTCTGTTTGTAATATTAAAATAAACACTTTTTACCACACGATAGGTACAGTCGGGGTAAGAAAAGGTTCGTCACCTTAAGATCTATTTTCTTGTGCTCAATACGAGCGATAATTTGCTTCAACGATTGAGAATGACATATTTATTTATTTATATATTTATTTATATACTCTTTATTGCACACCAATATAGACAAAAATAATAGGAACAATTTTACAAAAACAAAGAATAGAAAAATGTACAATAGGCGGCCTTATCGCTAAAACAGCGATCTCTTCCAGGCAACCTTTGGTAGAGGAGAGAGATAGGATGGTAGGGGTGTACAAATTATTTAATACATAAAAAAAAAAAAAAATAGATACAATATATATATGTATATATACGATACATAAATAAAAATTCCATAAATATATAATTATATAATAATATAATATACATACACATTATAAATATATACATTTACATACTATAGATACTTACATAATAAATAAAATCTTTAATTACAGTATTACTTCATGAAGCAAGATAGTGCTCTTTTATCATTTTTTTTAAAAGAAGTAATGTTTGGTGCACGTCTTGCTTCTAGTGGAAGAGAGTTCCAAAGACGAGTTGAATGGACTGTAAATGAGTTACTATAAAAAGATGTTGTATGGGGTGGTATTTTTAAAACCAAATTCTCTTCAGAACGAAGATTATGGCTATGTGAAGAACTGAGAAATTGGAAACGTTCTTTTAGATATGAAGGAGAAGACGGATTGAACAGAATACAGTACATATTGGGTCGCAATGATTTGATGTTTAGATTCAACAGGTACTAAGAGTTGATTATATGATAAAGGAATGAATTTGAAAACTGGCGAAGGTTTTCTTACTCTGACTGTAAATATACCAAAAAAGCATTTTTTTATTTTTAGAGATTGTTTTTTCCGGCTAATCTCTAGAACGGATGGACCGATTTTGACGGGACTTTCACTGGCACAAAAGTTGATGTTCGTAATATGGAAAAACTTAAGCTACAACAATAACTTTTTTTAATTCAAATGCTCTCGAAGTCGCGGGAATAGCTAGTATATTGAATATTTATTTAAAACTTCGTAAGCGATATTGGAAGCAAAAATACTTACATAATTATAGCGGACATTTAAAAGTACAAATTACTTTCATTAATTGTTATTATTTGATTATATTAAACCGGTTCCGATGACTCAAGTGTTACGACTTCGAATCTTCATTCGAAAAGCGTTAAGTATTTGTTTTTCATCTATTTCCTTTTTAATGTTTCTATGTATTTGTGTGTGTGTATGTGTGTATCTTTTGGGCGTGTGTACGTCACTGAATTTTGCCTATAGAGCTGTATCAGTAGGCACTGATGTAGGTATTTTTGTTGTATTTGACTGCAACGATGGAGTACCAGGATATATTTTTAACAAAAACAAATAAACACGCAAATGTTTGGTATAAACTTTTACATTGAATCATTCAACTTAGACACGGTTACAGGTTACGGTTACGAGTTACAATATGTATAACATTGACTATAAGAATATCATAATATTTAATCATATACACGCGTAAAAATAGCGTTTGATCTGAATGAGATTTCAACATTTCGCAAGAGAGATACGATGGAACTCCTTACAGAATCACACTGATGTACTAATATTAGCAAAACCAAAGAAAATCATCTTCAACGTAGAACGAACTACATCAAATCTTTCCAACATCATTTTATACATAGCAAGGCACTAGCTGTCATCAACGGTACATTATACAGTTACTGAAATATAATCTCTAAGACGTGAGTAATAAAGGTGACAATTGATCAAGGAGTTATATTGTTGTTAATTACTAGCACGTATCTAGGAAGGATTCCGTTGAGAGGCGACACATTTGCACCTCATTAAAGTTGACTCACGTGGCACGTGTCAATTAACCGACCTTGCTTAGATCAAAAATGACCTACATCCAAAGACCTGACATCCTCGAAATAACGTTAGTCATCGTACGGTATGAATGAATTATGTCCTGCTGACCGATTTCAGCCAGGGCGACTATTCTCAAGAGATACATGCGTATTTTTATGCATAAGTTCACACTAACACAAGATCCATGACATAGTCTTATTATGAGTACTAATAGTTGTCATATCTACTGAGTATCGTTATATTGAGATACTCCATTGATAATAAACGCAATCATTTAAGTTTTTTTATACTAAAACCTAAAAACGATTATTTACAAGACTGAGACTCAGAGCTTGAATAATGTTCAATAAATAGTTAATATTAAATTCGTTCTCCGTGCAATAGTTTATAATTTGTATTGAAATCGTGAAACGTAATTATGGTGATTTCATTATTTAATAATTATTTATAATTGATTAAATCTGTCGTTCTTATGATAGTATTGAGTAATTTTATATAACTTGACATCTTTATCTTTTAGCTAGTATATTTTTGATGACTTTTTATTGAAGCGAGGTTTTGTTAATGTACTATTTATTATTGAAGAAATTATTGATTTATGTATTTATTATTCGTTTTATTAGTTAATACTAGCGTCACGCCCCGGATTGGCACGGGGGCAATGCTGATACTTAAAATACAACAACACTAGAAAATTTGTTTATTTACAACATCACATTAAAAATTTATAAAATTATCAGCGTATCTTCACTATATTTATCATGTATCATAACATATAAACCTCCCTCTCGAATCACTCTATCTATTTAAAATAACGCATTAAAATCGGTTGTGTTATTTGAAAGATTTAAGCATACATAGGTGCCCCCATCAGACGTATCTGTTCCATCAGCGTTAACGGTAAGCGACTTAGTTTTATACCATGTAAAGATTCTGTTCTTGTCCAAGAATAAAAATAAATGTAATTCAATGAAACGGGAAATTAATCACGACTGGGAAGAGTTAATGTCTCAGGACACAGTCTTCTTTGGACTTCGATCTACTGAAAATTTATATTAAAAAAAAAACTATTTTGTTGCAGTTTTGAAGTGAATTGAGCTCAACACCGGTTCGGTACGCAAATCATACCGAGAAGAACAGGCAAGTTAGTTATTCGTTATGCTTTTCCTCAAAAGTAACACATAGTAAACTATAAATAAATTTAATCTCCTGTGATAAAATTGACAAAAACCAAATCGATCCTTTTCTCATTTTGGCGTGTATGTATTTGTGTTTATGAATATTATTTCTATCGTAATTCGTAAGTCTTCAATTTATAAATGAGAAAAGTTAAAAACTTATTGATCTTAATCGGCTAGCTTATATAACAATCTATATGAAAATCATTTTAATTACGTAGTTATTACTATTGTTATATTTAAAAAAACACAGGCGACCTGTTTTCGACCACAGCTTTATCCGAGTTTAATCACCAGGTTTTATAAGTTCTATTCGCATTTATATTATTAGTATATAAGTATAATGTATATGTATGTATAAGAATACTGAACTGCTTACATTTAGTCTAGACAATATTTACATTACCTGAGTCATATTCGTACATATTTAATATTTATAAATTGTCTTGATTTATTGATATAAAAGAAATAAGGTTATTGCAGTTCTAAGAAATGTAATCTATAATATAAAATATTAAGATAAAAACAAGTAGGAATTTCCAGTTTTATAGCCAACATTAAGTAGGTACCTATGTAGAGTACGGCAGTACGTTAAACGTTTTTTAATTAATTTAATATAAGTATATATATAAAACATTAGCTCTCCATACTCCTTCATATAAACTTTATCTGTGTTGAGTTTCATATACCACAAAAGCTACCTACAGTATATTTCAACCACAAGAGGACAAAACAGGAATAAACAATTGACATTAAATTTACGCGATATCATTGGAATTGCCAAAACATTACGTTTTCAACGTCAATGAAACTGTTATCGAAACATTGAAAATAAATAAACGAGTTATTTACAGTGATACCTATAAGTAGGTACCTATTCCAATGGCAGTAAATACATATATATATATATATATATATATATACAACAGAGCTGAGATGGCCCAGTGGTTAGAACACGTGCCAAGCCTTCTCCTTAATCGAAGAGGAGGCCTTAGCCAAGCAGTGGGTAATTTACATATACATATAATACATCAATATTGTGCTTTAAAAAAATCCAGTTTAATGTCACTTCCAAAATTCGGATAGAAGTTTCGTGGCCGTTCAAAACGTCATTTTCGCGCAAATCCATAGTGAATATGATAGAGATTAATCAAGCTCTCGACCAATTATATCGAATTCAAGTCAATTTGCAATCAAAAGTTGTTTAATTACATTTATTCCTGTTATGTTTGGAAAAGAGCATCCGATATTTTAATGCGAATGTCATATATATAGAATATTTTTTTTGTGAATATTGTATATCACATTAAACATTTTACGGTTGTATTCTACGGTGAAATTCGAGTTTATTATTTAGAATATCTCTACAATTCCTTTTTGTGATATCGTATTCTGGTGATCTTAAACACAAAGATACTCGGATCATTATGCGAATCACGCTTATATTATTACGGTAAGACAATTAAACTTGTAAGTATAGTACAACACAACTTACATGTAGCATCGGCAAAATTCGTAAAACCGATCACATCCGAATTAAGTACGCCATCCCAAATTATCAATATTTATTTCTTATGTGAATATGATCTTTACACAAACATAATAACTTGTAATATCATATGACCTAATATATTCGTCAATTTGACACGTCGATTTGCTATCTCAGGTTGAACAGACGCGAGAAACTATAGCGACGAATAGCGTCGAATGGCGCGGTAGGGAGCTATTACTGGTTGTGTAAATCGCCAGTAATCGGTTTTACGAATTTTATTGATGCTACATCTAATTCGTGTCCTAATAGGTGGATAATAACACACACAAACAAACAATTAACACATCTACATCTCCCTGTAATATTAGGTAAGTCGAAAATGACACAATAATTCTAAATTCAAACCTGATTTTCTTCTTAAAGTTATGCATAATTATTTAGCTTTGTGAACAACCTTTCAAAAGCAAACATACTAAAACTGGTTACGCAAACGCACTGACAGCGACTCTGTTACGAAGCGACACAAATATTTAAAAACATTCGTGACTTAACTACAATTTACTATCCACGGTTACCGATCGGTTATTATCGAACGCTGCACAATAAGTCGTTAAATATACGATAAGTTTTGCGATACAGCGTCGTTCTCATTACCGATGGCCTAGATTAAAAAGCTAGCACTAACTTATGTATAATCTTACACACCTTTAAAACATATACTATTATAAAGAAGAGTTTCTTTGTTTCTATAATCTCAGAAACTAGCACTTTAATTATATCCATTTATTAAATAAATTCGAGTAGAAAAAATCATACAAACAAATGAAGATATTTGGCAGTAGTCCTTAGCAGAATATTTATTTGATTATTAGTGTATAGCATAAAAAAAATATTACATAAGAGACAGGTTTAAAGCTAGAAATAGTTTCTAACGTAGAACGAGTACGAGAGAAAGTAAATGAAGAAAAAAAAAAACGAAAAAAGAATCGATTCTATTTTCAAGATAATAGACATATTGCACGTTTAGCTCATGTGTCACGGACGAATAATGCCTTCGGCTAATCGCAGTCCCAAAACATCTATGAAAAAACATCTCTTTCATAGGCTCTTCTCGTGGGCATCTCAAAGCGAGGTCATTGTCTGACAGCAAAAAAAAAAACGATACAGTCATGCTGACCAGTGATGAAACGATAGGCAATCGAATACAACAGTAATTCTATTGTAACACTCGTATTTAATTCGAAACATCGCTCATTACAGTTATGTATTTAAAAAGAGGAATTTTGTTTACTAGTAGGAATTCGTGAAATGTAGGTAACAATAAAACAATACGTTATATAAAAGCGAGTTTAATTAATCTGGTTTTTGATGAATGGAAGGTTTTATTTTTATTTTGAATGCGAATTTTTCAAAAAAGGAATCAAGTTCTTTATTAAGATTCGATTACATCGATGTTTATATAACAGATGTTAAATCTGTTACTAATTATAAATTAAATCGTTTTTTTTTACAATGTTTTGTACGCATACCGTTAGTAGCGTGGGTCTGAATTAATTACATTGTTATCTTCTAATACATTGAAACAAAGGCATTATGTATGTAATTTTATGTGGATTTCGTATCAGCCGATAATTATTCAATGTTTTAGGCATTGCCTACGTGTTTTACAAGTGGAAACGACTCGCGTGTCACCTACTGTAGAATGTCTATACTAATTGAGATTTAATTAACCTTGGCGAACTAACAACTACTAAGAAATCTATCGTAAATACTACGATTCAAATGCAATACATAAAAATATCTTCTTATTAAATATATTGTATGATCTTAAAGTTTCTAAGGTATTCATACGATTGTGATGAAACTTTTGTGAAGTATTATGCGTAGGCTAACGAAGACCATGGCCCAAAAATACATCTATGTGTGTGTGTGTGTGTGTTTTAATGTGTAGATTTTACATCGACCCTTATTCTACCGTACCAAGCGGTGACATGTACCTAGAATAGAATAAGTTGGACATTATGACAATAATTTTGTATTGAAATCATTGTGCCCGGTGACTTTATACAACGATTAATTATTAACAGTATTATATACTATAAATGCTAATTAAATGTAACATTAAAGTTTGCTGTAGTTGAAACCACGTTGTTTCCAATGAATAATCGCTTTAGTCGAATTAGCATGTTCAAGTTGCAAGTTCACCTATATAATCCATCTAACAAATTTCTTATTAGCAAACTTATATTGGAATTAATATGATTTTACTAACGACCCACCCCGGCTTAGCACGGGTGCAACACTGATATTAATTTTACCAACTACATAATGTCATTAGTAGTCTTGCATCGTAGTCTTTTGTCATTAGACAAAAAAAAGTGTTTATTTACGATATCTCTTTAGAAACCTTTAAATAATCGTGTTTCTCTACTATCTTGAATCAATCTATCTATTAAAAAAAAAGTAATTTTAAAGATCTAAGCATACATCGGGACAGACTGCGCCTTGTTTTTTTTATGGAATAGGTTAGCGGTCGAGCATATAGGCCACCATCACTTACCATCAGTAAGTGGTCGCCATCACCTCTGTGATGACAATGACTCTGTAAGAAATATTAACCTTTCCTTACATCGTCAATGCGCCACCAACAATAACAACAATACTGCGTACTGTTGTTTAGCGATAAAATATCTGATGATTGGGTGATACCTACCCATGTGGGCTTGCTCAAAGCTACCACCAAGTAAAATTTTGTTTTATACTTAAAGATAAAGAAGATGGGAAACTAGTTGGCGCTCCCAGCTTCGATCGATTTAAGGGTTTCGTTATGTTTTACGGATAAAAAACCTATGTCCTCCTTTGGAGTACAATCTTGCTTCATAATCTTAATCAAATACGGTTCAGTGGTTTAACCGTGAAAGAGCAACATAGAACACACAAATAGAGCAGTTAAAAATTTCATAACTGTACTTAGGCATGTTGATGCGAACGGTACTTTAGAGTAAAAGCTATAAAAATTGTATTAAACTGTACCTACAATCCGTTTACTACGACTCCGCCTATATTGATCATGCCCTTGGTATGACGTCATTGTAGCTGGAAGTTTGGTTTTTTTTTCTATTAACTTCTATGAAAATCAATTCGGATATGACCTTTAGTAAAACAATATGAAGTGTTTTCTAATTACATATTTGGTTCATTGTTATATTAGCATCTATACAGATAACAAAATTGGAGTGTTTGTTTGTAACATTAACTGCTTTTTACTAAATGCTTATGTATGTATAATTGTATATATACGTTACATATCATCGATTTTTTTTTTAAAGTTTTGTTGGTCTCTCTGTTTGTTCCGACTAATTTCAGAAACGGCTTGACCGATTTCGACGGGACTTCACTGGTAGAAAGGTGATGTTATAAGGAGTAATTTATGTTACAACTAAGTACAACTTTTTTGTTAAATTCAAACGCACAAGAAGCTATAAGAAGAAATGGGATTTCACGTAAGCTGGATACGTACCAAAAAATCACCAACAATACGTCGAAGTACATATACAGGGCAGTATACAATACAGTTGTGTTTCAGTATGAGGTGTAATTTAGCCAGTATTTAGCAGCATATGACGTTTATTTCCCGAGGTCGTTGGTGCATGGATAATTAAGGGATGGATTAATATTTCTTGCAGTGTGAACCGTATCAGTATCAGTGTGAATAGTGTAAAACTATGGGACCTTACTAACAGATAACCTCGTCCGTCTACCTTTCTAGAATAATATTCCATTTCACAAAAAATAAGCATTGGCATTTCGAATACATTACACGAATATATGTAAAAACTAACATCAAAAATGTATTTAATACTATACAGTATTACAATCTGCAATTATCTTAAAATATTTAATGTTTTACAAATACATTATTATTTAAAATGTTTTCTGTTTACTCAATGCAATCAATAATATATGCTTTATAAGACGTCCGTAGTATGCCGTGAACATCATTTCCCTTATTTCCATATAATTCACTTATTACAACAAGAAATTACATCTATTTGACTAACCGGGTAAAACTGCGAAGTGCAGCTACTTACGTAAAAAATTACATACTAAAAGCTTTTCTGAAGCGTGATGCATTTTCTCGTACACATTCTATGTAGATTGGCAAGTAGTTTCTTTAGATAGGAACAAATAAAAACGTCCCCTCATTCCTTCGTATAGATTTTATCAGTTTAATCAAGCGTCCCAGAAGCCATAAGTAAAGTTATGTTTACATTACGACTTTACTTACGACCTTTGTTTAGCGGGTGTTTAGTATGCTTGTCTCTTTCTATCTTTGATAAAACATTCTTAAGTAAACGATTAAATATTCTTTATCTCAACACCCTTAAATAACCTTTATATTACACAGGTAAACCTTAATCTTCTATCAATTATAAGTTTCCGCTTGTGACTTTGCGCGTGTGAGGTGTCAGTTAGGTCCTTTTCGATATCACTGACAACGTGTATGCATAATTTTGTTATGTTCGATTGAGTAATTAAGGTGTGAAAGCGTGCAACAAATAAACAAACTCACTATCGCCTTTAATAATACTAAAAAGGATTAAGTTTTACTTCTATAGTAATATTATAAATGAAAAAGTCTCTGCTCATTAAGAGCTTATCTTTTATTTTTACCTTACTCCCTATATTTCGTAATTATAATATTTACATTAACTCGTGTAAGCGTTACACATAGTTGACATTACGTTATGTACTTAGCTGTTTTATTTTTGAAGGCTTAGGTATTTCTACTTGATCCATTAACTGCATTACTGGCTTAATATATTGTGCGTATGATAGTATCGTGTAAGTTCCCGTCTTTATAATTATAATGAATTATTTAAAATTATTTCACAATAAAATATAAAAGTAAGAACTTACAGCCAGTATTTAGAACACGTGGATTTTAAAAGAAGATTGTAGGTTCAAGGTCGGGCAAGTATCGCTGAATTTTCATGAGCGTAAATCGTTTTATAATTCATTCATACACGGTTGTAAAACTGTGTCTAAACTTCTAGACAACAGATAAAAATATGCTACAAATTAAAATATATACATGATTCCAGTAAGTTATTCCAAGCCAACTTGAATCGTAATTTTTCAGTATAATACTAAATGTAGATCTACCGACGATTCGTAGATTCTACCGAAAAAAAAACCGTCAAGAAAAACAGTTGTTTTTATTTCTTCGTTTCTGAGCGCAAGGTATTCTAACTAACGCTAACGCTACGTGTAGAAATGCTGTCTCAAATATAAGTTTAATTAGAAAAATGATGATGAGTACAACCTTCCCACCAATTCAATTAGACAGATAAATAAAGCACATACAATAGCTGAATAAAAAATCAATAAATACTCACTACAGTTACGTACATCTAACCCATATTGGAACAACGTAGTTGATACAACGCCAAAGCCTACCAACAACAACAACAGCCTGTAAATTCCCACTGCTGGGCTAAAGGCCTCCTCTCCCTTTGAGGAGAAGGTTTGGAACATATTTCACCAAGCTGTTCCAATGCGGGTTTGTGGAATACACATGTGGCAGAATTTCTATGAAATTTGTCACATGCAGGTTTCCTCACGATGTTTTCCTTCACCGCTGAGCACGAGATGAAATATAAAGACAAATTAAGCACATAAATCAGCGGTGCTTGCCTGGGTTTGAACCCGCAATTATCGGTTAAGATGCACGCGTTCTAACCACTGGGCCATCTCGACTCTCGAAACCTACCAATGAGAAAATAATACACAATGTAACTAAGTAATACATTTAAGTTGACAAGCATATTGTTTAAAAACACTAATAAATGCAAATTTTAAACAAAGTTTTAACTCTTAAAATGTGTTCGTTTAGATCCAGACGTATTAATATTCTAAATCGAGTTGAATGTTCGATATATCTCAACAAAAAGACTCCATAAGTTTGCATTCTTGTATCTCCTACGAGTTTTGTCACAAAGGTCTCGCGGGTCAATGCCCCGTTTGGCGGGCGGGCCACATTTTAAAATGCAACGCGAGTTTAGGCACAAGAATATGTTATAGAGCCAAACATGTTTAAAGTTGCACAATAACACCGTGTAATATGATACTGTTGTAAATATACTTTTTGATGATTGAAGCAACTTTAGAGACTCCTACAATAGTTTAATATATATATTTCAAATCCTCACTGTAAATTTCAAATTAGTATCGTGTGAAATTTCTAACCGTTTTTGTGTATGTATAATAAATTGACAATGAACGTAATCATCGCGGTTATTATCTATGATATTTTTATTAAAGACTTAGTTGTACAATTTTGATAGCTGTGTTTAGACAGAACGTTATAAAAATGTGATCTTGGGTGTTTAAAATCAAACTCTATTAAAATGTTAACATTATGACCTCGTATTATGACATTTTGCGTATTATATACGTAGTATGACATTATGATTTTTTATTTTTAAACCTACCCATGCCACATTTGCTTGGGTAAAATAAGGGTCTATATAGCACTATTGCCTATGATATGTGAACATACAGTATATTTTGATTGTTAAACTTTTATAATAAAAAAAAGAACTTTGATAGAGAAACAAAACAAGCAAACGTACAAATAATCATATTTATTCGTATATTTATATTGAAAACACATCTCAATATATATACATAATTACATATAGCAATTGTCCACATTGTTTTAAGGGTAACGAGCGAATTGCTTTGCTCTATTATTATATACATCTTACAATACATTTCAATCATCAATAGCACGACCATTATTGTGATTGTACTATTAACCGTGAAACCAGTTAAGACAATCGTAATTCGTTCTCTGTAAATATGTCTATAATAACTCACTACATATTGATTTCAGTGGCAGATTCTTATTCGATTTATTTGTACTGTATTTTATTATTAATTAATATGGTATTTTAATATATATTTTACAGACAGTTACAATTGTTAATAATTTCAATTTGACTTCCCATGGAATTCAGTGGAGTAGGGTTGAATTCCTAATGAAATGAAAAGAATACTAAAATATACTTACTGATATTCTAAATTTAAAAATAATTCCGTTCATCTGTCAGTTACTCTTTCACGACTGAACCGAATTTGATGAAATTTGGCATCAAATAAACTGGAATGACACCTGATGACTAACCCCTAAAATACAAGCGAAGCGGCAGAGACGTAAGTACGTAATTTGTTACTGATGTTATATCAGTTGTCACTCGTTAGTTAAACTGTGTAATAGCGCCTGGGTAGGTACCATCCGTTCACCATGTATTACCGCCAAACAGTAATTCTTAATATTGTTGTATTTTGGTTTTAAATAAAATGCTTAACACAGCAAGAATGATTTCCAGCGAAGATCTGCTGATGTTTAGTATAAAATATAAAACGCCAGAATGTTTAATATAAAATGTAAAAAAAGGCACGAGCATCTGCGAGCCCGTGGATGTAGTAAATTAAATAAAAAAAAAGCTTAACACATGCTCATTGAAGTTATATAATACTTAGACATATAAATACATACATATAAATATTCAATACGAATGTCACTCGTTCAATCACGCGACATTTGTAGAACAGACACGAATGTGAATTATTAATTATGCCGGGAATAGGAGATTTTTATGAGCTATTATGTAACTTCACATGTTCGTATGTGTGAATAGCCTTGCAACTGATTTGTAAACCATTTCCACTACACCTAACATAGACACATATTCGCTACCAATGACAAAACAGATATAATCATTTACTTTTTATTTATTTTTTAGTATATGTATTATGAGTCGAGATGGCTCAGTGGTTAGAACGCGTGCATCTTAACCGATGATTGCGGGTTCAAACCCAGGCAAGCACCGCTGATTCATGTGCTTAATTTGTCTTTATAATTCATCTCGTGCTCAGTGGTGAAGGAAAACATTGTGAGGAAACCTGCATGTGACAAATTTCATAGAAATTCTGTCAAATGTATATTCCACCAACCTGCATTGGAACAGCGTGGTGGAATATGTTCCAAACCTTCTCCTCAAAGGGAGACGAGGCCTTTAGCCCAGCAGTGGGAATTAACAGGCTGTTGTTGTTGTTTGTTGTATGTATTCGTTTTAATCATTGTTATAGCGGGCAACTAACAGTACAGTAAATAATTAGTAAAAATTACTATTAGGTACATGATAGTAAAAACATGAATAAATAAGTTAATAAGTACTCATTAATATTTGGGTTCAGTTTTAATTATTAATGTGATCATTAAAATTTACAGCTCATGAAATAGCTTCATCTTAGAACATCAATTAATCTCTTTTGATAGTAAAATCAGAAGTTGCAAACATTTTTCAAGACAAAGTTACAACATTTTTTTTTATATTTTACGAAATATAAACGAAAATTTTCGTTCAATATATAATTCACACGGCTACCGTTCACACTACAAAAATAATTAACAGTCATGGGGCTATTTGAATTAACAGTACAAGTGAGTAAAGAGTCTGTCTCGACATTACTTATGTTATAATGTGTATCTGTTTGACCATAACTAGTACATAACATCTATCATATCTTTTTGAAAATAGTGTGACATCGATATCGATAAAAATATTAGCCAGATTATAACATTAAAGAACACCCAATAGTTACCCATACCTGACGGAAGGGCTTTAGAAAGGTGAAAATAACAGTACTTGGATTTGTATGTACTCCTCTTTGACCTACATCACAGAGTACAACTTCCGTTTCTAGTCCGGTTATTGTGCGCTTACCTTTTTTTATAATTATAAATTGAGCACAATATTCAAAAATTCTTTCGTAATAGCTTAGTTTTCATTATAATACGAATTGTATTTTGTATAAATTATGATAAAAATTTACTAGTTTCAGAATTTTCATTTGTATTCTCCTAATTACCTACCTAGTGGGAAATATGATCTATAGGTCAGTCAGTGATAAAAATGAAGATTTATGGACATTAATATCTAAATAATCGTTTAAGATGTGTGTATGAAATTTGAAGCACATATTATATATCTTGCCAGTTTCAATGTATGAGGAAATTTAGACAAATTTATGTCTAATAGTTTTTGAGTTATGAAGGGATCAAAAGTGGCTTCAAATGGATCGTGTAATATTACACGGTGTATTGCATGGTGTAGCTCGTCAGTACTGTTACTAGTACTTGGCTTTGATACGCTACCGCGTGTCTAGTTTTGTTATGATGAACATAACTTTATTCATGTACTTTTTAGGGTTCCATACCCAAAGGGTAAAACAGTATCCTATTACTGAGACCCCGTTCTGCGTCCACCTGTCACCGAGCTGTATCTAATGAACCGTGACAGTTAGATAAGGAAGATCATATATTCCTATTTACTTTTTAACAAGAACTACTAAAAACAGATTAAAATAAATATTTAAGTGGGGCTTCCCATACAACAGACATGATTTGCTGCCGTTTTATAATAACCGATTAGAGAATCCATATGATCAAACAGAGGACGTGGGTCTTAATTAAAGACCGTTGGTTCAATTTTGAAACGTAATACTGAGATTAAATCGACCGAACATAGCTTAAGAGATCAGACCTTACCAGAAGCTGTACCTATAACATACAAATCAACCTTACCCTTACAAAACACAGATTTTTAATGACGTCATATATAAAATTACAATATAAAGCTAAGTGCAGCAAAATAATCTTAATTTTTATGTTATTGTATTGCCATTATGACGCGTAATTTATAGCTGGGTAAAACATAAATAAATAAACATTGGACAACATCAGATACATTACTCTGTATCCCAATGTAAGGAGCTAAATAAAGCGCTTGTCTTATGAAAAATCAGAAGTATTACGACGGTACCACAGACATCCAGGCCTAAGACAACGTAGAAAACTGAACAAATGACCACAATTCGAAATTGGAATTGTAATCGTCAATATTTATTAAATAATAAATTAAAATCCTATTATAATGAACGTAAATTAAACAATATTATTTGTTAAAGGATTATATAGACGATTGAAATGCTCAGCATTAGTTGGTTTCTGTACAGGATAGCTAAACTAAATTGTATATGATTTATTATGGTAGGAAAACGTTAGAAACACGTTTCCTATCATCGATTGTTTTAAATACAAATTGTCACGTAAAATGACGTTTACTAAACGACAACTACTTGAATACGGAATAGTCTACATGTATCTATGTACGTATGTACAACACAACTTAGATGTAGCATCGGCAATATTCGTAAAACCGATCACGTTCGAATTAGGTACGCTATCCCAAATTATCAATATTTATCTCTTACGAGTATGTGAATATGATCTTTTTGTCATGGTATAGGTTGGTGAATGAGTATATGGGCCACCTGATGGTAAGTGGTCACCATCACCCATAGATAATGACGCTGTAAGAAATATTAACTATTCCTTACATCGTCAATGCGCCACCAACCTTGGAAACTAAGATGTTATGTCCCTTGTGCCTGTAGTTAAACTGCCTCATTCACCCTTCAAACCGGAACACAACAATACTGAGTACTGTTGTTTGGCGGTAGAATAACTGATGAGTGGGTACCAGACGAACTTGCATAAAGCCCTACCACCAAGTGAACGTAATAACTTGTAATAACAAATGACGTAATATATTCGTCAATTTGACACGTCTACTTTAGATCCACTTGCTTTCTTGGGTTTAACTGACGCGTGAATCTATAGCGACGAATAGCGTCGAATGGCGCGATAGGGAGCTATTTCTATTGGTTGTAAAAATCGGCAGTAATCGATATTATGGAATTTGCCGATGCTACATCTAAGTTTTGTCGTACTATACACTAAATAATGTATCATAAAAGGCGTATTTCCGTACTGGCAGAGTAGAACAACAAGTACAACTGTCATTTTAACGTAATAAAAACTACTTTACAAAATTACAAACACAAAAGCACAAGTTGAAACGCGCAAACAGGTACACGATTTTGTATTGTTCGGTGTTCAGAGTATTATGTATTTAATAGTCTCGACGTCTTCAATAGCTGAAGATCAGATGAAAAAGCTTTACGAAAGTAACCGAGTTATGGAGGATAGTGACTTCCACTTAACAGCTTTAACTCATTCACTACTGGATGTTAATACGGATTATTTGATATGACCTCACAGCCAAACCAACTGGCTCTCAGATAAACTGGGATTTTAAAATAATAATCAAATTTCACACATATGTTTTCTGGACATCAGGTGAAAGATCAGGTGAAAGAACAATCTATTTACGAAAGCTACCGTGAATTGGAGGATAGTGCCTACTTAACACCGCCAACTCTCTGAATACTGGCTTTTACGGATTACTTGATATGACACCACAGCCATACAAGCTAGGCTTCAGATAAATAGAGATTTAATACAATAATGGTATTGTATACATATGTTTTCTGGATATAGCAAAAGCAAACCAAAAGTTATAGGTGGATTATTAAAATGACAGTTACACTATGGATGCGCTCAGCGTAGTACCGCAAGAATTGGCGCGTCAGGGACGTATGCCCAGTTGTGCTTTAAATATCATACATATGGGAACATGGAAGACAATATATTTTGCATTTGGTAAAAAATATTTCCTGTTTAAAAATAATATTTTTTAATATGATTGTCATATAATATGCAAACTTAATTTTTTTAAGATATTTTAAATTTTCGTCTCACTTTATTGCACTGGAGTTAAGGTAAGGTATTCGGTAATTGATTTAAACGACAATTACGAAATTGTTTAATAGACTCATTACAAAGCAGTTATGTTAAATACATCAACAATTACAATTTTTAAAGTAATGAAACCGCAGCTTCGTCTGACTGAGATTGTAGGGGGGGACAGGGACAAAAAGTAGCAAATATGCTATTCCAGAAATCAATCTATCTCAGTGCAAAATTTAATTCAGTTTTGTTTAGCCATTCTGGCGTTATTGAGTACCATACATCTGTTGATACTTTAGTATGAAGCATTAATTAGGAAAGTATTGTATAAATATGTGAAATTACAACTTTAAGTGTTTGAGCTGGCAAGAGTTTCCCTTACACACTAAACTTAATAGTAGTAGTACACATCACAGATGAACTGCCAAATAACTTAATAAGTTCAATTTTAATGACTATTAAAAATAACACATTAACATCAATGTACAAGAAATGATTTTGTTAAAGATATATTATTTACACAACTCAAATTTCTCTTTCAAGAAATTTTGCAGGCAATCACAGCTAAGTAAGGTATCTTTATAATACTAACATATAATTATTTTGTTGCATTTATCCATCTTTAATAACATCATGATAATCTTATTTTATCTTATTTTTGTGTAATTGTTATATTTATATGGGAAAATGTATTGTTACATGTCTAGTAGAACATTTATTAATTTATTTGAATATAGCACATATATTAAACACTTGTTAATTCCAAGCAATTAAGAAACATCCATTAGAAAGATGTACCATTTACGGATACACAACATTGATGATATAACTTACTAATAGTAATATTTTTTTATATGATTATGAAATAAACCAAATAGAATACTATACTTTCAATATTAGTATGATGCAATTTGAATATCTGATATAAATGAACTAAAGAATAGTTTTTTTTTTTTTATTTAAATAATACCATTCAACTATTCATTTAATTTATAAAACAATGAATCTGTTGTACAATTCAATGAACACTGCAGCCTCTTTGAATAAATATACATTTAGAACTTTAGTAGGTGGATCAAATTTCATATTTCTAAGTTTCTCACTGGGATTAAGTATCAACCAATCAATCACTTTACAAACTTTAGGCATAATTATATATACATATGTGTAAGGAAAATAAATTGATGTTCTTTACTTACAGCTATAAAAATGTCCCCAAGTTGGTAGACCAACTGCAACAGCTCCAACAACAAAGCAGATAAAACCGAGTACTACAACGGCTATAGAATATAGTACTTTGCCGCTGGCCATGACTACATGTTAGCCAATCTCATAGAACCTTGTAGATAACATCAAGATATTTGGTTGAACCAAGCCAGTGACCTGCACATCTAAAACAAAAGACATTTATTTAAATTAATAAGTATTTTACTACGCTAATCAGGACAGAGTATTGTTTTTAAAAAGATTGATATATATATATATATATATTGGAAAACGTTTGGAAATCTATCTGACAAACGTAATTCATAATTCTAGTAAGAATATGATCTTTTTTTTTTTTAACAGAATCTAACTAGAAACACAAATACAATATTTTTTCTAGGCAATCAGAACCAAAAAAGATCGATAGAGTTAAGGAATTATAAAGTGTTTATTCAACCATACAACTTACAATAACTTAAGCTAGATTACAGTTATTCAAATGTTACTTTTACTCACGTTCTTTTCACAACTCGTACCGATGTCAGTACAAACTAATCATTCAAGTAAACAACAATTGATTTCGAACTATTTGACACTGAACTAACATCTCTTTTTAGCGGCTTTGTATGCACGGAACAATTTTCCTTTTCACCTGAATGCACAAACAATGTTCACTCGCAATTCGAAATTCGAACCTACGACAGACACACCTTCGGTTTTGAAATACTATTTTTTTTAAATTTAAATAAATATCACTAATCTATTCATATATTAAACGTATCTATCAATGGTTAACACAAATTTGTAATTTAAAACATATTAATAATACGCATAAAATTAAACTACGCTAACAATGAATTCCTATGAGATCCACAACGCGCTTGTAGACTTTTGCCGCGCGCGACGTAAATTCTTACTGAATGTGATCAGTAAATAAACTGGTTTTTTGAGTTGACTTGACTCTTTAATATGCCATAGATAAAGAAAAGTTAACTTCGTGTTGTCACGTCAAACAAACGTCAAGCATCCCGAAATAACCATCAAAACATGACATATTTAACCACAGATAAAGTAGATATCATAAACTATAATAATTTAAGAATAAAATAGAAAAACAACGATGTGACTGGTTAAAAATTAACGAAATGCTTTACTAATTAAAGTATTTTATACTTAATTGTGATAGTGGATAGCCCCATAACGAGATAGAGTATTATTTTTTTTATTTTGCCAATTGTAGTTTTCATTACTTTGTAGATGATTGTATTAATTTTTAAGTATGAATTTATCGTTTGAATTTTGTCGCTCCACGCCACCTAGCGCCTCATAGTGTATTTTTCGCTAAGCCAACGCTGTGTGAACATTTCATTTATATTTTTTACTGGTTTAATTTTTTAGCTCTGAAGGAAAATATCAGCACGCCCGCCAAATTTGATTGTGCGCTTGAAACCTTGAAATAAATATATAAATGATATTTGATATTTAATTTTAGTAAATAAAAACTGTTTGTTTCTTATTATTGTTGTAACGTGACTAGCCTAAAATATAATGACTATTCGATTATAATTTTTTTAAAGTCATTAAATTTTATTTAAAGCTTAAAGTATTTGAATAAATCTTTAATACAGTTCTCATTCATGTGTGAAGATAAAAGTTATTACAATCCTAACTAAATAACCTGGATAGCGTCAACCGAACTATTTCGTTCGAGGTCAGTCTATTTTAGTCACCAGCCAAGCAGACGAAATCTGTGCCTTCTTATATATCTACAAGTTTTTGAATAAAGTCCTTTGAATGGATACTGAGTAATAAGATAATTACGAATTATGAAGGACATCATTACTATATAACTTAATATTTGCTAGAAGTAGTGTGAAATTGTATGGTGTCACTAATCAAAAAAGTTTACTTTGTTTTAACTACATGAAAATGTTTATGCTTCTATTTTTTTCGTTTTGTTTATTATCACACACCTGTAAGTCCACTAGTAACTATTTTGTTATTAATGACATATATTATATTAATTTTTACTTTTATGTTATATATTCTTCTATTTTTTAGTTGCTGATTCTACCAGCCTGGAAAATGTAAGTTCATAAATTTGAGATAGGCTTATATTTATTTTTCTAAATTGTATTGTAGATTAACACATGGTTTTAATTATTAGTCAACGACCTCTGGATGCGGTGAAGTTGGTGATTGTATTACTATAAACTGTGATAACAAATGCGGCTGTGATAGTTCATCAGCGTAAGTAAATTATATTATAATTACATATTTGTATTAAAAGTTTTTATTAAAGAGTAAGTATGCATTTTACTGATTTATTATTGGTATTAAAATGAATAGACTGTTTGTTTATTTTTGTTTATCATTTTTCAGGGTACTATTCTACAACGAAACACTAGATGAATGTATAGTAAATGTAAAGAAACTTTTACAATCCCTGACGGAAAAATACAATAATCAAGGTAATTTGATAGATTCATCTCAAGATATTTAAAGATCTAAACGTTCTAAATTAACTATATTATTTCAGAAAAGATTCGACTGAATGTTGAAAGAGTTTTTCAAGGAGTAATATTCTCAGCGATATTATTTGCATCATGTGCTTCAGTATGCGTTGTTACAGCCTGTATTTATTGTTTTCGAATTAACTACGCGTAAGTATAAAATTAAAAACACTTCATATCCGTCGAAATATGTGTTTAGAAATATTTGTAATGTTTTTATTTTTCTGTAAATTCTATTTGTGAAGAAATATTGTCAAAATTTATTAAAATTATCAGAGAATCAGAAGCTACTGTTTAATAAGATTTATAATTAAGACCCGATTGTTTTCATTCGTATAGTATATATATTTATATTTTCTTATTTCACATTTTAGGGATACACGCCTTAAAAACGATATCGAAGCTTTAGCTGTTAAGCTGAAAAGAGAATGTCGATTTAAAAATATGTCTACTAAACAGCCAACCCAACCAGCCTCCGAGAGTTGTAATATTATTGTGGAAGAAGCTGGAGTTTTTGTTGTATAATATAATTTTGGAATACCTGGGTATTTGTTATTGAATCAGAAAACATCAGCGTTACTTAAATGCTTAAATCACAAAAATCAAATTGAAAATCTCAGATGCTATAAAATATCTTTTTGTATTTATTATTTTACATATTTCTATGAATTCGTAACTATGTTTTGTTGTTTACAAAAATAAAAATATATGACTAATTTTGTGGATATAAAATAATAATTAAACCAGACACTACTTAAAACATATTTTTTTAAACTTAATTACAGTCTTTTTTATTTTTACACCTAAAAATATTTAGTCAATACATTATTTCCTCTGATCTAGTTTTGTCTTAATAGATTTTATTTAAAGTCATTTAAAAGAAGCCATTTTGAAGTTTTATATGTTAAGAGAAACTGGCTTATTTTTAACATGACTCGACTTACTACATCATATGCTTAACTTATCCTCTTTCTTAGTTACAAAGTATGTTAACGCGCACTTAAACGTCTGTTTTGGTAACTTTAAGTCAAATGACTGGAGTCAACACAATTACAAAAAAGAACTAAAAATAGCTATTTAAATGTTAGTTTTGTTACCTTGATAATATTAAGGGTAAGTCAGCTGTATAGCATTTTTCACAATAGGCTTCCTAATTTTTTGTAAATTTATTATTATTTATGGCTAAGGAGTTTAGAATTTTACATAAAGTATACACCAAAAAATATACTAAGTTTATTAATGTCGACGGATATCATTTTTATTTCTCGTGTTTAACATTATACGAGAATTATCTAGGCTGTTTAAATCATCATCTTTTGCTTTAAGCGACAAAAAAGTTATGAATTGAAGTTTATTATGACAGACAAAAAATTCAACTTAACTCTTTACTCTGTAGTCTGCTGTCTGTAGTCTTTTGATTTAAAAAGATCGATAAACAAAAATTACAAATACTTTAGAACTTCGATTTTTATAGAATATAATGTTTATTTCAGAATCTTAGACTTATGAAGTAGTGTTTGTAGTTGTTACATGTTTTTAAGAGTAAGTATTTATTCAAAGAGAAGCAAACGTACTTTCGAGTTGGATGAGAAATTTGTGTGATGTTAAACACAGTAACTTAAGTTTATTTTATTTTATTTCAGTTTTACTTATTTTGTAAATGCAATCTCAATATGGATATGAGTTTACTTGACACAGTCTTGACTACATTTGGCGTTTTATTAACCATGGCTTTATTGAGCTGTGTTTGCTGTTTATGTATGAAATTCAGGTAAGCTTATTTATTATTGTTTATTCTAAATCCGAACATTGTTTTATTATTCATTTATTATTTTTAATATGTATCTAGGTAGTGTTTAATTTAAGTATCAATAATTAAGTGCATTGCTTCTATATTGAATAAACGAATTTTATTATGATTGGATATATCGTATTTATAAAGATCTATCTCTATTCATATACTAATATGTTTTTAATGTAATACCTATATATAATAATAAACCAATAAATACTGAAATTTGTTCAATGAGTATTTTGGTTGTATTGGTTTATAGTATTATATTGGTTGAAAAACAATATATAAAACAAGCCAAGTTATAGTATTACATCGCATCAACACTCAACCATACAATAAATGATGGCATTCTGTGTGCCCGGTTAGCTCAATTGCCACGGGCTTGCTTCACAGCCTGCAATAATAATATAGTATTAATGTTTAAATGCATTGCCACCGCTAAGGAATTCTCTCTTGATGATTGCTGAACACAACTATGAACATAAATTTTATCTGACACAAATAGTAATCAAAATGTATTATGAAAATAAATTAAGCATGTGAAAATTCAGCTGAGTTAAACCTACCAGTAATGAACACATGATAGTTGTACACAGCCTAGTGGAAATAATTTTACTTGAAATTGTGCAAAGCAGGAAGTACTAGGACATTTTCATAGTATGTATAACTTATTACTATTTATATTGAGATTATCTATAAAGTGTTTTAATAATCTCTGGAGACAAAAGTTCTGTGTTTCTTGCAAAATCAAATGATTTTATGTATTTACTTGGTGGTAGAGCTGTGTGGGCCAGCAATGCCTAGAGTTGGTGTGTTCCTGTTATATGAAAGGCGAGTGAGCGTGTGTAACTAAAGGCACAAGGGACATAACATCTCATTCAATGTTGATTGTGCATTGATGTGAATTATTATATAATAATTGTGTTAATTAAAATGCAGTCATTGTTAATTTTATTGTTTTTGTTTTTTATAGAATAATTTAGGTAAAATAAGATGCTGCTGTTTGTATATTCTAATTATGTGTATGTTTTTTAAATGCTTTGGTTGTGCCACTATGCATTGGCCTTTATTTTTTGATATCTAAAGAAATACGAAAAATTATAGTTATATAAATAAATAAAGGTAATATTTTCAATGTAATTTTTAATCATGCAATTTTTTTTTTTAGCGACCTAAAAATGCAACGCTACATCCTAGAATTGGCAAAACGGAGGGGTGTACATATTGATGTTGAAAAATTAGGTCCAAAATATACCGCTCAATCTCCTTTGGCGAAGGAGAATTGTACTATTATGATCCCCGATGTTGCTATTATTCTATAGTATAATTTACTATTACAGCAACATTGTGAAATCATCAACTTTAGTAATACTAGCACATATGTATCTCTAGTACATAATGTACTATTGCTAAAAATTATTTACTTTGTGTTATACTTGAAAGATGACCATAAATGTCGTAACTCTTTTATATAAACTTCCAAACAAACCAGCTACAATCTCCTTTGATATGAAACAAATCTTACAATTCCTTCATTAAGTCACTGGATGCCTTACATTTGACAGAACTGACATTTTCCAAGTGTATAAAATACTGTACAAATCATGACCACACCAACTGGTAGTAAGAATGCCAGCAGCATTTCTCCCTTTGAATCACAACTACGATTCTTTCTTGGCCAAATAAAGAACCAGCCCTATTTTATAAGATTATATGTATTAAGCTATTACTAATATGTATTTTGTAAATGTTTTTAAAACTACAATTTTATAGAAACCTCTCGTTTTCCTTAAGGTAAATAGTGTATAGCTTATTGAAATAAAATGTACCAAAGATATTTATTAAGATGGCATAGAATTTTAAATTTATAGTCTGTATTGCCTTAGAATGTGTCTTCTTATTAGAATAAGCTTCATTTTATCTTAGAAACACAATATTATAGAAGAATTAGGTACTAATGGAGTTTGTTAAACTTTTTTCTCAATATTCTCAATTTTTGATGTACTGATATACAATATTTAATAACATCACAGGCAGTTGGTCTAGTAAAATGAGGAATAATTTATGTATGAGATTTATATTCCCATTGAATCAATTAAGAATCAGCCAATACAATATTTATTATATTTTTTTATTTATACATTAAATTTGATTTAAATTCATTTAATTCAAATCAATCATCTGAAGTAGTCCCATGCTTAGTTTCTATTATTGAATATTTCATATATATATATGTATATATAAGTCTAAAAGCACAAAACAGTACTTGTAAGTTATAGTGAGGTGGTGTTAAAAGTCATATTATTATGAACAAAAGACAGGAATTGTCTAGAATAAGTTTAAAATGGAAAAGAGGTGAGGTAATTGTTGTTAAGTATCGTTTTTTTTTAATCTGTTGTTCTATGTGATCTAGCACAAAATTGTACATAGAATTCTAATGTCCTCATTTGAAAATTACAGTAGATGTTCTTTGTAATGTTCCTTTTAGCATAATAAATTTTATGCTCAAAAATATTTAGTATTTGGTAGGTTGAATGAATTATATATAATATAACAGGCACTAAAATAATTTTAGTTCACTGGCAAAACCTGCTTTTAAGGTGTCTCATCAAATATTATATGTAGCTATCTAGCCCTGCCTATTTTTATTAGGCCTATTGTATATCTTACACTGAGCCTAATGCAATACTGGTAGAAAATTTATTCTGAACAGTATTGCTGTCTATTAGTCTTGAACTAAAATATATGTAAACTGTGCCTGGTTTTAAAAATATGTCTAGCTTTTAATGCAACATTTTCAATCTAATTTCATTTATATTCATTGTGCTTCAATTTAATGGCATGGCGCTACTGTAAGACAATTTGGAGAGGTAACACAAAGATAAGAGTTGACTTATAGGAATATTAAGAAAAATAGTTCAGGAATGTTTCTGTCATTTTAAATAAAAAAATATAAGGGCCAAGTATATTTCTGAGCAAATTATTTGCTAATTTTTTTTTAAATGTGCCTTTGCTAAGGTAGCATTAGCTTAACATTCCCACTATTAATACTAATATTAGGCAACAAGGCACATGTTATATAAAAAGACTAATATCCGTAACTTTTTATTGGTCCTTTTAGCACCAGGGTCATAGAATTATTTTCAAGCAAAGAAAATTCTCACTTAATATTTTATACTGAAGTTTAATCTACCGTCTTATATTGATAATGATAAATATATATTGCTGAAATATGCTATATGCATCCTTTTCTCTTTTGTAGCTATATGCACAAATTGTCTGTAGTGAGGACATTGTCAATAGTATATTGATTTACATTGTAACTTGTAGTTTATTTATAAGTATATAATTTACATTTATATGTAGTTGTACTTATATAGTAAAAAAATATAAATATAATTATCCCATATAGCAATATATAATTGGGGGTAGTTATACATTTAGCACGAGATTGTGATAAGTGAATTAGAATGATGTCATACTATTATTTTTATAACCCTCTATACGCTCCTGATACTCTTAAAAGTTCCTAATATTTCATATTATTATTATAAGACGATTTTCGTATAATAATATATAATACGCACAAATTCAATATGAATAATAAAGATGTTGAGATATCGAGGCTTTCGCACAAATAACCGTGCAATACTGAAATCAGATAGGTATAAATGGTATTGTTACCGGATTCGAATAAGCCTGTGTGAAAAGGCTTAATATGCAATTTTCCCTTGTGTAAAATTTTAAGTCTTCATGTAATTGCCGTCGGTTCTCTTTTATATTGCTATCTCTTTTCTATAATACCTTTTGTAACTGATATAACTAAGAGAGAAAATATAAATAAGTCTATAATGTGATGCTAATTGAAAATTCTAAAATGCTTAATTAAGCATGGATTCAATGTGTTCCAATAATAAACGACAATTTTTACATGACTAAAATATCTTAATGTAATTAAGGTATTGCATTTTGATGTCTTGTATTGATAGATTGTTGTTTTTTTTTCTATTGATATTGTTTTGATTATAATTATGATGTTGGTAGTTCAGTAAAAATTGTATATATTTAATATTGGTATACATTTAATGATTTATATTTTATTAATTATCTGTTTCATAAAATCATTTTGTACCTGTATTATTCTTGACTACTGTCCATGCCTTTTTTATACGGTATTGTTTTATAATTTTTTATTTATTGATTTTTAGATATTTTATTGTACATAAGTGAGATTTACACTTGCACTATATATTATCAGTGAGAAATAGCCAGTAATAATTAGTACATTTAGTGTAGTATATAAAAGTAGTTTTAGTTATTCTTTGATTGTATCTATGTTATTTATTTGATTTTAATAATGGAAAATGAAAAAAGGTACTAATTAAAATTTATATTTATTTGTACCAAGTAACAAAAAGCATTAAGCCTAATATTGAATAAAAATTATAAATGAACACAAAATGGTGTAGGTATATGTTTAGTTCTTAATTCTTTATTACTAATATATTGCATACATGCAAATCTTGTTACGTTGTCGTGACGTGGCATGTTGTGACGTAGTGTCTTGGAAATTGAGGATGGCTAACCGATATATTAAATTATTGTTGTTTATTATTTATATTAATAATAATAAGGTAAGAAAACCTTAAATTATACAAGCATACTAGCGAATTGTTTATTCTAATACTAAGCAGTGAATACTCAATTACATAGAATAGAGTTGCTTTAAATAAAGTAAAATCAAAAACTGCTTGTAATGTATAATACAGTAGAACTGTTAAAAAAATCGAATGGAAAGTAAAAATTTAAATTTTGATAATTTTTACTCCTTCCAATAGTATAGCAGCGACACGTGATCTCATTAACCAAATACTAGCATTTATAGGTTTCTAGACCCATATGGTTTTCCAATTCAGTGACTGATGAATATCTAGTCAATAATTATACCTTCAATTATGTAATTGTAATAAATAGGTGACCATTTCTATGTGTTTTATTTTTTAATACACTACCTTCAAATATATTTCCATTTAAAATTCATATTATTACAAATTATTGTGGTCGTATGGTGTCACATCCTGGCAACTTTTCCTATTTGTGTATAATAGGGTTGCAAATAATTTTGGTTTTCCTGGGACGCGTTACAATTTTTAATATATGTATACAATATTAATTTTACTAACGTAAGATGCCGTTACTAATATCAGATTAAAAAAGAAAGAAATGGTTAGATGGAGCATTGAAAACATTATAGTGAAGCAACAAATATAAAATCAAAAGCGAGTGAAACTCGATGCGAACAACATTACTTATCAAAAACTTTATTAACAAATTGTTTATGTCCACGTCGAAGATATAGGGGGGAGGGCGAAATAGCTTTGAATCGCTTCGAGAAAAGATGGTACGGCCGTGCCCGTTTTGCTCGAGACTTGGCTGGGGCACTGCCGTTCCCCCAGATTGCGACACATACTAGTGGTTATTATTCTCTTATGATTCTGTATTCGCTTCTGTTACGTATGTTTCGAGCACCCCATCTGCCTTTTGTTTTGTTATTGGAACATATATCAATAGAGGCAAGAAAAAAATCGCTCTTGCTAAGCTAAAGATATTTCCGAAAGAATAGATATTGAGATATTCTACCTTTATTAATTTTGTTAGTAAATAGATAATATATCCAATAAGTAGAAAAACAGTATCTGAATAATTTTGTCTTGGATTAGAATAACAAAAAAAAAGCTATATTAGGATTCTTCCCCTTGTCCTCGATTCTCTACACACAATGACACCCTTAACGTATGCCTTAACTTTGCGGACGTAGAAACTTCGTCCACATATATTATTTATTATGTGCTAACAGAGGAAAACTGTATTCATTACATAACTTCAATACTTACTAGCACGTGCCGCGGCTTCGGTCGCTTATATTTTAGTTTCTAACGGAGTCTTTATTATGTAATAATTGGGAACATTTAGTTTTGATTTTTATTAGGATTCGCACACTTTCCTGTAATCAATAATGATTTCATGGGATATATGTTATACATCACATATGCCACTACTGTGTATAGCTGGCAATTTTTTATTTTTAAGTCAAATGCTTGTTTATCTGTAAATATATTTCGTGTATCCTTTTTCATTAATCAATTTTATATTTATTACTTTCAACAATGTAACATTATAATGTAAGTTGTAACAAACTACGTAAATAAAGAACACTTTTCAGGCAAATTATGACATTTAATTGTTCGATAATGGACGCAATACTCGGTGAGCGTGGTTTAAAATATTGATATTATTTTCAGTAAATTTTGCGATGGCAAGTAATTTTGTTACTCGCAGTGAAAAGCATTGTGAAATTGAAATTCGAATTTTTAAAAATAAATTGCTATATATTTTCGGTTTCAAACTTAATGATTTCTCGCTTTTTCCCGAAATATATCTTGTTCTATTTATTGTCAGTTACTTAAATCAACAGAATTCAATTCAATGGAATTCTTAATTTGAAATTAATTTCATAGAACAAGAAACTAATTGTGAAGATAAAAACGTCTCATTTTCTCACTACAAAATATCTATGTCAATTAATCGAAATATACGGTGCTAATATTTTGTTTCTAAGTACGAGTATGGCTTAAAATTCAGCAGGGTCTTATAGCTTTCTCGAATTCATGGAATTACTTGCCAGTTCATCGTAATATAATCTGCATTCATGAAAAAGCAAACTCATAAATAGGTCAGAAGACGATCCGTTACATAATCAGGTCTATCAGGCTATCAGGTCGAACATCAAATGTCAAATTTGTAAAATCGTGTGTGCGGAAATTATCAGCTTGATAATTTTTTCCCTTTTTTCGTATGTATTGATAAGATATAAGCTGTTTTTATTATTAACATACAAAACAATTCATTAACTGTTAAATGGTTAAATGTATAAGTATTTTTTAAATTTAGCTCAGGCCGATTACGACAGTTGATCGCACTTATGTTTCTCATTGAAAACCAATGAAAGCAGGCATGAACGAGGAAATTGGAAATTTCGCGTGTAATAGGAATTCCTACTCCCTTTCACGACACGTTCCTGTACGTAAAGTTTTTGATTCGAATTATACTGTTTGAAATATTATATGTCTGTCTGGAGATTTGTTTAAATTCTTACTCGAACTAAAACAGGATATTTTATACAAAACTTGTTGATATCAAATACATTGTTGAATTTATTCTTCAGGATTCTTATAAAATTACTTTTGAGAAAATATATTTTCCTTCCATTGATAACAATAACTATAGCATGTGTCTGTGTATTTATTTTATTCAGTGTCAGTGAAGAACTAAGTTGTATGATGCAAACTTTCTTTCGGAAAGTCTTTGTTAGTGGTTGAAGGACTTAAGTGCTTTTAATACATATTACCAGTAGAAACCGATAGCATGAGGATACAGGGTCACTTCTCATGCTTTTAGAATACAGTTTTGAAGATATCTAATCACGTTTTTGTAAATGGGTATACATGGTACCCAATTGTATAAATAAAGAAAACTAGCCATTACAATATCCAATTTATAATTATTTGAAACGATATCTTTTTTCAAAACTAATTGGTGTAACTTCTACTACGCGAAGAAAATTAATTTTCTCATGAAAAAAATGAAAATTGAATAGAAGCCTTAAAGCTGCAGTGAAGAAATCAAATAATGTATATTACCAAGGAAAAGTCTGCGTCTGTTTACATTTAGGAAAGAAATGTTGGTATATTTTTTTAAGGATTTCTACAGCTAATTTATATAATTTAATTGACTACTTTAATTGCTTTTACTGCGCAAGGTTATATGCAGGCTTGTCAAAAATTTGATAAGTCTCACGAATTTGACAGTCAAATTGAAGTCATTTTAATATCGGGGTTCCGATTTCAAGAGTGAGGGATATACCAGTGTGATGTCGTTCGGCCAATTTTAGGTCCGGCGACTAATCTCCTGGAAAATCAATCCACTATGCTGGACATATCATACTGTATAAATATTTCCGCAAATAAAGTTGCACTCTATTTCGTCACTCTTGTGATCCGATGGGACTGCTAATCCGACATGACCGAAAATACTTCAGGCACACGACATAATGGACTTACCGTGCTTTCTGAGGCACGCGAGTATACATACTTCTAACTTTCCGATTGGAATCATTTTTCGACGAAAATGTCTAATAAATTTTCATCCGACCGACCCAACGTTTTGAACTCGGAAGAGTCTGGGAATCGTTAGCCATTAATAATACAAACCAGGCAGACAAAAATCAATGTAAAACAATATACAAGATTTCAGAGTATACCGAGGATACCGATGTATTAATGGTTTTTTTCTATGGTATAGGTTGGCGGACGAGCATATGGGCCACCTGATGGTAAGTGGTCACCATCACCCATAGACAATGACGCTGTAAGAAATATTAACTTTACATCGTCAATGTGCCACTAACCTTGGGAACTAAGATGTTATGTCCCTTGTGCCTGTTACACTGGCTCACTCACCCTTCAAACCGGAACACAACAATACTGAATACTGTTATTTGGCGGAAGAATAACTGATGAGTGGGTGGTACGTAGCCAGACGGGCTAGCACAAAGCCCTACCACCAAGTAACTGTATTATACAATGATCAGTATTTATTATTATCTATATCGTTGTTTGTAAATGGTTGCATTTCCATTGTTAAATACTCTGTTACGACTACATATAATAATTTAAATCAATATTTTTTAATAAAACGTTAACGAAATTTAGGCTTTATGAAATAAAAATTGTAAAATATGAATTCAAATTGAATGGTAATTTTAGTACTGGTCGAATAACAATTCAGGAATGGTATTAGTTATAAGACCGCCAGGCTTGGGCCTAAAGCGACAAAGTAATACTAGCATTATTAAATGGTTTATTCAGAGACGTATTGAACAATTTTATTCAATAATAAGCACTTTCACGCTTTTAGTATTAAAATATGCTAATAGTTCAGAAGTAAGATTATTTAATTATCATGAGAATCTGAAATATTCTTCGAAAAGGAATTTGAATGAAAAAGAAAGTAATAACAGAGTAAAAATATTTTCGATCGAGTTTGTTTATTTTTAATGCTTCTGTCTTGTTTTTTTTTTTTATAAATAATCCATATCTCAATATTATCCGGAATATAATACGTGCAATTGTAAAAGACGCGAAACGTCCAAAATGTTCTATTGTGCCAACAAGTGATCGTATCATGGCAGCTATCAGGCGTGATGAGAATATAATCCCGTAGGATTTCTATGATACGTGATGCGACTGACAATATACTCTATTATTTGTCCCCTCCTGATTTCGCTTTAACTTGCCTTTTTATCGAGATTAAAGATTATCAGAATTTTCATTTTGTTAACAATAAAGCTGTAATGTAAGAACATTCCAAAAACTCATCAAAGAAAGAAGATTTTGAAATATTAGAAATTAATATGCTACGTTAATAGTATCGTTGCATAGGATAGACTTTTATCAAAATAGCGCGTCAATATAAGTATAGTACGACGTAACTTAGATGTGGCATCGGCAAATTTAATAAAACCGATTTCTGCCGATTTATACAATCAATTAGCTCCCCATCGCGTCATTTGAAGCTATTCTTCGCTATAGATTCTCACGTCAGCTCAACCCTAGAAAGCGAGTGCTTGTAAATCGATGTGTCAGATTGACGAATATATCATAATAATAATATAATAATAAGTCACATGATACTTTTACAAGTTATTGCGTTTGTGTAAAGATCAAATTCACATAGCAAATAAATATAGATAATTTGGGAGAGCGTACTTAATTCGGATGTGATCGGTTTTACGAATTTTGCCGATGCTACATCTAAGTTGTGTCATACTATAGCTTTCAAACATTTTACAAATAGAATACGAAATGAGTTCTAACAGAATAGCGCTGCTGAAATGTTACATTCCTGATTGTTTCGCGTTTAGGTTTCATTTAGATATATCGCGCTACATTGCTGGAACACAATCTATGTTTACTATGCTACTGAGTGCCAAACGCATAACACGAGTAAATCTGAAATACCCACATCGAATAGTAAATCAGAGACCACAGTGTAGTGGAGCAATATAATCTTGATTTCATCGACGTCTGATAACAAACAATATTGACAAAGTTACCACTACATGAAAAATATGGCCAGCATTTTGAAAGAAAAAGACTATGTGTCCTTCTGGGTCGATGGGTCGGAGTGCCAATTTTGGCGGGGCAACGAGATGTGGAATCCCCTGCCTCCCATCCTATATACATTAATAATCTACGCATATATTTAGAGTGGGTCTTCAACACGCCGCAAATACGCTCGCTACGTACAAAAAAAGGTGTCCCATGTTTTCTAAGGGCCGTTTTGGGCCTTCCCAATCCGACCTTGGACTTACAAAATAGCGTCGAATGCATGTCTGGCCTGGGGCGCCTAGATGATTAAGGAGAGGTTAATATTCTAAGGAATGGTTAATATTTCTCATAGCAACAATGGCTTTGGGCGGTGGTGATCACTCATCTAAATATATATTCATATGTTCTCAGAGAGTGATGATGCAGAAAAAGCAAGCTGGGATACGAGAAAATCATGTTGCTTGCGGTGATTTGCAGTTTGCCGGTTGCTTACGAGTTTGCCTTACCCTCGATGCGAACCAATAGATGTTCCACGTTAAAACAGAGTTAATTACTAACTCGGTGAATACTCGTAATGACGTGAGCAAGTTAGACGTATTCTCTATTCCAACTAAATATGCATACAACATTTGACAGCTAAATTGACGCGATTTCATTGGTCGAGAGCTTGAAGAATCTGTGTTAGTCACTATGGATTTGCGAAAAAATGGCTCTTTGAACGTTCACCTAACTGTACCGGAATTTTATAGGTAAAATTAAAGTGGCAATAAGTAGTTAAGCGAAATAGTATTGTATTATAAAAAAAAGGTGTATTGTTCATAAACTCTTAGTTGTGCTCATAGCTGAGTTATTATAGCAAGTGAAATATGTAAAACTAAGGATTGTTTATTTTTATTGTATAGTATAACTACTGAACATAAGTATTATAAATTATAAAGCGTACACCAAAATACGTAGTGCGATACAGAGGTGATTTTGGCATATAATTTTTATAAAAAGTTCTCTGCTTCTCTGCTTTAAAATTACTCTTTCATAAGTTTGAATTTCATATTGGGGTAAATCGTAAATCATTACACAGCATAAAACGAACTCGCTTACCGCTGTCTGTCCCTATGCTTAAATCTTTAAAATTACGCAACGGATTTTTTTAATAAAAAAACCGCATCGAAATACTCATCAAGAAGAGTGATTCGAGACGAAGGTATTTGTATATAATAATACATGGACAATATAGTCAAGAAACACTGACATTTTAGAAGTTTTTAAAGTGATGTCGTAAATAAACAAATTGTATTAAATATTTTGTTGTTGCTGTTGCACCTGTTAAGAAATAATCGCAAGACCTCCCGAACATCGAGCGCTACCAAGAATTACCATACCGTGAGAAATAATCACACCATGCATTCCTTGAAGCTACCACCTGTTGCCAGCGTCGCTGCTTTGTTTCGCAAGACCTCCCGAACATCGAGCGCTACCAAGAATCACCATACCGTGGGGACCATTCAGTGATTTACCGATTTCGTATATAAATATGTAATTCAGACTACAGAACTTCACTTTTTGTTCTAACATCGAACAGACTGTCACGTATATTATAAATTAGAAATAATTAATTGTTAAATTAAATTATTTAAATAAACGTATAAGTTAAATTCGTTCGGTTTCATTCTGCATCCTCAACGGCAGCTCTACGTAATTGGCGCAGTCGGTAGGATGCTCGCGGAACGTTTCGCGTAGAAGATTTCCGTAATCGCGTGAAGCCCCGCCGTAGCTTGTCTAGCTGCTGCATCCGTAGCATCCGAATCTACGAGTAGTGCTGCACGAGAGGTATCCAGACATCGATAACGCAGAGAGACCGAAACATGTTCATGTGAGTACACTAGATTCTTTTTAGTGGTTGCTCAATCCTAGCCTAACTAACCTGTGTGTTAATAAAATTTGCCAAGATTTTTCATTTAAGAAAATCGAAGGAACCTAGGATAGTTATTAGTAGTAGGCAAACTTTCGTAGATAATAGAAGAGATATTAGTTTAAGTAGTATAGAAGAACAAACGGAAATGTCTGAGTTAGACACCATTTATAAAGCCTTAAGGTTGGTACCCGAGTTCGACGGGAACCCAAATGTACTTACTAGATTTTTAAAATTATGTGATCAATTGGTAGGACAGTTTTGTAGTGATAGTAGTAGTGAATTAAGTAGGTGTGCTCTTCTCAACGGAATTCTTAACAAAGTAACAGGCTCTGCTGCTCGCTTAATTAATTCTAATGGGATTCCATCCGACTGGCAAGGCATTCGAACTGCTTTAGTGAACAACTTCGCGGACCAACGAGATGAGACCGCTCTATATAACGATTTAGCTATTTTATCGCAAGGTTCAAAATCCGGGAACCCACCCCCTACGAACTACTTTAAATCTAAAGAAGTAAATTACAATAGTTTCATTGACAATTCTATATACGATGAATATGCCGATTATTACGATCCTTATTTAACAGAGCACCTATTGCAGGAATATATACTAGATCACCGTAAGCGAATGTTAAAGGTATACGAAATCATTAATGAAACCGCCCTTCAGCGTCGTACTGAAATAACCGAGAACATTAATAGAAATGGCATAAAAAATAAAACATATGCACCTGATCAACGAATCTATGTCAGAAATCCCCTAGCTAATAGACAGAAATTAGCTGCCCGCTATACGAACGATACGGTTGTAACAGATTTACCTATACATATTTATACAAAGAGAAAGAGAGGACCCGTACCCAAGTCGCGCCTGAAACGGGTACCTAATCTCCGGAAATTTAGATTATACGGACGCACTAAAGTACGAAAATGCCATTGCTATTCTACAAAAGAACGAAAATAACTTAGCCATTGAAATAAATCATCAAATAAGTTTAAGCAAGCAGTGGGCATCTCAGAGTTCAAATGTTACAGATAGGATAGTAGAAAACCAGAGGAAAATAGAGAACATTATTAGGAAAGAAGAAGATGCAATTAAGTATTTTCATTTAGCCCAGCTACTTACAATACTAGGTGATGACATAGACAATTTGTCACAAGAGTTGTCAAAACTACAGAATCTATTGGCATTCATAAGAGCTAAAAGCATCCATTATTCCGTTCTCGATTACGACACTTATATAGTTATGTTAAATAAACTAAAAGGTTTATACAATTCAAATGTAGTGCTAGATATTAATTTTAGGGAATATTTAGATCTATTAAGATTAGGATATTATTATAAAGATAATGATATAATCTTGGTAATTAAGTTTCCAATCATGAATCCCAATAACTACATCCTTTACAAATTGTCCTTAGCCCCTAATAGTAATGATAAAATTATAATCCCTACCTATCCATACGTAGCAATTCACGAGAAAGATCTACTGTATATAGAGACAGAATGTCCGAAGTACAGTCACGGTCATCTTTGCGAGGACAACTTAAACCGACACTATGGAGAGCAAACGAGCTGCATTCAACATCTTATACTCCAGCAACATATCCATGAAACCTGTCGGGTTACTCCAGTAATCTTATCTTCTCAAGCCATGGAACAATTGGATGATCGTCACTATGTTCTGAGCTTTCCCAACTTAACGAAAGTTCATTTAACCTGTTCTCAAGATCAATACAAAAACCTTCTCGGAAGCTATCTAGCTGAAATACCTAAAGGGTGTGCTCTACAAACGTCCATCTTCACCATCACTAACCACCATGATCAAGTAAAAGGACAAGTTTTGAAAATGTTGAATATAGAATATAGTAATGAAGATCCATACAAAGCGACAGCGAAGAACATCTTGAAATTGAACAGTATAGATTTGACTCACTTACATTCAACCAATACCAGGATTGCCTCTCAAGAACCAGTGACTTTGGAATTGTCGAACTTAGACACGCTCTATCACACGACTATACCTGTCTACCTACTCATCGGTGCATCAGTACTCACTATTAGCATCGTCCTCATTCGTCGCAAATGTATGCATTTAAGAAATACCAACCAGAAGGACAATGAGGCAACCAGAACACAAGAAGTCCAGGACAGCCCCAGAGATCCTATGTCTCTATCAGCACTATTTTCGACAAAAGTCTCCAAATAGCTGCTGATCCTGCGGAGGGAGTTGTTAAGAAATAATCGCAAGACCTCCCGAACATCGAGCGCTACCAAGAATTACCATACCGTGAGAAATAATCACACCATGCATTCCTTGAAGCTACCACCTGTTGCCAGCGTCGCTGCTTTGTTTCGCAAGACCTCCCGAACATCGAGCGCTACCAAGAATTACCATACCGTGAGAAATAATCACACCATGCATTCCTTGAAGCTACCACCTGTTGCCAGCGTCGCTGCTTTGTTTCGCAAGACCTCCCGAACATCGAGCGCTACCAAGAATCACCATACCGTGGGGACCATTCAGTGATTTACCGATTTCGTATATAAATATGTAATTCAGACTACAGAACTTCACTTTTTGTTCTAACATCGAACAGACTGTCACGTATATTATAAATTAGAAATAATTAATTGTTAAATTAAATTATTTAAATAAACGTATAAGTTAAATTCGTTCGGTTTCATTCTGCATCCTCAACGGCAGCCCTACGTAATTCACCCGCGTGAAGCCGGGGCAGACCGCTGGTTATTATTAATTCTGAGAATACTGTGTACTTATTACTTTTAAATACGCCATTTGATTCACTAGAAGTTTTGTCTGAGTATAACCCAGTACGTTGAAACAAACAAACTTTACCATAATTGAAGTATGTAGTTGTATGTGTGTTGTACCTAAATTAATTTCACAACAAACTCTATCTAATTCGCAGTATGACGTATTTACCTAACTCCGTAACAACATTTCTTATACTCGCGAACTAAGCCATCTATACGACTGACACTAAATTCATTTATCCTCTCAAATAGAATTAGGCAGCGAGGGTGTATTCAACGTTGTACTCTATAGCTAAACACGTACGGTTTATTTTCGTTGTTTGTCCGTCAAAGTGTCCAGAAAAGCGTTTATTAAGGTAAAGACGAGCTAAAGTTCACTACGACCTAGATCCTGATGATATTATCTACGTTTATATGTATATTTGAATAGTGAGTAAATTTAGATGCAACTTCTATTTTTTTTTTAGTAGTCTGTAACTGTCCCACTCTCTGGCCTGGACAGATTATCTCATGTTTTTCAATCGCCGCTGATCTCAAAATTCACTTGTGTCAGGATACGAACTCTCTTAGGGCGCTTTTAATTACAATATAATTATAATTTTAAAAGACATTAATTAAATAGATAAAGACACGCAAATATCTCGTCAGTTATTAAATGGTTATTATGAAGAACATTGGCTCCGTAATGAATTTTAACCATTTCCAAGGCTCCACAAACATTGAGGACTAAGTTGTTAATTCCCTTGTGCCTGTAGTTACACTGGCTCCCCCTTCAATATTATTTTACTGTTGACCAATTCGGTAAAATGAAGTAATGAAAATTTAACAGAGACGATCGTATAACAAAACCGAAGGATCGGGCAACTTAACGATGTAATTTCAGCCAATAATATTACGAGGCAGGTGTCTTCAAATAAAATTTGAAAATATTGCTTTTGTAAATATTTTATACGTTTGTCACGTCAATAGTCTAGATAAAAAGCGAATAAAATTCGGAAGTGCGACTACTTATATATAAATATTATAAAGGTATCAAATCTATCCCCGAAACGCGCCGCATAACGCTGCGAAGTCGTTTTTTTTGTTCTAGGTATTAAAGCAAAGAACTTCAAATTTATTATTTTTTTATGTGTACAGGACTTATTTTTATTATATTGAAGATCAAAATAAATATATTTTTAAGGTTTTATTCTTCAACCTGAATTACAACAGTACAACTTCATTTGAGTTATTTTTTACTTTTTAATCCAGTTCCGCTGAATGACGTTCTTTATTACGTCATGTGGTACCATATTTTCCATACGAAGACGTGACGGAAGTGACGATTTGCTTCGACAGAAATGGCCGAAACGCTGTTGCTTTGCCTCAAGAGTTGCGAAAAGGGAAAACACACTGATTTCTTAAAGATGTGATTATACAGGTTTTCCAAACAATTAGAACTAAAATAATCAGGAAGTTGTCGAACCTCATTGTGAGCATATACTTACTTGTCAGTCTATCACCAAGATACTACTGAATTTTTTTATCGGTATAAAATAAGTAATTGTATTAATGTAAAGCGGAGCTAGCCTTAGTTTAGAAATGAATAAGACTGTCGACATAACACAACTATATAATTAATAAATTAATTTTGAATTTCGAACTAATACAAGCGGTGGTAAAACATTATTAATTTAATGTCTGTAAAGCTAATTAATTTACCCAACACACAAAGGTTCGTCTGTTTTACGCTTGATGTAAAGTATGAGCGTTTCAGAAACAGGCGTAACTTATTGTTTTATTATAATAATTCATTGAGGGAATTCCCGTGATTTATTTTCTGTCACAAAGGACATAAAGAAATTGACTTCTTGATGTTCTTTTTTCAAAAATATCTACTAACTAGTTTCTTGGAACATAGCTTGGCAAACGTCACATGCCAAAAGATCTATCCTTCAATACTAAGGAAACATTTGCATTCTGTATTACTTAATGTAATTATTTATACATACATATACCTAAAATTACTGTTCAAATTGCAAAATGTAAGTGATTTGGCAAAAAATATTGATAAATTTATGTTTTTACCATTTTACAATTTTTGACGTTGACACATATATAGACCCAGATTGATCGGTGGATCGAGTCAATGAAGATGTCACTTGTACAGGTATTCAGTAAGAAGAAACTCGAAACTCACCGCAGAACACGATTGTGAAATGTCAGAATTTGGTATGCAATGTTGACGCATGCAAATTAATAATGAAATAGTTATAAAATATATAAAAAACATGTACCACATAAAGTTGTAGTCATTTGTTGGAAACGTAATGCAAACTTATATTTGCCTTTGATTGCATGTTGCTTACGTGCTCATCCAATTAAAAATAAAACATGGGCGACACTACTGTGGGGTCTTGATATATGATAAAAAGCTCTCTATAGACTCCGAAAAGAAAAGGTACGTCAATGACATACTCGACTCTGGTTAATTGCATCTAATACATTGTAACAAAACTCATCTATATTAATAACAAGAAATTCTATTGAATTAGTTCCGAACCATTTCTTATAGTAAAATTATTATGAAACACACGAGTGTCAAATATGAACTATTTCTATACTTTTGATGAAATTTTCATCTTAACACGCCTACAAAATTTATGAATGTTTACTTTACCAATTTAGTAAATTAATATAAAATAACGGGCAAAGTTAAACTAATCGTGTTCCAGAGAAGCAAGTTACAAAGGAAATTTTCGAATCGCTTCCTGCAAATTGATTGGTAAGATGAATTATCTGGCGATGATGTGTCAAATGAAATGCTCTCATCATCCTTTCACTCAAGAATTTATACCTTGGCTAAGGGAAGAAACTGTCTGACACGCTTTAAATATTTATGTTAGTATCTCGTTACTTAAAATATTTATCAATGAGGCAAAACCTCAGTGGTACTCCTGCGAATACTGATCAGAAAGCTTAAGTAATTTACAAAATTATTATCTCGATTAACGGCTGAGTTCGTATGTAGTATGACAGACGAATTTTTTTAACGATCCATTAATCAAGAAAGAAGTAGAACGAACAAACAAATATATACAATTTACAATAACATTTATATTAAAAGCATTTACCGTTGGAATTGTTTCAAAGATTTTTATTGTTTTCGCGTTTATCTTCAAGAATACTAAAAATACGATTTAGGAAAGTGTCTAGTTGATAGGGGTATCTTGACAGATGTTGTCGAGCAATTTTTATTTATTTTGTCTTCTCTTATTTTTTTATTCAAAAAGAATGAAATAAATATAAATTTATACAAAATATTCGCATTAATCAAAGCAAGAATTTTTATTAAAGTATAGCTTTAAGAAGTCTTTATTAGTAGAACAAAAGTTATATATTTTAGCTTCAACGTCAGTTATACATCTTCTTCCTTAATTTTAAAGACAAATTATACGATATATGTATATTAAACGAAATATAATTATTAAAAAAAATGACTATACAGATCACCCACGAAGGTTCGCCCCTCCACGATAATATCCGATGTGCATGAGTGAGTGGAGTTCGTATAGTATACAAGATGTCTCTGTGTGCGTGAGACTATTAAAAGTAAGGATAGCAAAAAAATTTGAATGAGAGATATGTAATGATTATTTTATTAGAAATTAATTAATAAAGGTGTAATGGGCCGCCTTTGTAAGTTAATAGATTTATACACAGCCGTGGTCGTTATCTTCTGCAAGTTCGACTGTAAAATATTATTTAGCTTTATTGAGATCCAGCGTGTAAATTAAATGTTTGAATTTAAATAGTATATGAAAATATGATCAATTTATTTATACATAAATATTTTTAATTTTTATTCGTGAAGATTGTTATTTTTTTTCAATATAAAATTTATAATTGTGCGTTGTCCTAAATAAATATTAATTTCTTTCTCCCTTTCTTTCTATATGTCAGAAATTATGAGAAACATTTTCGTTATTCATACTCATTATTGATTCCGGTTTCTGAAATGAGATTACTTGAAATAATGAGGTAAGTTTAAACGAATAGGTATGATATAAATATTTTTTATTACATAAGTAGGCAGACGAGCAAATGGACCACCTGATGTTCAGCCTCGTATTTAGACACTTTATACCATTCCATTCAACACCATTGCGCACTAATCTTGGAAACTAATGCAGCGTCCCTTGTGGATGTCTTTATACTTAATATTGAGTATTTATGTTTGGCGATAGAATATGTGAAGAGTGGGTGGTACCCTGACAGCTTGCAAGCACCAAGGGATGTGAGTGAATTATTTTTTATTAGTCTGGTGATAGGTAGTAATAAAAATAACCATATCATTTTGAAATCTTGTACTTTTAATGTGTCTATTAAAATATCTAGTTATAGCTCTCGTTATATGTAAGGATGTTGATATCATTATAAATTTTAGCTTAAAATGGTTTGTAGACTGATGTAAGAAAAACAGAACTGACTTTTATGTAGACTAAGACATAGGTTTTAGTAGTAACTGATCTTTTAATGTCTAATATGAAACGATGCTGGGAAAGCTCGTTTTAACAAAATGACTACGGAACATCAATTTTATTTGCTATTCTTAAATAAAATATGAATATAAATGTTTATTTACTAACATAACGTTTAATTTCGAGCAAACGAAGAGACGTGCAAAGCGTGTTTATAATTAATTATGTTATGATATCGTAAATTTAAACTGTACTTATATACAAGTTACTCTTTCGATACAATTTACTTTAAATTAATATGAAATAATATTTCTTCTATGTGGCAACGTCAATAATAAAAAGCCATAAATAAATACGAGTTTTTAACAAACAGTCGACGAGAGAAGTTGTTTTCGACGTCGCTGGAACAACAGTTTCGTTATTCTTTCGTTTTTTGTTTTCGGTGACAGCCTTTTGAGCAAGAGCGCGCTAAAGGGCGGCTTTTAATTTTTTTTACGTTCTTAAAATAACGCAGATGTTTTTAGTACTTTTTATATTCTATAATAAAATTATAAATATAAAAGTTATTTTGGTTATTGATTTGGTACGCTTTTACGTCTTAACTTTTTAATTGATTTTCATAAAATGTTGCATACTTGTTGTCAGGGGTACATTTGATATTTTCGTTCTGTCGTTCAAATCGTACAGTACGGCGGGCCAATTTTAAGGGAGACTTTTATTAGAAGGGAGAGAAATCAACTACACCGAACATAATAGGTTGGGGAAAAAGTTTCTTCGTATTTTATATGAAAATTCAAAAAGTTTTTTTTATAGTTTATTTACATTTGACTAAAGTATGTAGGTGCCATTTTGTGCCATAACTTTTTGCCATCTTGTTGGTAGTGACATGATCCCATTGGTGTAAAAATTTTGGGGCTTCTGATCGAAAAACTGCGACAAGTGGTTTTGGCAGTCCTCTCGTGATGTTAACCTGACACTGCCTAAGGAATTCTGCAGAGACCGAAACAGACGAAAATCTGAAGGTGCAAGGTCAGGGCTATACGGCGGACGCATTAATACCTCCCAGCCAAACTCTCGTAATTTTTGTTGAGTGGCTAAAGATGTGTGAGGTCTAGCGTTGTCATGGTGAAAAACCACACCCCTTCTGTTGATCAATTCTGGCCGCTTTCTCTCAATTTCTTGCTCCAATCTCATCAATTGTTCGCAATACAGTTCTGAATCGATGGTCCTGCCGGGCGGTAACAGCTCATAATGAATGATGCCCTTCCAATCCCACCATACACACAGCATTACCTTGTTGCGAGTTAATCCGGGTTTTGCCACAGTCTGTGAAGCTTGACCGGCCTTTGACCACGATCTTTATCGCACGTTCTTGTCGTATGTGATCCACTTTTCATCACCAGTTATCAGCTTCTTCAAAAATAGTTCGGTTTCATTACGTCGTAATAAAGAATCACAAATGAGTACACGGTTCATTAGGTTTCTTTCAGTGAGTTCATGAGGCACCCATATATCGAGCTTTTTTGTGTACCCAGCTTTATTCAAATGAGTCAAAACCGTTTTGTGGTCAATTGCCAGTTCTTCAGCTACATCGTAACTATTAATATGCCGATCTTGCTCCACTTTTTCAAAAATGGCATCAATTTTGTCCGTAACAGGGCGACCAGAGCGAGATGCATCTTTGATACCAAAATTTCCGGCTTGAAAATGCTTAAACCAAACTTGCGCTACTCTCACAGATACTGCATTAGGTCCATAAACATCACAAATTTTTTTCGCGGCTTGAGTTGCACTTTTACCTTTTTAATAGTAAAATTTTAAAATGTATCGAATTTCTTCTTTAGATTCACTCATTTTAACAACAATGAAAACAAATGAAAATCACACAAATTCCTAATTTGAATTTGGAAGTGCCTTCTTTAAAATTAAAACTTTTTAATTATACCAAAACCAGCCAGATACAAATGGTATAGCCAAAGAGATTTTATTACAAGTTCATACACACTATATGCGAAAAGACTTTTTCCCCAACCTAATATTACAGTAGGTAATAGAATAAAAATTAATATATGTATCCAGTTATCGATTTGTTGCATTTTTTCGTGAATATCGTCTAATTGACCCTCATTTCTCTTACGAATCAACGAATCTAATAATTTATTAGAAATGGATTGCGCGACCACTTGTCTTAGTAATTATCGACGATTTCCGAGGAATTAGAATCGCATATTAACATGTATTGTTGAAAAATAATTGGTTATGGTTTGAAAACTTTTGTTCATCAATTATAGTAGTCGTTTGTGGCCCTTGGTAAACTAGGTTAAATGTGTAATGAGTACTAAGTTGAGTCAGCAGATTAGAATACGTGAATGGTAATCGTGAAGTGATCCAAAAAGGCACGACCGATTTTTATGTGCCTGATATTTGTGTTTATGCATCACGTGCTTGCTGAAAGTAAACATCGTAAGGAAGCCTGCACGGAGAGATGCCTTTGCCAAGCATTTATTCATTTATAGACTGTTACTTTTATTTATACGAGCTACTCTTCCCGGTTTTATATTGGTAGAAAAGGGTATACATAAAATGTTTATATTAAAGAACGAACGTAAAGAGAAAAATAGTCTTTGTTTTTGAACTAGGAGCCTCACGCAGTACAATAATTTTATTATGACACTCTGGTTAATGATTTAAGAAAGCATAGACGCCGAAAATATAAAGAATTATTTTAATTTATGTATGGAGAAATCTGTGAGCTGAGATGTCCCAGTAGTTAGAACGCGTGCATTTTAACCGATGATTTCGGGTTCAAGCTCAGGCAAGCACCACTATATATGTGCTTAATTTGTGTTTATAATTCATCTCGTGCTCGGTGGTGAAGGAAAACATCGTGAGGAAACCTGCATGTGTCTAATTTCATCGAAATTCTGCCACATGTGCATTCCACCGTGGAATATGTTCCAAACCCTCTCCTTAATGGAAGAGGAGGCCTTAGTCCAGCAGTGGGTAATTTACAGGCTGTTACTTTACTTACTTTTTACTTTAATTTTATATATAAATCTGTATAGAGTGATAAAATACGAGATAATTTTCATTTGTTTCTGTTATAAGCGCTAATATCTGGAACAGGGATTATCCTTAAGCCTAAAGGGAACTTTTTAATTCAATTTACAAGCTTAAAAAGGGCGCGTTCTTAATAAAATATTTCGAAAATAACATTTTCTCTGTTAATAATTTAAATTAATAAATTAATATTGTTGTTATTTATATAACACTGTTCATAAGAATTGTATTTTATCTTGGATATCATGACTTATAATATTATGGGCTAAACCAATAATAGAAAGCCGAGATTGCCCAACCACTGGGTTAGAACGCGTGCATGATGATTGTGGGTTCAAATCCAGGAAAGCAAAACTGAATATTCATGTGCTTAATTTGTGTTTATAATTCATCTCGTGCTCGGCGGTGAAGATAAACATCGCGAGGAAACGTACATGTGACTAATTTTATAGAAATTCTGCCGCATGTGTATTTCACCAATATTGGACAAGCGTGATGAATGAATGAAAAGAATATATTCCAAAACCATCTAATCGAGGGGGGAGGAGGCCTTAGCCCAGCAGTGGGCACCTTACAGGCAGTTGTTGTAAATCTATATAATATTATAAATCTTCGTTAAGTTGCCGTTTTAGATATGACATATTTTTGTGGTATTGGTAATGTAAGAATCTTCATATTTCTTATTAATATTTACCGACTTACCGACAGTGGTAACCACTGACCATCAGGTGGCTTATTCAACAGAAAAAATGTATTAAAAAATATAGAAACTTTTGAATTACAATAATTATGTTTATATAATTAAAATTATAGTAAAATATCAATAGACCTATATAACCTTCTCGTTCTCTGTATCTCGTCTTCTGTCAACTGTTTTTTTAATCAGAAAAGAAATGTTCAAAGAATGCAAATTCGTTCGAAATTTAAATTTTCAATTATTTATAATGATTACGGTCGAATTTCGTACTCAGCGAACACTTATTAAATTGAAAACGGGTTGCTTTAATTAAATTCGCTTAAATAAAAAATTCAGAATGAACTAAAAGTGCTTTGACAAAAAAATAAACTTTAAACTTTGCAAAAGAAAACTTCTAGATAAGCTTACAAAGAGTTCTTAGTTCGTTCTTGTTCAAGATTTATCCTAAGTATGTGTTGAACGCTTAAGTTCAACGGAGATAATCTGATTTCAAATTACGATTCATTACAAGAAGTTATCAATTAATAAATAAAGAAGTAGTGGACAACATCACTTATAACCTGATCCCAATGTAAGTAGCTTAAGCACTCGTGTAATAGAAAATCAGAATTAACGACGTTACCACTAATACTCAGACCCAAGATAACGTAAAAACTAATGAACGTTTTTGCAAGGACTCGGCCGGGAATCGAACCCGGGACCTCGGAGTGCTGTACGCATGAAAACCGGTGTACACACTACTCGACCACAGACTTCGAGAATAATAAATATAATGGAAGGGATCACCACAAATTAATATTATTTATTTAATAAATTTTTCATTTCTTTGCGTTTTGATGTTCTCTTTATAGGTAAATATTCTTTTGTTTTTGTATATTGTTTTTTGTGTATACTCATATAAAACTTCTGACACATTTTCTACACATTTTTAAATGGTAGTGACACAGTTGAAGAAAATGATCTTAAAGTCTATTGCTGACCAAAAATTAAACATTTTTACGAAACGAAACGCCTTATAGATCAAAATAATATTTATAATGTGATTTGTATTCTAATGACGAAACATCTGTGAACGTTGTAAGACATTCTGTAGTATATTTTGTATCAGCATATAGTACGAAGTCGGGGCGGGTCGCTAGTAATTCAAACTACAATGATAGATTTTAGCGTAATATGAACGATGTATGTTAGCGCCAGGTGTGTATTTGCATAAAATGATAATTGAATTAATTTCCTCTTATGTAAGGAACCACAGCTTGTAATATCAATTCAAATACTTGAATCTTCGTTTATTAAATGTTATGCAACTCGAAATTTAAGGATATGATATACCTATTGTACGTATGTTACACATATTCACAAATCAGTAAACGTTTGTATATTTCTATTAAATAGTGACAAGCTTTAGCAACATAATTAATAAAAATCAATAAATCTTGATGTAAGCTCATGTATCCAAATAAACTTTTACTTAGTTTTCGTTGACATTTATTAAAACAACGTGCTAATTACAATAAAATACAAAATTCCAAAATTGCTAAGATTATATTTTAATGTCGAGACCTTATATAGATTGGAATAGAACAAACGCAAGCGCGATTCAGAAACCAGACTTTTAATACAAATTTTCAGTACAAACAATTTTGAAATTCAACGGGTAAATGCTGCCTTTCACCATTCAGCATTCTTGCCACCATTCCAAGCGGTCAAGATTAATAAACTTACTATTTTTGATTCAAATAAATAACTTTCAGTATCAGTGACTTTCAAAACAGTTTTTATTATTAATTATTTAATATTATAATTTGACTATGTATCATTACATAGTATAAAACAAAGTCACTCACCGCTGTCGGCCCTTATGTATGCTTAGATCTTTAAAATTACGCAACAGATTTTGATGCGGGTCTTTTAATGATTCGAGAAGAAGGTTTTTGAATGTAATACATGGACAATATAGCAAAGAGATAATGAGAATTTTAAAAGTTTCCAATGTGATGTCGTGAGTTAACAAATTCTGTAGTATATGAAGTATCAGCATTGCACCCTTGTGTAACTGAGGCGGGTCGCTCGTTGTACATTGAAATTATTAACTTGTTGAAATTATGTTGATGCCCCTTTCACGTGGCCCATGGCAGAATCCCATCCCGAAAAACCGGACTGCAAGTTACATATCATTTTAGTTTCCAAGGTTCGTTTTACATTTGTAATGTAAGCAAAAGGTTGATATTTCTCATGCTATGTACATATATGGAAGATCCACTTTTACCAAACCAAGTGATTTGGTTAGGTTATGGGTTCCTTGGTTTATAGGATATAAACTTAGAATGGGCGATTACACAGCTATGTGGCATGTTTATTTATTCTCGGCTTGTAAAGAACCGTGGAATGGTGTCGTAATGGATATTGAAAATGCTATAAGATGCTTTTTGTTAGGGCGCTTTGTAAAATAGTACGGATAACTGTAAGTCACTTTGTAATACTTACAAGTCTTTACTACTAAATCCAGCTTCATGAAATATAAATATTTCTTAGACATTTTCTGCCTCGCACAACCACTTTGTGGAACCAACTTTCGCCGGCGGTTTTTCCGAAACGATACGATATGGGAACCTTCAAGAAAAGAGTGTACTCCTTCCTTAAAGGTCGGCAACGCACCTGCAATCCCCCTGGTATTGCAGATGTTCATGGGCGGTGGTAGTCACATTCCATCAGGTGAGCATCCTGCGCGTATGCGTATTTTGAAAAAGATATATTCCATAGGTGTCAGAAAATAATTTATTTTAATTAAGTACCAGTTCTTGCCCTTATGCGCGGGGTAGTGTGCCAAAGCCTACGTCTTTCCTTAAAGTTCAAGTTTGCTGCGCACCAAATTTCATCAAATTCGTTACATTTGTTGGTCATGAAAGAGCGACAGACAAACAGAGTTACTTTTCACATTTATAATGTTAATAAAGATTTATCATGCGTACTATGAATATATCAAGATTTATTGCGATAGCGTATATGTTTTTATATATATTTATAATCCTTGACTGACTGTATTTTTTATTAAGCTAGATTATGGATACGAGTGTCCTTGATGTAGGTTTACGTGTAAGTTATTTCCACGCTAAATCATATTTATTTATATTTCAGAACAGATAAAAAAATATGATGTAGGTACGTGACTTTCGAGCGTTTCTGTATCGTTTGACGTTTGTGGTTACCGCTTTTTAGGTGACTACAAAAAAGGAGGAATTTTGCAATGTTGATATTTTTTTTTATGTATGTTTCGACAGAACACCTCAAATAGTATTTCAAAAGAGTTTAAAATCTAAATATTATGTTTTGATTTACTACCACTGGTTTAATGTTACCACTGGTTGGGAATGTAAATTCTAAAGATAATTGACGATCTCCGTGGTCGAGTAGGGCATGGCCGTAGGCAGGCGGGGGTTTTGGGGGTTCAAAACCCCCCCGAAATTTTTTCGCTAATCGCTATCGTATTTTCAAAAAAATATTTTGCGCTAATTAAACAAACAAACAACAACAACAAACAACAACAACAAACAAATTTATTGATTTTTTCAGAAAATTAAGCTGTTTAACAAAATGAATGATTTTACGCAAAGACTAGACTAGAGGTAATAATAATCATACCCTTTGTCACATTTTATTAAGATACTAATTTTTGATGTCATAATGTCACGTTAGTAATTTTAAATACTAAAGAAGATAAACCTTTTACAAAGTGACATTACATTTTGAAATGTGTAAGACAGATTGTAAAATTTCTGATACATTCTTCATATACAGGGTTATTGGTAATTCGACGTATATCCGTTAGGGGGTGATAGAGGTGACTATTTGAAATGATTTTGCATAATCTAAAAGTAAACCATTTCTGAGTTATCATGTTTTTTAGCTTTTTTCAATTTGTTTAAAAGAAGTATCAATTAAACCTATTTTTTTCTTTTATTTTATAAAAACGATTAAACACTGGATATTTGTCAATAATTAAACAATTATTATATAAATTATTGGTCCAAATTTAAAAATGCGAGATGGAAAACGAAATTATTTCAATATTTTTTTGATTTTTTTTCCTCAAAAATGCCTTAGAAACTAAAAAAATCATTATAATAAATCTTGGCCTTATTTTAAAATATACCCGTTTTCTTAGCTTTCCAGAAATTTATAAAAAGAAGGAAATTATTTCAAATCAATCGAAATAAAATGATCAGAAAGGACGTTGGTGGAAATTCGTAGTCGAACATGAACGAATTCGTACTAAAGGTCGCTCTTTAAAATTCCCTCAAAATTAACTAAAAATAACATTTTGTATTATATCTTAAATAAAGTATTAATAATTGAATCCGAGATACTCTCTATAAAAGAGCACAGCACACACAGCATGTTCTACAGTGTATAATGCAGAATTCTATCCTCACCTCCTAACGGATATACGTCAAATTAGCAATAACCCTGTATATTTTATTGAGAATATTCATACTATATTATTAAAAAAACAGATAGTCGGCGCTCTTTACCGAATAGTCGCCGACTACGAAAGCAGCTGAACTCCTGGAAGACTACTTTGGTGCATCCTATCCCTAAATAGAGCAACCGCCCAGACCCGTCCAATTATTATAGGCCAATAGCCATCACCTCCTTGTTTCGTTTCCATCGGGGTCGTTCAGCCAGTGATCTTCTAGATTACCTTAGTTATAGATGGGCGGAAGCACTTGAGAGCAAGTGGGAGGCATTGGCGGCCAGTCTGGACATAGCGAAGGCCTTCGATAGCGTATGGCACAAAGCGCTTCTTTCGAAGCTCCCTTCCAACGGGCTTACCGGGAAATTATGCAATTGGATCACCAGTTTTTTGGCAGATCGGACCGTTAAAGTCGTTATATGGTGCATGCTCTGATTTAAAATTCGTTAATGCCTGTGTTGCACAAGGCTGCGCTCTATCACCCACTCTGTTTAATCTGCATATCAATGAATTGTTGCAAATCTGTAACATTCACTGCTATGCAGATGACAGTACTGTAGACACCTCATACAACGGCCGGGCTAATATTTCTCGGGAAAACGACGGAAAAAACCAGAACAAACTTGTGTCTGAAATCGAGTCTTATTTAACAAAGTCTCTAACTGGGGCCGGCTAAAGTCGGCCGGCCGAGTAGTCCCTAGGCTCACTTAGTAGTTTCGGACCTCCTGGCAAAAATTAGTCCACTTCAACCCCAAAAAGAGGCAAGTTTGCGCGTTAGCTGCTAAAAAATTACCATTTCTCGTATCTCCACGATTTCAGAAGATTCCAATAGCCGCCACAGCTAGTATTGGAATACTTAACGTGGATATTTCGAGTCTCGTTCAGTTCCGCGGTCAATTGGAACGCAAAGCCAAATTGGCATCATAAAAGCTCGGTGTGCTCAGCAAACCATGACAGTATTTCACGCCGGCCCATCTCTTAAAACTATACAAGGCTCAAATTGAACCCCACATGGAATATTGCTCACAACTCTGGGCGGGTGCTCCCCAATACCAGCCTCTTCCGTTTGTCCGTATCCAACAAGCTAAAGGATCAAGCCGACCTGCTTGATCCTTTAGCTTTGCGTAGAGATGTTAGATCACTCTGCATCTTCTACTTTCGAATATTTCACAGAAAATGTTCGGACGCATTGTTTGAATTAATCCCGGCTGCGGAATTTCACCTTCGGACAACTCGTCAAAATTCTAAGTTTCACCCGCACAACCTTAATGTTCAAAAAACCACAACATCACGATTTTTAAGACATTTTTCTATGTTGCACAACCACTCTGTTGCACCAGCATTCGCCGACGCTTTTTCCGAACCGATACGACTTGGGAACCTTAAAAAAAAGAGCGTATTCCTTCCTCAAAGGCCGGTAACGCACCTGCAAGCCCCGCAGATGTCCATGGGCGATGGTAATCATTTTCCATCAGGTGAGCCTCATGCTCGTTTGCCCCCTTTAACATAAAATAAGTCGTCGGTTGTCTTTTAAATAAATGTGTATAAATTAAGTCTCATTTTAATATACCTACTTATGCTTATTTTTTAAAAAAACCTGTTGCTTTTTTTTCCTGGAGCACTTGATTTAGCAATTGATTTCTGTATAATTTCGTTGCGGACTAATAGTATTGCTTATAGGTATTGCTTTGTTACATATTGCTTTGTATATTACAATCCGCTGCGAACTGTGCAATTCTAGTTGGGATAATAATTATACTCGCCAATTTACCCTTCACATTGAAACTCAAAGGAATATCTAATAAACGGGAGTGTCATAATTAGATGGAATGACAGAATGCAATTTGAAAACAAGCTACGCAACACAGAGCTCGGAAACGGCGCCATCTTGTGGGTTATGTCAATTAAATTCAATATGGCGTCTACCTACAACGTGTAAAATAATGTCTCTTATAATAAATATATATTGACAATGTTAATGTAATCCGCTTAACAGTATGCGATTTGTCGTGAGACTTGTCATCTGCTAACGTTATTCGAAACAAGGGTATATAAACTTATGTATATAGTGCCTGAATTGAATTGGGGGGGCAAATTTGAGAGGTAACTTCATGAACCACATTTTTTTATCGGAATTGCGATTCAACGGGGAAATGCTGCTAGCATTCTTGCCACCCTTCCACGCGGTAAAGATTTATACAGTAACTAGTTTTAGTTCATATTTGTATATACTTAAGCATTCAATGTTATTAATTCTTATGTTAATAAACATGCAAGCGTTTTTTTATTATATAAGGGAAGTACGAACAAAATGACATGATGTTTTGTTTTTTATCATATTTATTTAATTATTAGTATTATAATCAGTCGTAATCGTTTTTTGTGATCTTTATTTTATTGACTATCAGTAAAACAGTCTTTTAATTAGGTAGGAGCTATAATAAAATGTATATTAAGAAAAATATAACGAATCAAAAAAACCATGCTATCCACATAGTATGACAAAATGTCATACCAATTCTTAAGAACACAAATAACTCGTTTGTGGTCTTCCTTGGGACGTCAGTACATGACGCATGAACCCAAAGAAACCTAATACATCGTAACCAACTTTCTATTTCTTTGCTGAGAGCCTTTAAGTCATTCTTGCCCTGCACGTTTCTTTTTCTTGTTGAAAGGGTAATGAGAGCATTTTTTTCGGCTAGTTCAAAGGCAATCTCTTGGAGTGATATACGCGTCAAATCAAAAAGTCATGTTTCTAAAAACTTTATGTGTTCTACTAACTCATGCTCAACTCCAGAATGAAAATCAAGTTGTTAACAATATGACATGGTATGACATTTTGTCCAAACGTAAACAAACACTAAGAAAACATCATACTTCCATGAAACAAATAACGTTGCAATAAAGATAATCGAAATCACAGAGTACTGAAATAGTTCATCGATTTTAATAGAAATAATTACAAACCAACAAATAACTTTCTAGAAAATAGGCGAAACCCAATCTGTATAATAAACTTTTAAACGCGCGAAACACGTTTGAACTTGTTACTGCGATGTGACTGTGACAATGGCGCTCAAAATCTCGCAGGATATTAAATATTGTTCCCGTTACATGATACAGTCTCGGAGATGTATCTAAAACTCACCATTTTTTAATAAGGTGACTATGTCATTTTGACCCTATATGTCATTTTGTCCGTATTTCCCTTATGTGTCCTGAAAAAATATTCTTGATATTGACAGAAGTACCTACAAATAATTGCGTTAGGAAGTTCTTTTGAATCGTCATTTTACAGAACTATAATAAGTTAAGCTACAAAACTCAGTATTTACTCTTTTCCAACATTTGATATAGATTATGTTAGTTTAATACCACAGATAAAGGACACTCTACAATTGGACTGTAAGGTAGACAAATGATCCAAATTTATTAAGATGTTAAAGAGAAATTTATTTCGTGTAGTGACGTAAATCTCGATACATATGTTACGAAATATCTTTTAAATAATCTATATTCATATTATAAATTTGATAGCACCTCTGCCTGTCTGTTCGCTCTTTCACGACCACATCGCTGAACCCAATTTGATGAAATTTGGTATGAAGCAAACTTGAACTCCAGGTAAGGACATAGGCTACTTTTTTGCCTGACACATGAAAACCAATACCATAAAACGCAAGCAAAGCCGCAAGCGAATACTAGTAATTCTATATAATAATGTTCAATAAGGCAATTATTGATCGTGTGATAAATCGAAAACGTATTATGTAATTCCTATAACCATCTTGGCTGAACGTATTCGAACGCGCAAACTTCGGCAAAGATCCACATCAACTAGAAAGTTTCATCCAAGTTCCCTATTACTAATAGTTACTCAGTATAATAACGAAAACGTCTATTTAAATGATAAGAAAGAAATATTGATATCGAAAATCTAATCACGTTGACCAAACATTTATTTCAATCACTGCTGGTAATTGTATAAGAATTTAATTTATCGAATGGCTATACTTGCGCTCGGAAACCGTAAACTGTAATTAATTAATTGAAAACAAATTGAATGGGTTTTATTCGGGATAATAAATATCGTTTGCTTCGAGAGTTAAAAAGGAAAACCCGTTTCCAATTTCTAGAGTTCTTTATTTCTGTAAATTTTAATTTTTTTTTGTAGAACAATGAATTCCGCTTTCAGTCTCAGCTGAGTTTGGTACCCATATGATCCTAAGTCTATTTTAGTTCTTTTGACAACGTATATGCAAATTGTCATGATCAGATCGGTAAGAGGTAATTAATAAACAAATTAACTTTTGCATTTATAATATTAATTACGATATGTGTGGGTATTTTATAATGTGTCACTCATATTTGGGGCAGGTGAAATTTGCACTTCCAATATTATTCAGCTTGACTGCCTCGTTTGTCTAGTTAGTAGACTCGTAATAGTCGGACTGAAAAAGTTATTGAGTATTTCTATTGGAAAAATCTCAGTAATTATCTGGAATCAGAAAGTTGGAATTGGCCGTCGTTGGTGATGCACCTGATCTCTTTCCAGTCGTGTTACATGTGCCGTCTCATTGGATTATCAAATTAATGGAAGAGAGAGTTCACCTGTGTTACATATACACAAATGCAATACAGTATATCCAGCTGATCTCTTCCTTCTGATTGATTGATATTTTTTTTTATGGAATAGGTTGGCGGACGAGCAAATAGGCCACCTGATGGTAAACGGTCACCATCACCCATGGACAATGACGCTTTTAGAAATATTAACTATTCCTTTACATAGTCAATGTGCCACCAACCTTGGGAACTAAGATGTTATGTGCCTTGTGCCTATAGTTACACTGGCTCACTCACCCTTCAAACCGGAACAAAACAATACTGAGTATCGTTATTTGGGAGTAGAATAACTGATGAGTGGGTGGTACCTACCCAGATGGGCTTGCACAAAGCCCTCCCATCAAGTAACTTCTCTCTCAGGTTTGGTGTTACCTGTTTTATTTGTTATAAGGCTTATGGATTGAAACTATAATTACAGAAATTATAAATCTACAATCATAAACGAAAGTATAACATACGCGTACCAACATTGGAGAAGTGTGGTCGAATAGGCTATAACCCTACCTAAATGAAGAGGATTTAATCTTGGTGATGAGACTGTTGTTCAGCAATTTTGAATTGAATGAATCAGTAGTTCATTGTACTATTACAATTCAAAAATTTAGGATTTCATTCATTCTTATGGCGTTAACGGATAGACCCGTTTAATATGTTTTAATTAATATTTTTAATAAAGCCACATAGTTAAAGAAATTCTTAGGAATTTTTGAATATTACGAAATACGGTCCATACTAAACGGATTGGAGCGGTTATCATACTAGCAATATTTCTGTATAGCAAATATATATATGTATGTACATACACAACTGATTGACTGATCAAATATTATAAGGAAACGATGATAAATGTCGGCAAGTAATCCGAATTTCCTTTTAACCAAAAATATGCATTATCTCTGTGTATTTTCCTTATGAAATATGAGTACGTTGAATTATTAACAAACTTTACGTGTGTTACTTATCGAAGATGTTATGATACATGAAAGTAGAAATTGATCCTGTTGTATAAATCCATATTACCTCTTTCTTTACCTTACTGATCTCTTAGATATGATGTAGACATGTTTAGTATTACACAATTTAGGTGTAGAATCCGCAAAATTCGTAAAACCGATCACATCCGAATTAAGTACGCTATCCCAAATTACCAATATTTATGCCTTATGTGAATATGATCTTTTCGCAAACGTAATAACTTGTAATATCATATGACACAATATACTAGTCAATTTCACGTCGATTTACATGCACTTGCTTTGTCGGGTTGAACTGGCGCGAGAGTCTATAGCGACAAATCTCTTGCCGGCGTCGAATTTCTTGCCGGTTCTTCTCGGTAGAATCTACTTTCCGAACCGGTGGTAGCTTCACTTAATTAATTGAAGATACAAAATTGCTTGTAAAAGCCCACTTGAATAAAGATTATTTTGATTTTAATTTTGAATAACTCGTAACATCACATCACCTAATATATTCGTCAATTCGACACGTCGATTACATGCACTTGCTTTCTCGGGTTCAATTGGCGCGAGAATCTATAGTGACGAATAGCGTCGAATGTCGCGATAGGGAGCTATTTCTATTGGTTGTATAAATCGGCAGTAATCGGCTTTATTGAATTTGCCATGCTACATGGATCCATTCAAATACGAACACAACTTAAAACTTAAAAGTTGTGTCGTATTTTTGCATGGATCCAAAATTTATGATTTGAAAAAAGAATGCCAAAATTACCTGAATTTAAACCGCCTTGTCAATGGCGATATTTATTCAATATTCAAAATGAATACTCCAATAACAAAACATTAAACAATTCATGCAGAAATCGAAATGAAAAAATGCAAATAAAAAGAGTTGATCTGTAGTACTCTCAGTAATTGCCTGCAGCCTCCACCCTGATGGAATGTCGGTCAATTTAATATCTACTTTATGGAATCCGCTTTCTAGTATTTTTTTAAGTTTATTTTATTTCTGTAACAGAACCGATTTATCAAAACCTTATTTAATTATTTTGTTTTAAAATACAGATAGGCGGATGATGCCATATGACCGATAATAGCCTAGTAGGTCCGTTAGAAATACTATTAAACTTTTTGTAATCCAATATCTAAAACAAATTTAGGTAAATTTGCACCTCTTAATAATATAAATGTGCTTATAATTGTAATAAAATGTAATTTGTGTTTATAATTCATCGCGAGCTCGGCGGTGAAGGAAAATATTATGAGGAAATCTGCATGTGTCTAATTTCATCGAAATTCTGCCACATCTGCATTCAACTAAGCCGCATTGGAACAGCGTGGTGGAATATGTTCAAAACCCTCTCATTAATGGGAGAGGCCTTAACTCAGCAGTAGGAAATTTACAGGCTGTTACTTTACTTTACTATGTACCTCTTAACAGACTCTTCAATTCTTTAAGTGACTTGTCATCTAACGACGATCTTTCACATTCCAAAGATCTCATAGTTAGAACTTATACTCTTTATTTAAGTTTTGTTTTTCTTCTTAAAATTTTCTAATTTGCTTTTATATTCCACATTACGGTATTTTAATTTTGTTGTTTTAATTTCAATGATTATATAAATTAGTTAATAAAAATTGATTTTATATTTTGTATAGGTAAGTTTGGTTTTTATTTTTGAAGGTGAACCAATGAACACATAGTATGTTACCTATATCACACGTTAATTGTAAGTGTTTAGGGATAGGTTGATGGTGTAACCTTTACAATAAATAGATAAATGAACTTACATCGCCAATGCGCAAATACTAAGTATTGTTGTTGAATCAAGTAAAAAGAAAATAGGTGGTATATGTAACATAAACGTTATATAAATTAGATTGAAAAAAAACACATTATTACTAGTACTTTTGATTCCTTATGTAATGTAATTATTTAAATTGGATATAAAGCTCTCTTCGTTTGGGAAATGAAAATGTAAATTTCATCGAGAATAATCAACAAGAAATAGTAATGAGTAGTAATTCTTTCTCCTTAATATAATTTATATAATTTTATTGTCTGATATGCTGCATTTATTAATGATTTTTTAAATAATCTATACATATAATAGAATTGGAGTGTCTGTTTGTAATAATTAAAATAGTCCTTTTTCACTCAATGCATATGTATACACGGTACATATACCAAAATAACATTTTTTACAAATTTTGTCTGTTTGTTCAGGCTAATCTCTGGAACGGCTGGACCGATTTTGACCGGACTTTCACTGGCAGATAACTGATATGATAAGCAGTAACTTAGGATACAATTTTTTTTGTCAAATTTAAACGCGTAAAATGTCGCGGGCATAGCTAGTTATTAATACAAATATTAAAGGGCAAAGTTAGAAACACAACTGTAAAGGTATAAAATAGAAATATATACCCAAGATGAAAGATATATTGACTTCGCGGTGTCGGAAGCTTACATCTACTTCCCGTGTTTGTACAACGACTGACGCAGTTTCCAAGAAAATGTTTTGCTTGACCTTAGATAAATAGTACCACACATTTCTCAAAACTATTAAATATAGCATTTTAATACTTCCACCCGTGAATACAGGTATATTTTTCTCACAGAGGATCGGTTTTGTGATACAACAAATAATCGCTGCTTGTATTTTTGTCCAAATTTTAACGCGATCATGATTTGTATTACATTGTTTTATTTTGTGTTGAATTGTCTTGAATTCATTTAGACGTGAACCTAATTAAATTGGATTCAATAGCGGAGAGCAAGAGAAAACTGATGATACAAAACAAATGTACCATTGCTGTTTACATCCGAAATTTAATTACATTACCATAGCTGAGCAGTTCGTTGAACTGTAGCTGAAAATTCTTTGAAAGGGGACCGTGAAACATTACGCGTGGCGAACGAGAACCGCCGCCATTTTGAGGTCGTTTGCACCATATAATTATTGTTTGATTTTGAATCAGAGACACGACATTCGTTTGTTTCAATCATAAGCTATCGTCAAGATCTGTCGGTTGCATTTATAAAACGTTATAAATATTATAAATTAGTTAAAGTTAATTTATATGGATAAAAAAAACATATAATAAGTAATACATGCAAGTAGTACTTGTCAGAAAAACCCAATCAAAATGTCAAGGTAGCATAAGATTGCTTCTCAAAATAAGTAATATTCATATAAGATCATATGAAATAGTAAAAGGGTATCAGGAACGTAAATGAATCGTCCGAGATCAACAACGGCGAAATAATTTCGCCATATCCTGTATCCCATTAATTTCGTAATTTTTCAATCACAAACCGTTTCTTTATTAATCTTTACTAATAATCTTTAGTAATATAAGAATTAATAACATTAAATCCTTAAAGATATACAAATATGAATTAAAAATAGTATCTCTATAAATGTTGACAGCATGGATACAATTAAAGAATGCAGCATTTCATCTCAAAAAAATAATGTATAATATATTTTATTTCTGTTTTGTTTATTTCTTTAAGGGTAAATTTTGTTATCATATAATTATGATAACATTTGATCATAACCAAACCTGGCGGAAAGTACTGACACTTGCATAGATGCCTTTTTAATCTTGCTTTGAAGATATTTGGATTGTAATGCTCAGGAAATGCAGACGAATGACATCGTACGTTCTCGCTGTCCGCCTGAGAAATGAAGATGACGTAGGTGTTTAGACTCTTATGCGTCAGGTTTCCGGATGATAGAAGGGTTCAATAGATACTGATTCATGTAACTTCTGTGCGAAAATAACTAATATAAAATAAAAACACCTATTTTCTTTATTATTTGTCTCAATATGTGGAATTTGTTTTGGATCTGAGTCGAAGCGCCGGTGATTGTCGGGAACACCCGAGTTCAAGGCCTCGAAATGATATTTGGGTGAGCCTCATCATAAGTTCTCCATGAATACGTGAATCGACCCGAGGTAAATATTATTACACTTTATATTAGATGTCGAGATGGCCCAGTGGTTAGAACGCGTGCATCTTAACCGATGATTGCGGGTTCAAACCCAGGCAAGCACTGCTGATTCATGTGCTTAATTTGTCTTTATAATTCTTCTCGTGCTCAGCGGCGAAGGCAAACATCGTGAGGAAACCCGCATGTGACAAATTTCATAGAAATTCTGCCACATGTGTATTCCACCAACCCGCATTGGAACAGCGTGGTGGAATATGTTCCAAACCTTCTCCTCAAAGGGAGAGGAGGCCTTTAGCCCAGCAGTGGGAATTTACAGGCTGTTGTCGTTGATGTAAGCACCTCATCTAAGATGTAAAATTTTATTTATTTTAGCTATAGTCTCAATGGATATTAAGTTGATAAAGGATGAAATGTGACACCTAGGAGGTCAAATTAACAGCTTGACTTCGAAAAGTAGGAGTTAATGTACTAGGGGTCTATGTGGAAGTAGATACGTTTTGTTTTGATGGGGTTATATTCAAGATAGAATTAATTTATCCAACTACGTAAAGTTGCCTCTTGTGTCTTAGTGTTCAAGAAATGGTATACATACATACTTGTAATACGATAAAGAAATATGTTATCCGTTCCATACGCGTAAAATAGACCGCCCTGTTCACGTCACTACCACACCTCATTTTTTCCCTTTTCATTCCGTCGTTGTGATCGATTGTGGAATTCCCGCCATCGAACTTTACGCTGAGTAAGATCGATTGAGTATCGGATTGCTTCGAGTAGTCGCCGCAAATCGGAAGAAGCTGATTTTAAGTGTCGTAACCAATTGAAACTTGTAAGTAAATAATTCAATGACAATACTTTCCTCCTCTGTTTGACAACACGGCGAACTTTAATTTAACCCTAATTGACTCAATAGTCAAATCAGGGATTAATGGGTAGACCATTTCTTGAATTAAGCCTTTTTTATAGTCTTCCTCCTTGCTCCTTCCAACCAAGGAGGAGGAGAATACCGGTTACGGTCGATACAGGCTTTGCGTACCCTGTAAAATGCTCCAAAACGCTCCATTTAAGGAGGGTAAAAAAATTTGTTCCATCACTCTAGTCCAATCTGTGTTGGTGCATAAACGTCTTACTTTCCATCTAATATTCCATCCAGCCATGGATTTCCCACGATACTTTAATTCACTGAACATGACATGACATATAACAGAAAATACGCACATGAAAATGTATTGTTGCATGTCATTGTAACCCACTTACTTCGATTAAGTTCCACGTATCACCCGAATATTGTTGTTGAAAGTCATTCAAATCACGTATTTCTTCACGAACATCAAATCACTTGAAGGGAATTTCGATGTCGTTTTTCATTAAGCATACGCATAAACAAATTAGTTCTGTCTAATTTGTCTGATTTAGAACCTCTTCCAAGTACGTAGCTTAAAACGAATTTGTCTAAATTATTCAATATTCAAAACACGAGTTGTAACTTGTTCAGCGAAAGTCGATTTCCTGAATTAGAAGCTTAAAACATTCATACTTTAGCTAATGGGTTTTCGAAGGCATTATTTTCTCTTTTCAACGAATATACAAATAATTAATTAGTATTTTTTTCTTGGAATGGTAGTTAATTTAAAAATAGAATAATAATGAAGTATAAATAATGTATTTCATAAATAGTCAATACGTTTTTAGTGCGATGGATGAATCGGTAAAAAATAGGTGAATAGTAAAACTTTCTAGTAAGACAAATTACTAACATTTAACATGCTTTGTGTATTAAATAAATACAGTATTGAGAAATATTTACATTTTTATAGTAGTATGCTCGTGTCAGAGGTAGTATGGCATATAAAATAAAGAAATATTTATTAATGAATATGTGAGAAAAATCAAAAGTAAAAATTTGCTGAGATTCTTTGCCTCTCTACCTCAAGAATTGTGAGGTTTCCTTGCTGAATCTGCAGTTATTGTTATATTAATGATGTCATAGAATTGCTTCACAAAAACTTATTTAGTGCAAACCCATCACGTAACATCCCTAACCCATCACTTATTAGATATTTTATCGCCAAACCGTGATATTTAGTATTTTTGTGTTCCAGTGTGAAGGGTGATTCTAGTATAGAATACATACAGATATAATGAACATGTTAGCTGTAAGGGTTGGTATCGCATTGGTATTTCTTTCAGCGCCAATGTGTATGGATGACCACTTACCATCAGGCAAAGAAATTGTCAGTCTGCCTACCTTCACTATAAAAAAAAATTAATTACAGATTGCTTTAGGAAAATGCTTTATAAGAAAATGGAATATATTTTTAACTCACAAGTTCTGGACCTGAGAATTTAGTAGACCGACAAGGCATTCTCATAAAAATAATTACACAAGCTCATAGAAAACGTCATTGATCTAGAAAAATCAATTTTACTCATCCTGTTAATATATATTCCAACAATAATTCACCTTCCCGTGAAATTTCTGTCGTCCTTTTTTGTTGTAGAGAATTTATCATATTTTTATTAAGGGGTAAAAAAATATGGGCGGTTGTCGGCAAGTCAATATTTTATTATTTTTCATAAAACTAATTACATTTGAATGCTTTGTGCAAGTTTAGCAATTACTAGCTATACCCGCCCGCTTCGCTGGGTATTAGTCGCAGAAAAAAAAAATTCATTTTGTAAGTAATTACTGATCATCAACAATGTACAAATAATAAAGGAACAAATAAAGAGAAAAAAACATGCGAGATCTAGTCAAATTCTTAAAAAAAAAAAAAATATTCGTCATCTATTTCATCTTCTGTAATGACGTTCTCGATAGGCTGCAGATTGGTCATAACACCTATAAAATTATACGATGTTATATAGGTACGATAAAATTTTTAATTAAATTTCTATAGTCTGTAAAAGTTTGCATCAAACCAACACGTACTCTTTTATCCGGTCCTATCGAATATCGATGTTATTACATTTACAACCTTGTCAATACTTGCGAACGTACGTCAAAGCATCCTGAGTATATTCGTGCATATGTCTTGGACTTCCACTGTACGAAGATCTTTGTCCAATATCAGCAGATACTTTATCATTCGATATTGTATCTCGTAAATAAATGTACTCTTTGGCTCTGAGTTTTGATTGGTTGTATCGAATGCAGTTTAATCGTTCGTTCTTAGCGTCAGCGATGAATTGTTAAAACAGTTGACGACACTTCAGAATATGGTTAGATGGATTGTCTCTAATCATTATACGATACGCAAAAAAATCCATACACCTAACTCTTCGATATCACAGAACCTGTCGTGAGAATATTTTGATACAGTCCGAGATAATATCCATCTTCTGCTCGCATAAACATAATTGGATAATCGTAATAATTGTCATACTATTGATGTGTTTCAGCGACACCTTGATTGTTTTTGTGTTGCTTAGTGATAACAATACCTCGTTTTGTAATGTCTGTACCGACAACTACAGCTGTGGCTTCAGGAGCTACGGCAGCATTAAAACGCCTTTCATGCTCTGCATTCAATTGCGTTCTATCTGCATTGATAATGACTTTGAATCATTTGTTGTTTCACCTTCTAGAGCAGTTTTAAAATCTTTTACTAAACATTTATTTTCATAAAGCATAATCCTAAATTTAGCGATGATTTCTCGATTAGTTGTGGTACTGAACATGCATCGAAGATCAATCTTTTTCTACGTTGTCCATGGAATAAATGTCCAGAAACTGGAGATTTTATTTATATACTGGATGAAGTGAACCAATCATATGATACACTTTAAACTTAGACACGAAATTATTGTATTGCACAATATTTGTTGCTCCAAATAATGTCATTTCAAAGCAAGAATTGTAATTTCTAATATGCAGAAGAAAAAAATTCAGACTCCTCAGTAGTTCCCGTAACGTAGATAAGAAGAAGTTCTGGTGGTTCAAACAGTTGTGGTAAATACATTTTGCAAGTGGAGTAGCACTAAGCAGTTTATTTTAAACTACATAGCGTGACAATATGGGCATACTATATTTATTGAACCAATGATCACATCGGGATTTATTGAGGTTGGTTCTAGTTTTTGACTTAGTCTATTTTAATCGTTGATCATCCAGTCCTTGGGCTCGCTCGACTGGTTTTTCAGTATCTCTTGATAAAGATTCTTGTTCGAAGATCTGGAACTTGATCATTACGTTGACTAACGGTTTTGGCAAACTCTCAAAGTAGAAATTCGGATTCTATTATGTTTCTAAACGTATTTTTTTGTTGGTATGTTGTTTCCGTAGCTCTTTTGGATAACGCTGCGCATATATTGTTGATGTTCCGATCTTTTGTTTCTTCTATGTCATGTAGTTTATATTTATATAAATTATTTTATTCAATGATGATCCATGATTTGCATTTTTTATTTCATATTTTATACTTATCAGTTGATCGACATATAAATGCATCGTTATAGTCGTAAGGGCCATCTGTTGGTTATTTTTAATGATACGGATGAAATAATCACTTTCTCCGTGACAAAATACTTGTACGTACTCATTTTCATAACAATCGGTTGAACGGTGTAGATATATTTATATCGCAGCGCTACTTGGTGGCGAGTTACATCAATGGGAATAGCATAATCTCTTTATTCATTTGATCTTAATGATCGATCAAATAGTTTTTGAGTTTATCGATGACACACATACAAACACATGTACTTTTGTATATAGATCTATCTATTTCATCTATCATTTGCGCAAGCACATATTTTTCCTGTATACCAATTTTTATAAAGATCGGTGCATCTGTTCTCGAGTTGTAGCAGAACATACAGACAGACAAAAATGTCAAAAATGGTAAAAATTATGTCAGTCAATCATAAAAAGAATACTTATGACGAATGACGACAAAAATAAGTGTACAAGCAGACTCTAGAGATTTATATAGTAGTATAGACTTAGTATTCACGTGCGATAGCTTTATTATTAGCGTATTTCATGTATAACTTTGGTGTTTCTACACCGATTTCTATGCTTCTTTTTTATGGAATAGTTAATACTGTTAACTTTTTTAATTTGGGATGATTGAGAGTGTTATAAACGCAGGAGTAGACAAATATAATCAGAAAGCTTCGAACTACTAAGCTATTGGGAGTGACACGTGTTATTGTGAGTCAACCATATGAGATAGACAAAGGCTGTTATGTGATATTTTTATATAATTTTAAGGAGAACATTTCCGTAATACACAATTTCTATGTAGCTTTAAACATTAAGGTTGTACACGCGACGGAAGCTTAAAATATCGAGTAGGATCTCCTGTTTTCCCGACATTTCCCTTCACTGCTCTGTTCCTATTGACCGTAGTGTGATGAAAAGTATACTATAACAAGCTCAGGAGTATGAAAAATAATTGTACCAAGTTTCGTTAAAATCCGTCGAGTAGTTTTTGTTTCTATTACGGTTATACGAACAGACAGACAGACAAAAATTTTATTGATTGCATTTTTGGCATCAGTATCGACCCCTGATCACCCCCTGATAGTTATTTTGGAAAAATATTTCATGCACAGAATTGACATCCCTACAGATTTATTATAAGTATAGATTAGGCATTTTTCATCATTCAAACGTTTTGATAGTTGGGAACTAACAGTTACTCATATTAATTACAGTTTGTTTTATTTGAGTCCAACCTCGAATATGAGCTATATTGGATATTGGAATTGTTTTTCTTTTATATGAGATTTTAAATTAATATTGTTATTTTTATTATTACATTTATTTAATACGGAATATTTACCATATTTTTTTATGTTTACCCTCTCACACACTCTCGTGAACAAGACATTCGTAGATAATGTCGAAATATCGAGCTCCACCAAATAAAAATTAAAAAAACATGGCAAATATCCCGTATTAAATAACTAACTATTTTCTTTTTCCCGGATTATTTTTATAACTATGTACGTATGAAGACTATACCGCATAGTACAGTACAGTTATACAGTACCTTTTGATTTGTTATTCACGAATATTTCATAGGGTTGGAGAATACACATGTTACAATAGGTAGCTGGTGCAGATGGCACACTGAGAACACATTTGCATGTAACATGTGCTTCGAAACATGTCTGTAATTTGCTAGGGGTTAACAAGCCATGAATACGAAATCAAAATGCTACAATCGAAACGAAATTATAAATACAATATCGACCAACTCAGACCTATTTAAAAAAAAATGTAAAAGATTTTGATATGATTTATATGAACATAGCATCTATAGCTCACCGCTGTCTGTCCCTATGTATGCTTAAATATTAAAAATGTCGTAACGGATTTTGATGCGGTTTTTTTATTAGATAGAATGATTCGAAAAGAAGGTTTTTGTATATAATACGTGAACAATATATTAAAAAAAAACACTGATAACTCAGACATTATCTACTATATCAGGCCGGGTCGCTAGTATATATATAAAGTGTTTAGCAAAACTCGACAGCTTTTATCATAATGTATAGAATAAAACAACAAACTGCCGTTAAGGTAACGTCGCTTTTCAGAGGAAATAGACTTGTCCTTTCATATAACTGAAAGTGTACTGAAATAGATTCGCAAATGTCATTTTCAGTGTCGAGTTGAGCTCCTCTCGTCGGGTGTTCGATTAAAAGGCGACAGAAACACTTCTATTTATATATTTTAAACAATTTTCGTTTTTCGAGTTCGAACAGTGACATCTTGGTGGTAGGGCTTTGTGCAAGCTCGTCTGGGTAGGTACCACCCACTCATCAGTTATTCTACCGCCAAACAACAGTACTCAGTATTGTTGTGTTCCGGTTTGAAGGGTGAGTGAGCCAGTGTAACTACAGGCACAAGACATAATATCTTAGTTCCCAAGGTTGGTGGCACATTGACGATGTATGGAATAGTTAATATTTCTAACAGCGTCATTGTCTATGGGTGATGGTGACCATTTACCAGGTGGCTCGTCGGCTCGTCCGCCAGCCTATACCATAAAAAAATCATATTAATCGGTCAACATAATATTTCAATTACTATATTTTACTCAAAGAAAAATATATTCAATAATAATAATACAACAACTCACATAAAGACAAACCGCGAGAGAATTTAAAGAATAATTTAAGGATATAATAAGAAAATGAACAATCGAAATCGACATTATAAAATAAAACACACGTCAATCAATTCACCTCCACGTTGTTTGTTACAGTAAACAAATTCCCCTATTTTTATAACATTGCTATTTTCTCGTCTCGTATAAGGAAAAAATGGAAGTTTTACTCCATGACATTTCCTATATAACGATGTACAAACAATATTATATTATGATAAGATCGACCCAAGCGATTTCTGCATCCGTCCGCACAGCCCTAATAAATCTTACCTTATGTCCCCCCTATGTCTGATCCGTTGTTAAAATATTTCCGTAAATAGCGAAGAGTAGGACAAAATTTCAGGTATCAGCAAATTTAATTTGTAACAAACGCAAAATAATTGACACAGAACACTGAAATTGTTATTACTTTGAATTTAAATAACATATATACAGAAATATAATAATGCTAATGTTTTCTATCATGTTGCAGTATTCTTTTAACATTAAGGCTAGTGAAATAAGTACGACGGATATGTGATGAATATACTAACGGTTTCAAATACGTTACGAATTCGAAATTATATCTGATTGTTTCGGATAATTTCAGTTATAAATATGTCGGAGATGTCAATAATACGGAAGGTGATTTGACGAATCGCAAGCGTTGTCAGTATTTCATAACGCTTCGACGGAGTCTAGATGGGTCGGTGCGAGTCGGCGACACACCACTTCAGTGCTAGCCACCGTACAGCCAACTTGTCTAGAAATTGTCTTACGACTCGTCGTTATCATTTTAATTTAAAAGTGTATAAAAGTAAATTGTTTGAGTGATTACGGAACTTTTATTAATTAACCGCACCCGCATAACGCCCACACATAATGTCTGATTGTGGGAACAACCACTCAAACCAACCACTTCTGCCGTTAAATATAAGTTGAAACAGTTGTAAAAGAGTAAATTACAAGACTTTACTCGTAGCTAATTGTTTGGTATAAGATCTATGAGTGAATAAACAAATAAAAATGCCTTAAAATACAGTTTCAGCTACTCTATTTTAGTAACGGTTTCGGATAGATTTTTTATTTCGGATATCCGATAGTTTCAGTAACGTTTACGAATGTACATTACATCGAAATGAAATACGAAAAATCTATACGAAACTGTAACTAAAAGAGAGTAGCTAAAATTGTTTTTAATGCTTTTTTCTGCTCGGAATACGTTACACTGACAATTCAAACTCCAGCTACGTACGCTATATCTCCAAAATATTCATTACGACATACCAGAGCAGACATACGCATTTAAACGTTAATTTGCAACTGTTTTGTTGATTTCATTTGGAACTGATTTTGTTTTGTTTTCTATTTTTATGAAACGATTTCTTTAACGCGGATTATAGTACTGAACTGTCAAAAAATGTTCCGTAAGGAAACGTAATTAAAAAGCGTTATGTAAACGATTATCTCCTCATTTTTGTTTTATATTTTTAGTTTTTATCAAGTGATAAAAGTGTTTTTATTATATTATTACTATTGACAACTTATTTTTATATTTATATATAAATAAAGACAAGTTATATAGCCTTTGTTGGTACAATTATGAACTATAACAATTTGAAAGTTTAGCCATACTTGGATTAGAACTAAGATCCTTCTGAAAAATAAACAAAATATTCTTCTTTACGTTTAATATTATAATGGGAAATATATACTAGTCAAGATTAACATTCTAAATTATAAATCCCCTGGGATGTAAGGGGGCGCAAAATACACCTTAGTGCCCCAAGCCAACCTCACCTGCCCGTGGTGTATCCTGCCGACCAGTAAACGAGGCTCTGGCGACCGACTGATGGCGGTATAACCATCAACAAAATAGGCGTAGCTAAATACCACAGGCCGATGACGGGCAGCAGTGTCACCGGTGCGAGAAGCTACGTCCTGCGATCGCCAACCCGCCTGTCCAGCGTGGCGATTATGGGCAATATCCTCCATGTGCAGCACTCACGCAAGCCACGGCCCCCAGTTCCCGGCAGCCCCGCTATTCCTCGTCATGGTGGCGACGATGGTAACGGCGGGACGGGGGGTGCTAAGAATCACCGGGCTACGGGAGGCCACCACAATATAACGGACGCACGCTACAACTGAACGACATCTGACATTAATTCGTTTATTACCCGCTAATCAGTTATTTTACCGCTAAGCAATAGTACGCAGTATTGTTGTGTTCCGGTTTGAAGGGTGAGTGAGTCAGAGTAACTAAAGGCACAAGGGACATAGCATCTTAGTTCCCAAGGTTGGTGGCGCATTGACGACGTAAGGAATAGTTAATATTTCTTACAGCGTCACTGTCTATGGGTGATGATGACCACTTACTATCAGGTGGCCCATATGCTCGTTCGCCTATTCCATAAAAAAATCTGTTAATATAAAATTTTATAGCAATTTTACTTCTTTGATTGACTTTTTACAAATATGTATTATTATAAAGCCTTAAATATTAATAGCATATTACTCTGCTTGCAAATCGGTGATTCATCAAATTAGGTCAGACTGAATTTCAATTAGTAAGTAATAATGTATTTATTATTGTGTATGAATTTTTGTGTATTATTAATTATTTTGTTTTATTGACTGGCAGAAAATGCCTTCACGCGTTGAGTCTGCCTTTTCTTCCATTAACTTTGAGGTGGTCAAAAAAGTCTTTAAATAAAAATATAAGACATCTTGTAATCACCTCGTTTATTAGACGTGGAAACTCGCGTATCTTTGATTGTAGAGCTTTCTGCAACCACGTCTACGTAGGTACCACCCACTCATCATTTATTCCACTGCTAAGCAATAACACTTTGTATTATTGCGTTCCGGTTTGAAAAGCGAGTCAATGTAATTTCAGGCATTGGAGATGTAAGGTATGTATGTCTTGGCAAACGTAGTGTAGGACGTCCTCGGGCACGGTGGTGTGACGACTTACGCAAGACGGCTGGCAGGAGCTGGATGCGAGTAGCCCAAGAACGATCTCAGTGGCGTGCAATGGAAGAGGCCTATGTCCAGCAGTGGACGGAAATGGGCTGATGGATGGATGGATGGAGATGTAAGGATTCAAATTTGTAGCAATTGGACATAAGTAGACTATTACTTATTTACAGTGTACCTACATAACGGTAATGTTGACCATCCGATTTATTTTGATACTTTTCAGTCATCCTCTAGCTAAAATACACAAAAACAGCATTTACTTAAAACAGGCGATATAACTAAGCGGCTAGTTAATGTACTTGAATAATCTTGATACATTATAGTCCAGTAAACAATACCACTATCAAATGTAACTGGGCGGAATGGCTCACACTAATCTCAGTCAGGATTTAGTTGAAGTATAGTGAGCCTCGAATATTTATGAACATGGTTAGGCGATGTTCTTACTGTATATACGATTTTGTATTATGTTATTTTTGTATTCACATTGATATATACCCTGCAGAATACAAAAAAAACGTGTGCCTTTCAGGTAGCCCGACACAAGTGATAATTTAAAAAATACGTCTTTCCAAAATACGGCTATCTTTTTGGGTTAGGAATCATACCGCTACCGTATGTTGGGTAAGAGAAAGAGATGCCAGATAGATTGGCCCCGTAACGCGTTACGTAACGAAGGTTTACCCTTCCCTAAGAAGTTATCACTTCAAAATATATGCAGAGTCGAGAATTTTTTTTTTTTATTAATTATTAAATTACAAACCTCATCTAGATGTAAGTCTTATTATTTTTTGGTTTCTTTACAAATATTTTCTTTTAATTGCACCACTGCAGTTGGTTTATTGTTGTAAACCTTAGATTCAAGATAAAAAAGTCCAGACCAATTGTATACCTCTTCTTGAAATCAATTTGCCAGGAAGAAACTCGAAAAGTTTTGGAGTTCCACCATCCACCACCAGCACCAATAAATTATCTTCTGTTACAGTCAAAACTAACGTTCTGAATGAATTGACTGTAACCGCACATCCTCTTAAATCCTCTAAAATTAAGGGCCATTAATTCCTCGTCCTCTCATTACAGTCACTTTTGGTGTCTGCAGTGGATCCCCCTGCTTGTTTTTCGGATTTGTTTCACCCCAGTTGCGACAGTTTTGCTTGTTTACGTGCCCATTGAAGTTAAAAAGAGATTCATCCGAAAACAATACGCTGTGTAATATAGTGCATAGTGACCATGCTTCGTTTACAAAGTCATACCTATGAATGGGATCACGTGGTTTAAATTTATGCACCGATTAAATTTTAAACTGGTTCAGTTTTAGGTGTTTTTGGAAAATATGGTACAATAATATTTTATGGACGTTAAAAGCACTTGCAAGCTTCCTGATTGAACAAACAGAGTTGTTTACACAGATTTTGGTTTTTCTAGGATTAATCCGGTCTTTTCAAATTTCTTGATCTATTTATGAATAAGATGCATAACACATCGTTTACCTGACGAAAGTCTGAAATACTAGAATATTCTACGTGCTACGTTAGCTGTAGTAATGATTTGAATAATACATAATATCTAAGGTAACTGTTAATAAGGTATTTGAATAAAAATTTGATTATACATTGGTGTAAATGGCTTGACAATTAACCTCTAGCTTTTACTGATCTATAATATATGCAAATAACTATTATTAGTATACCACCAAAGAAGGATCAATGTAAGTAATTTTGGTAAGGCTTTTAGACCTACAATTTACAAGCAAATCTTTCTGGTGTCCTGAGCCTAAGACACCGTCACATATGGCTAATTTGTAACTGCACGAAAATAGATTTTTGTACAAAACCTTATCATAGTTTAGCCATTTGTCCAAAATATTTACAAACTATTCTTAAAACAGCTTTCTCTTTTGTCGCTCTTTCTTTTAGTGAAGCGTATTTAAATCCGTTGAGTGTGTAAGCAGAAGTAAGCGGAAATATAGATAGAGAGACAGATAGAATAGAGCAACATTGGTTTGTACTATTTAAATAGATTTATGTAAAAATACAGGATAAGAACTAAAGTAAATTTCCATACGATTTATAATTTAAAATTGCCCATTCTTCCCGGACAATACTATCAAAGACATTCTTGGAATTAATCACGTCCCGATCTTAGCTATTTATCACAAACTCAAATAAAGAGTGTACTCATTGTCCTGCCAGTAGATTCTCCATTCCGAATCGGTGGTAGCCTTACGTTTAATATTATCCTGTAAGATGACAATTCAACAGACTATGTAAAATATATTTTAATTTTGGTTTAATACAATACAACTAAATTGAAGTCCAAGATCTTCTCTATACTATTTTACATTTTTATCCAAACTAATATTACAAAATACGAATGCCCAAGGGAGGACATATGCATATATGACATATTTTTTATGCCCTAGTACCTGACGACTTACCCCTTATAAGCAAGAACAACCGCGGCTGTTCGCTTTAAATATAACCTGAACATTTTTACTCATCTGTAATTAGTATTAGTCATTATTTATTATTCACATCTTATCAACGCTCGTTTCAAAATTATTTATTATTTAATATAAATATATGAACTCGAATTTCAATCTAAGGTAATTAAGTTAAATAATTTAGTAGAAAATTACAAGGGGTTATTATGCTATTACGTTTATTATAAGTATGAAATTGGATATAATAATTAAACGTTCTTGTTTTAGCATATAAAACATAAGTTATTTAATAATAAATATAAAGTATTTAGAGGATAAACCAAAAATGAACCGACATGGCCCAGTAGTTACAATGCGTGCATCTTAACCGATGATTGCGGTTTTTTTTTCTTTTTATATATTATGGGTGACAAACGTTCAGACCATAGTTCATGGAGATGTTCTGCAAAACCAAAGGGCTCACAAGTGGGTTTCCTGCCTTTAAAGAAGGAGTACGCTCTTTTCATGAAGGTTCCCAAGTTGTATCGGTTCGGAAAAACCACCGTCGAAAACTGGTTCCATAACGTGCTTTTACGAAGAGCACATTAAAATGATGAACAATAATATGTATTTTATTATTTCCAATAGCAAGACAGGAGTTTATTGAAGTTATTTAAACAAATGATTGTTTTAGAAAAAAATAGGATAAAAAAATGACTTCAAAGTACCAAAAATAATTCTGAATGTAATTTACTTTAATAGTACCCGCCAGGTATTATTTTAAACAAGTCGTTGGTACTTGTGTATTATTTTCGTTTCAACCGCTCGCCAATTTGCTAATTGATTATCTGAAAATGATCAAGCGTACATATAACAATGGCGAATCAAAGATAAAAGAGAAAATATTGAAATAATAAACGAATATAGCGTCTGTTTCATCATGCGTTATAATTGGCAACACTTCAAAAGGACAATATTTAGTGTTCAATATGACAGCCTGTGATGCTCTGCGGGCTATACTTCTTTTGAGATGGAAAAAGATTCAATTACAGTCTTCCAAAGTCTATGATACATAAAAACTTAGATTAGTGGTGCTTTAGTTTTAAATTGTGTAATTTCAATTACTTGACATAAGTTGTTTCTCTGGTTCACATAAGTACTAAAAAAATGAGGACATTACTTCTATTAGAAAATTGGAAGAATTTTAAAAATCGTAGTCAAATTTGTTAGATTTATTTTATTTTCATTTACTTATAAATAAAAAGTTCAATTCTAATTTAAGTCTTTATCTTATTAACATAAGAATTAATAACATTTAATGCTTAAGTGTATACAAATATGAATTAAAACTAGTTACTTTACAAATCTTGACCAAATCTTGGAATGGTGGCAAGAATGCAGCAGCATTTCTCCGCTGAATCGCAATTCCGATCTTCAGGGCAAAAAACTAACCAGCTCTCCTGTCACCAGTGGAGGCAATAAGGCAAGGTTTTATACTTTTGATGAAGTTTTTAATCCACTACTCCAAGGGCCAAGCGTTTCGACAAATAAATAATATAATAGAGTACCATTACTTATATACAGAGAAATATTCATATATTTTTATTTAAGTTTTTTGTAACAGCAATAACAGTAACAAGTCTGTAATTTTATAATTGCCTGGCTAGCTATGGCTCCTCTCTCTTTTATGTTTGGAACATATTCCACCACGCTATTCTAATGCGGGTTGATGGAATACACATATGGCATAATTTCTAAAAAATTCTGCCATATGTGTATTAGGCACATGTAGGTTGCCTTACGGTGTTTTCCTTCACCGCCGAGCACGAGATGTATTATAAACAGAAATAAAGCACATGTATATTCAGTGGTGCTTGCCTGGCTTTGAAACTGTTACTAAACTATTCATTAAATATTCAGTAATATATATGTACGATTTTGCGTGTATGATCTGAAAAGTAATGAATGTATTTGTATAAGGCTACAAATAAGGTTACCTATTATATATTAAATTATAAGGTTTTTATTTATTATTCCTTATTTAATTCCCCAGAGAACCAGAGAAGCAGGCAGTTAACAGCTCTTAATTTAAATTTTAACTAGAATGTTACCAGTATAATAGCTTAAGCTTTTAAAGTAATACATTGGTCTCGGACTATAATGAAAGTTTGTTGTGATAGCGTTAATTTTGAAGTTAGTTTAACTTTATTTTGTTTTAACGATAACATTAACTTGTATGAACTGTATAATTTTGGATCGGTGCCCACTTTAAAAGTGTATTTGTAGGGAGGCCTACGTCATTTTTTGTCTTATTAAAACTGAAGCAATATAAAACGTATTTTTTAAATTATACTTGGTGAGACGGAATAAAGTGCAAACAAATAATATAAATAGGAGTTATAGTTTTGTTTTTGAATTAAAAAAAAATCAAAATAAACTTTATTCAAATTGTCTTTTACAACCACTTTTGAATCGTCATTTAACAATTAAGTGAAGCTACCACCGGTTCGGAAAGTAGATTCTACCGAGAAGAACCTGCAAGAAACTTAGAAGTTACTCTTTTTCAACATTTAAAAAATACAACCATATTATTTAAATACAATTATATATATGTATGTAATGTATCCTGCCTGGAAGTCAACAGGTATAATTCAAAGCTTTTTTATCCTCTACAAAATCTTGTATCGAATAATATGCCTTTTTTACCTATGTATTTTTTATAAACGATTTGATTTTACGAAAAGGCAAAGTTAAAAATGTCTGCGGAATTTTGTTTTGTATTTTCGCAGTATAATTTCAGGCACTCCTCGACTTACGTCGTTTCAAGTTACGTTGAACCACTTTCTGACACTATTCTTCAATCATACGTCATAGTTTCGATTTCCGGATTGGAAGAATTAATTTGTCACCATCAATGTCATAAGAAGAAAAAACGAAGCAGTATCTAATATGTCTCGACTTACGTCGTTTCGATTTACGTCGCGTATTTCAAGAATCTAGCATGCCGTACGAGAACTGCCTGTATATTTTATTATGTTAACCTTCAAAACTTAAATGTGAATTTGGACTCGAAATAAAACTCGTATTAACATACGTGCGTTTTTTTTTCCAACTGTTTCGGATTATGCTGTGCCCGGATTTATTTTGTGTCGGATAGAGGACAGGACATGACATGAATACGAGATAGTACTTAACATTTAACTTTTTAATTTTGTATAAAAATTAATTATTAAGCTTACGCAAATGTATTCGAAAAATTATTGCAAATTTAAGACTTACGTCGTTTTCATACGGATACCATCATCGGAAAAAAATAAAAAAAAATGGGACCCCACGGGAAGCACTACCTTTCAAACAAAAAAAAAAATTATCAAAATCGGTCCACCCAGTAAAAAGTTATGAGGTAACAAACATAAAAAAAAAAAAAAAAAATACAGACGAATTGATAACCTCCTCCTTTTTGAAGTCGGTTGAAAAAGTGTTAAGTCATGCTTTTTGATTTAAGTATACATCCTATATATAGGTACATTTATATAAGGTGTTAATTAGATATAAAGAATAATACAATATTCAATTTATCGTGGGAGTCTAAGCCATTAGGAATTCTCGTAAATTCCGAATTTATTTTGACCTTCACGAGTTTTGGGATTACGAACAAATTATACATTATCAAGTTTGTTTTATTATTTCGTAAACTTCGAGTTGAAATATGGTAGGGAATATATTTTAGAGGCATAACTTTCGTATAAATAAACTTTAACGATTCAATGATTGACGTTTCATAACTGTTATATGTAATGGATCTGAGAGATAGTAATACTCACTATAAAATCAGCGATGCCCTCTCCGTTTCTTTGAAGGTAGCCAGCACAGTTAACCCAACTATGTAAGTCTCGAATCTGCTGAAGTTCTCGGAGTACAGAAACTAGTATCGCTACCAGCTTGGAGAAATGACTAATGATTAAAGTAAAAAAAAATATTTTCTTGGTGGTAGGGCTTTGTGCAAGCCCGTCTGGGTAGGTGCTATATCCACTCATCAGTTATTCTACCTCCAAATAAAAGTAAAATCTTTTACCATATATATAAAACTGAATATAAAAAAGAACAAAATAAAAATGCCAGTTCATATTTCACAATTAATACAAACATATTTTATTTAACTAGTTAATATATTGCATGCAATGCATCTTCCTTTGCAAACAATTATCTGATATGATTCGCGCCATTTATTGTCTGTTGATAGCGCTATGCCAAAAATTTTCACGCAAGTGCCAACAGTGCTGTGCAAAATTTCAAGTTTATCGAATGTACCACGCCCACACATACTATAAATGATGTAACTCAAACTACTAACAAAACAAGCCAAAATTTTCAGAATTACTTTATTTGTCTTAGTACTTTACAGTTTCGGAAATTATTTCGTTGTTTTGAATTTAAAACATTATTTTATTGATGTGTTTGACTTAATTAATCAAGTCTTTAGAAACAATTTTTTTTGTCTGTCTGTATGTTCCGCTTAATTTTTTAAAATCTTTCGGCTGAACCGATTTTGATGGTACTTTCATTAGCAGATAGCTCATGTAATAAGTAGGCTATACACAAGTTCAGTTCTCAATCAGAATTAGAAAACAATAACCTCAACTTGAAGGCCTCTCAAACCCAGTGTCTATATGATGAACTGGTTGGATATAAAGCCACATTAGTGTCCCCGCTCACCAGTAACAAAGACATTTCGACAATTGATTTGACTGGTGATGACATGGGTTCTTCCAGTCTAGTATTAAGTAATAATAAATTCAAGAAATATATTAAAATTAATAGGTATATTAAGAAAACACAAAAATTGATAAAATCTAGAAATAATTGCCTTAATTATGAAAAAATCTGTAAGGAAAGAAATACACTCAAATTAATAAATAAAATTTTAACAAAAAGAAAAACCGACTTCAAACAAAACACTATTTTAAAACAAATGAATATGCACGAAAAAGTAATAAAAATAATTGCGTATTCAACATATTTTTTAGAGTCTTCCTAAGTTAAATGAAATGAAAAATATTAGACTACTTAAAAGTCGATTAACGATTATATCATGTAGTTATAGTTATTGGTATATTTGGAGCCGGTGTCAGCCACGGTGCCCTTGCCCCAACAATCAAAAGAAAGAAGCGATACGAGCCCCTTGATTGATCCAGTATATTATTGTGTAAAAGGTAATTTGTAAAAAACATATTTGTCAAAGTATTCTCGTATTGTTTTTTGATAGATATACTGTAGGGTTTTATTGGCTGACACCGACTCCAAATATAACAATAATTATAACTACATGATATAATCGTTAATCGACTTTTAAGTAGTCTAATATTTTTCATTTCATTTAACTTAGGAAGACTCTAAAAAATATGTTGAATACGCAATTATTTTTATTACTTTTTCGTGCATATTCATTTGTTTTAAAATAGTGTTTTGTTTGAAGTCGGTTTTTCTTTTTGTTAAAATTTTATTTATTTTTTGATTTTAAGTGAAGCTGATGTTGACTAACTATTTTTTTTTAATATGGATAGATTAAACGTTCCGTTTATATGAGTCAGAAACTACTTCGAGGACAATTTCAAAGGAAACTTGCGAATAAAGCAAAAATAGACTTTCGAAAATGCGGATTTAATACGTCACGAGGCGTAAACTACAAGGATCCCTCGAAAGAGCTGTAATCGAACTCAGCAAAAAAACTTTGAAAAAGACCAACTATATTTCGTACATCATATGACATCACATCACATACACAAAATTTGATTAAAGATAGTAAGAAATTCTGCCCCATATCGCACCCTAACTGCGAGCCGTATAGGAGTTCCATCACTACATAGTATAAAACAAAGTCGCTTTCTCTGTCCCTATATCTTTAAATGTACGCAACGGATTTTGATGCGGTTTTTTTTAAAAGATAGTGTGATTCAAGGGGAAGGTTTGTGTAATATAAAACATGAACAATATAGTAAAGAAACACTGATAATTTTAGAAGTTTGCGATGTGATGTCGTATATAAACAAATTCTGTAGTATATTTAGTATCAGTATTGCACCTGTGCGAAGCCGGGGTGGGTAGCTAGTTGATTATAATATTCGACTATGATAATTACATAAACGTAACCACATTACGGAAGGTGACTCAAATATCCAAATAACCTATAAATAAAAGATTCGACCGAGTATCGCTAACGTGCTCCTCAGAATTGTTCCGTTCCCTTCCGTTCCGTTACTTTGTCATGGATTCTGTGCTCAGAACCTTACCAAACTTTCACCAAATTACCCTTGAAGTATATATTTTATAATAAAAAAAGAATTATCAAAATTGGTTAACGTGATTTTCAGTTATTCACCTATTTGTCGCGCATATACATAATGCAAATTTAAGACTTATGTCGTTTTCACATGGATACCATCATCGGAAAAAAAAATAAAAAAAATGGGACCCCACGGGAAGCACTACCTTTCAAACAAAAAAAAAAATTATCAAAATCGGTCCACCCAGTGAAAAGTTATGAGGTAACAAACATAAAAAAAAAAAAATACAGACGAATTGATAACCTCCTCCTTTTGGAAGTCGGTTGAAAATGATTGAGTATAATAAGAATGTGAAAGATATGAGACAAGGTTATGAGGCTGATGTGACTGCTCTTCAGGCTGAGATATCATATTTAAAAAGCCCCTTAGACACTATATCAAAAAAATTTGAACTGTCCCAAAATGAAATTACTGGTCATATCGCAGCCATGAACAATCTACTAGACTTAAGTAAGTATAATTCGGAGCGCTTTGACTCTCTCATAAACCACTATGCTTGTGATTGTCGGGGCGCTTCTGACTCTGGGGATCGTTCTGGGCTGTGCTCTGGTATGGTGCCTCCATCTCAGTCAACAGCTCATGTCAGCCCCATACCAAGCAAAACACATCATGTTCCTCCCAAAAAATGTACTAAAATTTATAGTGATGGAATGGGAAGAGATATGGGTGTTTTGCTCAATGACATGTGTAGGGGACAATTAGTAACAAATTATTGTATGCCAGGTGCAAGTTACTCACATATAATGAATAGTATTTTGAATTGTACTCATTGTCCTTCTACTACACTAATCATACTAGTTGGGAGAAGGGGAAATGTGAACAAAAAAATTCTTGATTATTATTACACTAAATTATTAAATTTAAATGTAGAAAGAATATTAATGTTCACATTTCCTTATATTAAAGATATGCCACAGGAAAATGCAATTAGGTTTAAATTAAATAATAGGTTACATATAATGACAAATAGTTATTATGTATCAAAAAATGACATCAATAATAAAATTGAATTAATTGATATTAATAATATAATTAATAATAGTTCATGTTTATTGACATGTGATACGTGTCACCTATCAAATTTTTATAAGAGACAGATAGCAAGCACGCTATCATATTTTATTGTTACAAAATCAACCAACTGTTTGGTTGACCAGACAACTGCTTCTATTGAGCAGTATAATAATAATACAAGTTTAATTCAAACGCTCACAAAGTCGCAGGCACTGTTAGTCTAGAAAAAAAACCTAAGCACTTAAAATTCAAAAGGTGAAATAAATGTTATTTCAGTAATGATTTGTTTTTTTATGACGACCTCCGTGGTCGAGTAGTGTGTACACCGGTTTTCATGGCTGCTCCGGCTTCCCGAGTTCGATGCCCAGACGAATGGATGTAAAAAAAGTTCACTAGTTTCTATGTTGTCTTGGGTCTGAGTGTTAGTGGTGCCACCGTTACTTCTGATATTCCATAACACAAGTTCTTTAGCTACTTACATTGGGATCAGAGTAATATGTATGTGATGTTGCCCAATATTTACTTTACTTTACAGCATGTCTGCATACAAATACGATGTTTTCAACGAATAAATTAAATTTAGCAAATAGCACCACTTAAATTGGTTTTTAAGATTTAAATTTATTTCATTCAAGTAAGCTTTGCAAATACTTTTGAATGGTCATTATGCAAGTCTATCATGTCAGATAGCGTCAAGCTTCCACTGGTTAAAATGAATTAAATGAATATTTTATTTCCGTTTAAAGTATAATTTGCGTGTCAAACTGTTTAGTATTAAATTATACTGTAATCTGAAATTAATATTGATCCTATAAACAGTCGCTGTTTGGCAAAATTTCGACAAATAACATGTTTTCCACTCAACTCTGAGATACTGTTCTGAGATGACAAATTAGATTCAAATTAATTTTAAACTTTTTCCCCAAAAATGTTAACAAAAATTTCGAGAGCTTTGTGTTATTTTTCTTTTAAAATTAATATATTTGTATATTGGTGTTTCAAACATATAATTATAAAACAAAGGAAATAAATAAGTCTAATATTTAAAAATTTAATAATGCCATATTATTATTTAGTATGTGGAGCAGAAAGGGTTTGACTAAATTATAAACTCACCATTATAGTATCCACAAAAAAATTGTGTAACTTTAATAGATTTCCATTGATGATGGTGATGATGATGATGAGCCGAGATTGCTGGACGGAGAGCCCAGGTTAGAACGCGTGCTTCTTAACCGATGATTGATTCAAATCTACTGAATATTCATGTGTTTAATTTGTGTATTTGTGTGTATAATACATCTCGTGCTTGGTGGCAAAGGAAAACATCACGAGGAAACCTGCATGTGTCTAATTCCATCGAAATTTTGCTTCATGTGTTCAACCGCATTGGAACAGCGAAGTGGAATATGTTTCAAACCTTCTCCTCAAATGGAGAAGAGGCCTTAGCCCAGCAGTGGGAAATTTACAGGCTGTTGTTGTTGATTATGATAATGATAATGTCGCCCTGACGATATCGTTTAGGGCAACTAATGCCAAGGGACGTCAGATAACTATGCAGGTCATAATAAAGGGAAAGTGCTAGCTAGTTCTTTCTTACGTGCTTTCCAAGGCACGGGAGTATATGCACTTCCAACTTCATGAGTCCAGACAATTACTGAGAATTTTTTGACAGAATAACCAGTTAAGTTTTTCTCGGTCCAACCTAAGGTTTGAATACAGAACCTCGGGGTATCTAGCCACTATATTGTTTACTTTTTATGCTGAAAAAGAGTAACGGTAGAATCTGCATTCTAAATCGGTGGTAATTCCAGAAAAAATTTTTTGAAAGAAGTGATCGCAAAGTATCTAAAAAGTAAATAATTTTATGAAATTTCATATAAAGTGTGTTTGTACTCTAAGGGATAAGATAAAATCGAAGATATGGGTGATAGATATTGTATAATGCATTGTGTTAAGATTTACTTTGTACAACTGCGGTGGAACTGCTGTGCGTGTAATAAATACTATTTATTTCTCCTATTTTTGCTGAATGAAAACAATCACATTATTTGCAGAATAGATTTTTCTGTCGAAGCAAGCAGTCGTTGTATCATTGATATATTCAAATATATTTTCAAATTTTTTCGTCTGGTTTCACCAAATATCTTCAATGTTTAATGTGTCAATATCATAATATTCTAATTTGTCAATATCTGCTGATGTTTATTCAAATGTATAGGTATTTTTTCCGTTACTGTAACTGTAAGAAGTTTCATTTTCGAATCCGACCAAGCATTACCAAAATAGTATATTATACTTTCTTTTTCTTTCTTCTTTTTATACTTCAATATTGAGAGGTTAATTTAAGGCAAAGGTTGATTAACAGTATTCTACCGTATGGGTTTCTATTGAGACGCACAGGAGTCGATATAATTAATTAATCATGACGCAAATTTAAGACCTTTACATTGAGAGAAGACCAAAGATGATGGAAGATAAATTTGCCCAGTAGTGCAATCCTAAGGCGATATTCTCAAATAATATTGGTTTATTTATAGTCACCGGTAACACAAAAGGATGCCTTCAAAGCCATGTCTTCGAATAAGAAATACGTCTTATTATGTTATAGACAACGTTTCACGTGGTTTTGTTCCCACGATCTCATAAGTCAATTATTTTTGTACATGGTCCTTTCATACATTTATTTTGTTCTTATACGTATCAATAGGTGTCGAGATTAATTTTATTCGATTTTCTGAATCACGCTATCCCTTGTCAAAGGTAATAATATTAGATTCGTACTTTAAAATTAATTAACAGTCTTTCTTTGACTTTACAACGAGTGGTGTTTTGTTTAGAAAGTGTTAGGTAAATAAAATACCGATAGACGAACTTTAGACCGAAGAACCGGAGAAAATAACACAGAATTGATAGTCAGAGAGCTCTTTATTCTTGAATTTAAATAGACCTTCAATTTTTAATTTACCTGTTCTACTAGTGCCCAATGCACATACACGGCTTTGTCTTTGTAGTTGGATAAAGGACTTTTTTTGAGCCCCAAAATTTAAATTCGTAACGAAATTTTAAATTCAAATTTAGATTGCACGTGAAAGTCAAAAGCCAAAGTGCTTCGCTCACATGAGGAAGACCTTAACAAAATGCATAGGGTTGACGCTATTTTTAAAATATGTAACCTACGGTAACTTACGAGGCTTTATTGTAAATTGGCTTCTCGACCTGATTTAGGTTAGGAAATTCTCTGGATAATTTTTGCTCACATATTATGACTTGTTATTTACAATGATAGAAAAGAGTAACTTTAGTTTCTTGCCGGTTCATCTCAGTATAATCGACATTCCGAATCGGTGGTAGCCTTATTTAAAATGACAATTCAATTATTATAAAAGCCTACCTATAGAAATTTATTTTAAGTCTTTAAAGGTGATAACAATCTTGACCTAAAAAATATAAAACAAATTAACAAATAACAAAAAAGACCAATTAGAATGATTTAATCAATGTTTTGTATGTTGTAATATTTTATTGCTTAAATTATAAATTTATTAGCTTTTTATAATTAATTCTTTCCATTATTCTACATGAAATATAGTCGCAGGTTTGATATTGACCTTTTGGTTGTTCTTATTCCTAGTACAAACTTTAAGCTTGATTGAAGGGATAAATAGGTAAGTGATAAAAATGGTAAAAATCTAAGATTCTTTTAAAAAATATGTTTAATTTTTCTATTTTGTCATCTCTTTCGAGTAGAACGATCACGATATCCAATTGTGTCTTATTACTTTCAATAATTGACACATTTTATCCACACGACGATACAATAAAAACTATTTTCTTTATTGCAAGTGCCGATGACGTTATCGCCTGCCAGTCTCATATAGTTCATCAGCATCAGCTAAATTCTGTTTTGGCAAAGACACTCGGGTTTCGTGCCACGCTACCCACTCAGCTAATTTAGCGACGCTTTAAGCGACCTCGGATCTAGAGTTACAGCGAAATATTGAGCCGCGATACTATTACATATGAGGTAGGCGTTAGGCATCAACTCGTAATATAAGTCTAGTCGTTTATGTTCGTAATCTCCTTTCTTCGATATTCTATCGACTATGATACTTTTCGGCCTCAGGTGTCTTCTATGTCGTACTGATGTTGCAAGCATGTACGATAAAAAGAACAAATAGCTTAATTATCAATTCAATGAAACGCCTAGCCACTTTACTAAACACACATCCCATAGTTCCGATTTCCGAAGGCGAATTAGTAGCAACATCATCGTCGTCCAGGGAATTGTTTACCTATCAATTCTGGCGGCGAAGAGTTCTCTAATTTAGTCGTGAAGAGGTAAGAAACAGATTGAGTTACTTTCGTATTTATAATATTAGTCTGACATCAAAAGGCAAACGTTTTTATACAATTTGGCTCTAGACAACCCTTCAGGATTTCATTAACAGTGTTCAATAAAATTAAGCATAAAAGGCTTTAAAATCTAAGCGTCTGTAGCGCTTTATAAACTTGTTACATTATTCATTAATACAAATTAATTAATTCTTTACTTGCTTTATTGCTGCCTATGATTTATTACATTAATGTTGTTATTTGTAAGTTATGATATTTTTTTATATTTATCTGATTTTCTAGCTGTACTTTCCAAACATAATTATTCCATTGAATTATTGTAAGTTTTTTTTTATGACATTATTAGGCGGACTAACGGATCAGAGGATGATAAATGGTCAGCATTTCTAACAGTCACCACCACAACCAGTCCTTAGATCGCTAATGCACAATCATTTATGGAAACAAAGGTGTTATGTGTCTTATGCCTGTAAGTACGCCTGCTAACCATTGAAATTGGGATAAAATAAAACTGACCATTATTGTGTGGTGGTAGAGTAAATGATGAGCAAGTGGTACTTACGCAGATGGACTCCTACGAAGCCAATATCCAATAAAAAATAATGTATTCTCCGAATCATACTTTATGCATGTTTTTTTCTGAACCGAAGACTTTTTTTTGTGTGTTATACTTTTTATATATGTGTATGGTATTATAATAAAAAATCACGCGTAAATTGAATTTTTGGTATATGTAGTTGTAATAGTTCACACACACACACACACACACACTACAGTATTCCGGATACCGTAAACAAACAAACCCATGCGTTGATAACGGCCTGTTAGTATAGTGCGAATCGTATTAATACGGTTCTTCTGTATGAATATGGACTTTCGGAATAGTCCTTTCGGATACGATAGATAAACGCCAGGAAGTGATATGCAAATTTGACCCTAATCGTAATAACTTTTGTCGAATGTACACACTAAAATAACTTGTTACGTAACTCAGTTCTAGCATTTCGCAAGTGAGATGCAAAATGAGTTTTGAGTCACATAGGTTCTTGATTCGATTAATACTGATTGCATTTCGCGTAATATGCGGCGCAACGAACAATTAGCGAGATTTGGCGTTGATTGCAGTTAGCACAGAACACGGTTTGGCGTGGGTTCGTTATGTAAATTATTCCTTAATACTTATTTAATCTTTATATATCATAAACTGGCCCATCCCTGTCTCGTACGGGTCAAAAATAAAAATCAAAATATATTTTACTTAATTTGGATGGTCATTTAACAATTATTTTAAGTAAAGATACCACCATTTCTGAAAATAGTAGTTACTCTTTGTCGCCATTTAAAAATATAGTCATGTTAGTTAATTACAATTACATATGGATGTAATTTATAAATAATAATATATTCAAAACTATTTTATATAAATCATAAATATTTGCCGATCGATTGATTCGCTCGTACTGTGCTAATATATCGAAAAACACGTACCGCGTATTTTTCTCCCGTAAATAAACGCTTGAAAAAATACCTATAAATATTTCTAAAAGCACTGGTTCGAACGGCAATATTTATCAAAATATTTTAAATCAATATGATATTTATTTTGATACCGATTCATAATTTGTTTAACTTGATTACAGTTTTCGCCATCTTTTCACCCGTTTTATTAAACATTGGTATTGTGCCATATCTATATATATTGTGTGTGTGTGTGTGTGTTAGCCTAAATTATTTATATATATAAGTAATGAAAATGAGGATGCGTAACAAAATATATTAAATAGCTGCATAGGTTAAAATCAAAATCAAAATAAACTTTATTCAAGTAGGCTTTTATAAGCACTTTTGAATCGTCATTTTACAATTAAGTGAAGCTACCACCGGTTCGGAAAGTAGATTCTACCGAGAAGAACCGGCAAGAAACTCAGTAGTTACTCTTTTTTAACATTTAAAAAATACAACGTCATGTTAATTAAATACAATTATTTCAATTAATGTATCCTGCTTGGAAGTCAACAGGTATTAACTCCACGTTTTTTTATCATCTACAAAATCTTGTATCGAATAGTATGCTTTTTCTACCAATGTATTTTTAACAAACGATTTGAATTTACTAAACGGCAAAGTTAAAAATTTCTGCGGAATTTTATTATATAAACGGATACCTTGCCCCAAGAAGGATCCATTGACTTTGCGGAGTCGGAAACTTGGCGTTATAAGTTTATCCTTACTTCTAGTGCATATACAATGATTATCACTGATTTTATCAAAGTGATCAATGTTACTGTGAATATACATGATATTGTTGTAAATATATTGCGACGCAACAGTAAGTATTCCTACTCTGTTAAAAACATCCCGAAGAGAGTCTCTAGCTCCAAGATTATAAATAAACCGAATTGCTCTCTTTTGTAAAATAAAGACAGATTCAATATCTGCAGCGTTACCCCAAAGTAATATACCATATGACATAATACTGTGAAAATAACCAAAATAAACTAAACGAGCGGTATCAATATCAGTTAGTTGTCTAACTTTTCTAACCGCGTATGTTGCGGAGCTGAGTCTTCCTGTTAGGGATGATAAATGAGAGTGATGATGATGATGATGAAGATGATTAAAAAAAGTGTTACGGTTAGTTCCTGTGATCAGCCATTTGTTACATAACTTATACAGTTGCACATTACACAGTTGTACATTTAGCGATCAAATGACTCACTCATTCACTCGTTCTAGCCACTGGGCCATCAAGAGCTGAGGCCCAACTACCCCTTAACCGATGATTGCGGGTTCAAACCCAGGTAAGTAACACTGAATATTAATGTGCTTTATTTGTGTTTATAATTCTTCTCGTGCTCGGCGGTGAAGGAATATATCAAGAGGAAACCTACACATGTAGGATTCCTCAATTCATAGAAATTTTACCACATGTGTATTCCACGAACCCGCATTGAAACAGTGTAGTGGAATATGTTTCAAACATTCTCTTCAAAGGGAGAGGAGGCTTTAGCCCAGAAGTGGGCAATATACAAAATCTTGTATATTGTCCACTTCTGTTGTTGTTGATTCCCTCATTTGACCAATTTTTTTGAGTACACACTTTATATCCGTGCTATCAGGATTTCTAAAAGTATATTTTCCTTTGCTTGCTTTAAGTTGTTAAAGCAAGTTGTTTCTATATAAACCATTTACTTTAAAATCTTTTAAAGTATGATACCTAAATAGCGTTGTCATGTCACTTAAAATTGTTAAAGTTTTCTAATGCACTCCAAGTTTCCATCTATCGCCAATATTAGGTAAGTTAAAAGTTTTACAGCTAAAATATAGCGACCAGCCATGTTAGCTCATTTAATAAACTGTTTGGAATCATTTTACGATGAATACGATTTTACGTAATTTCCAAGGATTTCCATGAACTTAACTAGTTATGGGATGTTCTCGATTCTACTTCTATCCAACTTTGACTATTCCTCACATAAACTAATCTCAGCCTAATCGCAATTTATTAAACGCCAAGGCGTCATCAACCTTGGTAACTAAGATGTTATGTCCCTTGTGCTCGTAGTTATACTGTCTCACTCACCCTTTAAACTGGAAAACAACCATACTAAGTATGCTGTTTGGTGTAATAAAATCTGATGAATGGATGGGCCAATCTACTCAGAATTAATAATGATCATATCTTATGTCACGTTAATGTACACAACTTTGGAGCTAAGATGTTATTTTGAGTCTGTATCGAAGCTGATCCACACGTTTTTTAAGCCACAACAATACTGAACACTGCTGAATATCTGATAAGTAAGTGGTATCTATCCTACCTTAAATTTGAATTAGCATACGTCTATTCCTTTTTGTAAATTATTAATTTTTACGTCTATCATTTATTATTAATTTACAGTACGTAAATTTAATTTTTAATGTAGTAACACTTATATTTAGATATATGATATTTTGTTATTCAAATACCCATTTGATATGTGATGAAGCTGCACCTAGGCTGTGATTACAAAGTAACCTGAGGCATGTGTTGAAAGTGTCACAAAGTCCGTGTACCGTTGCTCAACGAACCGTTAAGTGGAAGGAAATATGGCACGAAATATCAATACTCACTTCCTTCACTGTACTTCGATGTTCCACACTCAGTAATGTACTCTGAAAGTTTTTATATTATGTTAGGTGATCGATAGTACGTTTGTTGGTCAAATTCAATGAAAATATTCAGAAAGATTTTTAAAAGTACCACAATTTTCTCATAGAAATGAGAGGAAGTCTTCGCCAATCAGTTGGACATTTACAGGCAGTTGATATTCTTACAAATTATCTTGATGACTTGGAATGGCTATAGTTATAGATCTACTTACAGTCTATTATTATTATATTATTATTATTATTGATATAGAGCTGAAATAGCCCAGTGGTTAGAACTCGTTAATTCCATCGAAATTCAGTCACATGTGTATTCCACCAACCCGCATTGGAACAGCGTGGTGGAATATGTTCCAAACCCTCGCCTTAATGGGAGAGGAGGCCTTAGCCCAGCAGTGGGAAATTTACCAGGCTGTTACTATTATTGATATTGGCCACAATATCACGTAAATATTTCGAGATTAGAAAGGTAAATACGAATTTCCTTAAGGCGTGTTTTTTCATCTCTACCCTTTTTCGACCAGGGTCATGACCAAACCACAAATAGTGTAAAGTAAAACAGGGGGCCAATAATAAAATCAACGTAGTGCGATCAATCAAATTGATTTATTATATTTATTTTTATACAAATTGTCGGGTTTTCGATTAAAGCTAACGCGAACCACTTATTGACCCTTCAAAATGAACGGTTCAGGTTATGTATTGCAATAAAAGGGAAAATTGAATACAAATAGAGTGAACGAATGTGACCTTGATTGCTCGAAATAAATCAATGTCGTATCGGAATACTGCCATTGTAATATGTCGCAGCCAAGCTTATTTGGCTTTTAATTAAAGTAACAGTCTGTAAATTTTCCACTGCTGCGATAAGGCCTCTTCTTCCATTAGGGAGGGGATTGGGAACATATTCCACCACGCAGTTCCAATGCGCGTTGGTGGAATGAACGTGTGGCAGAATTTCGATGAAAGACACATGCAGGTTTTCTCAAGATGTTTTCCTTCATCGCCGAGCACGAGATGAATTATAAACACAAATTAAGCACAAATCGTCATCAGTTAAGATACAGGCGTTCTAACCACTGGGCCACCTTAGCTCTTTAAAAGAACAGCTTTTTCTTTAGCAGCTAATTAAAAGACTAGCTTTATTGCATAAAGTGCCGTTGAACTTACCTTTCATTGAATACGCTAATTTCTTTGGTTTGATTTTGGTTAAATTCTATAGAATATTATGGATTAATTTCGGATATGAATTTGGATAGGGGTGTATGGATAATATAACCGGTTTCATATAACGTTACGGATACGAAATTATGTTCGATTTTCCGACTGTTTCGACTCGTTTTGGTTACGGATATTAATTAAATTATTTAGAAATTGTATTTACAAAACAAATAGATTTAAAGTAGAATTCTTTACTTCTCTACATTCGCAAAAAACCCAAATAATAATATTTATCATTCAGTTACTTATAGATACATTTCTTTTCGGATATCCGTTGGTTTCGGTTTCTATGTCGGAGCTCTTAACTCCCTGTGTCTAGGAAATGAATTGGCTGGATGCCATGAGAAGTTGCTCGCGACATACAATTGCAGTACCAGTAGTTAGTGACGTCACAGGCAGCCAGCCTGGCTTGACTGAATGTGTCGTGAAAGTGTTATGAAAGAATCAGGTGAGTATTATTATTCATTATCATAAAATAGTACAAAACAAAGTCGCTTACCGCTGTCTGTCCTGTCTTTCAAATTATGTAACGGATTTTGATGCAGTTCTTTTTGATAGATGGACTGATTTGAGAGGAAGGTTTTTGTATTAAATATATGAAATGAAATGAAATTAAATTTATTTGCAAGAATGTGGTTACATAAGATCTTACAGTAATTATGTCCTTATCATATTCAACCGATTTGGTATGCAAATATTATACTATATTACACTGAATCATGCAATCAAACTACACAATTGGAATAATTAAGGCAACCATCATGTCTTGAATAAAATATCCATACAATAAAAAAATGTCAATATCTAATAAAAAATGAATATCAATCTAAACAATATTGGAATAAATAAATTTATGATTACACTACTTATCATTTAATTGAAAAAAAAAATATTTGTCATGCAGTAAAAGGGACTGAAAATTATTATTAACATTATATTTATCCATATATCCAATTCATATTATATCTTTATTGCATTCTTAAAGAATTTAGTATTTTTAATTATTTAAATATTGTTTTATGTCATAATAGCATTTTTCTAAAAGCCACAATTTTATCCTTATTTTGAATTTATTTATTGGTAAATTTTGTATTTCACCTGGTAACTTGTTGAAAATTTTAATTGCCATATAAAATGCATTATTTTTATAAATATTGAGGTAAGACCTAGGTACATAAATTTTATTGGGATATCTCTTAGATTTGTTAACTTCTGAATTGAGCTGAAAATAATTGGGATATATTTTGACAAATATACAGATATGGACAATATAGTAAAGAGATTCTGTAGTATATGTTGTGTTAGTATTAGACCCTTGCGAAGCCAGGGCGGGTCGCTAGTATGTTATAATTAAAAACAATAAAAGTTAGAAAATTATCTTCTTAAGTACATAAAAAACATTTTTGCGATGTCTCGTTGATTTCATAATGTATAAAGTTTTTAGGACTCAGAATTTAGGTCATTCGATCAATTTTGCTTGTTCAAACTTTTGAATATACAATCTGTGATCCCAAAAGCATGGGTACCATCTAAAAATATCTAAGCGATAATAAATATGCTGAAATACAAACATCTAATATTCATGTATATTATTTATTTTTACCTTATGGATATTTTATGTTACAGGTAAATGAAAAAGACGAATCATTTAATTTATATGAACAGCTTTAGAGGCTCGTTAATCGTAACTCCGAAATAATTGGTCACATTTTTGTAAATAAAAATGATTCATCCCAGGAAGTGAATATAAACGAACAGAAAACGCAGATCATAACTGAATTTCGAGGGGTTTCAAAGTCAGGCAAGCACAACTGAGCATAATACCAAAGCCAAGAAATGTACAATTTGTCTCCCATTCGGCGATGAGGAAAATATTGTAAGAAAATCTGTGTAATATGTGGAATGAAATGTGTATTTACCAAGTGGACGTGAATTTAGATGAAAATGGAATAAACAAAACTTGTAGTATATACTAGTAGTCCACTCATTTCGTCGGAAAAAAGGCGAATAAATGAAAATGAAATTAACAAGCTATTTTTTTATTTGTTGTAGAGGATACCGAGATGACCCAGTGGGAGCCGAGATGGCCTTGTGGTCAGAACGCGAGCGTCTTAATCGATGACTGCGGGTTCAAACCTAGGCAAGCACCACTGATTGTTCATGTGCTTAATTTGTTTTTATAATTCGTGAGGAAACCTGCATATGTCTAATTTCATAGAATTCTGCTATATGTGTGTTTCATGTGAAATATGTTCCGAACCTTCTCCTCAAAGGGAGAGGAGGCCATAACCCAGCAGTGGGAAATTTACAGGTTTTTGTGCTACTTAGAGAAGCTTAACTTGAGTTTCAGTATCCTCTTCACAAATGAAAAAAATAGCTCGATAATAATTTCATTTTCATTTTTGAATGTAGATATATAATGACTGGACTGTATAACTATAGTAAGAGGTGTGACTTTTGACCTCCTGTAGAACATTTCAAGTCAGCTACTTCCTAACAAGATTTATATGTTATTAATAATCTTCCTCTCTGATCCAATTAACAATTGTACGAAGAACAAGTGGGCGAGTTTCAAAGGTCTATAGTTTTGAACTTCCAGTGAATGTTATACAGTTCGGTATCTTCTTACAGTGCCTCGATAATGTTATGTAAAACCCTATTCAGTACATTTAACATATAACATAGTATATAAACAAATTTATAAAATAGAATTACTTTAAATATTTCAATGAAAGCGTTCATTTGAGATTTCATTAATGTACAAAAGGACGACCTCCGTGGTCGAGTAGTACACCGGTTTTCATGGGAACGCCATTCCGAGGTCCCGGGTTCGATTCCCAGACGAATGGATGTTGAAAAAGTTCACTAGTTTTCTACGCTATCTTGGGTCTCGGTATTTATGGTAACGACGTTACTTCAGATTTTTCATAACACAAGTGCTTTAGCTGCTTACATTGGGATCAGAGTAATGTATGGGATATTGTTCAATATTTATTTATTTACAAAAATTGTCCCGTATATCGCTTCGGATACAAGGCAATTAGCATAATTATAAACCTTTAGGAAGGAAACGGTAACAATAATTGTATAAATCCGAGAAAAAAAATAAACTAATAAAACCTAGTTTGCATCTTTGCAAAGTTAATACATTATTTTTAGGACATGTATTCCTATTCCTTTCTATATTAAGATTCCACTGTTATTATTAACTGAATCTTTTAAAATAAAGAAGAAGATATATTTAGGATAAAAAACCATTGCATTTGCTGCAACGCCTATCATGAAACATTATAAACCCAAAAAAGACACATGATCTGTTTTACTTGTTCCGAGTTCGAACTCAAAATCATTGGTTATAAATCACGTATTGTAACAATTGGGTCATCACAGCTCTATACTAGTATTAATAGTAGTTAGTACTAATGTTGTTGTTAATAATAAAATTAGTCCAGACGCTCTAGTAGTTAATGTATGAAACTAGTTTATGCTTCCAAATTTAATAAACTTTCAGCGTAAATCGTATTCACAATTGGACAATTATTTCAAACTAAGTTTCGAGGCTAAAGGGTTTGTAACAGCTTGATCCCTGAGGGCCCTGAACATAGCAACATTACTATTTACCAACGCGCCCAGGATACAATTGTTTGAAAATCTATTTAACGCCCTTGAATTACTTAACGATTTATTTATTAGGTTCAAATTGTTTTTATATGTTTAATGATGCTAATATTTATTTGTGTTCAACGAAGTATTGGTATAAAAATATCACGTTAATAATTTCCCGTTTCATGATCTTATAATATTTATCTCAATTCAATGTAGTTTTTTTCTAAGTAAACCAGATTATTTATTTAGTAAAGCGGATGTTGGCTCGGTCAATAAATTTCTTCTTAAGACACGCACACATGCATATGCACACAAATACATAAGCACACACACACATGTATAAATAAAATTCTTTGAAAAAAGAAATATACTTGAATAAAAATTTGGATTAAATCCTCCTGTATATATTTCAGCTGTACCTATCAGTATTAGCAGTATCACAGATACTAAGAATTTAAAAAAAAAACTATAAAGTAAAACCCATCCGTTTTTTCATCTGTAGCTATTGAATCAATACCCATATCCGAAACATTCTATTAACAAAATTTTACTGCGAAACCTTTTTAAAAAACCCGACTGCAACAACCGACCGTGAAAATTTAATTCAATGCAAATTAAATTTTTACGCTCGGCTGTTATAAAGCCTTTTTCGGTCAGCTTTGTTATCTGAATTTATTAAAAAACTATTTATATTTATTATAAATATATGTATACAAGTGTTAAGGAAATCAGCAAGAAAAACCTCGAAATTCACCGCAGAACTCGATCTTTTAATCAAAGAAAATGATAAAGCTCTTAGACAATTATAAGCATATCACTTAATTATTATCAAAGCAGTGTACCGTCAATCAATTTTAAACATTTCTCGTGTGAATTTTCAAACAGCAATAGAGGTCAAAATTGTGTGTAGCACTTACTTCATTTTACTTTTAACAAGGCGTATCATGTAAATAGGAATAAAGATTTCCTCGCGGCTCATCCTGTTGTTAGTTTTATTTACAAACTCGACTCACTTCACATAAATTCGCCCGAAACCTTAAAGTTTCAAACAAATAAAGAATGAACTAAGATACTTGTTGGAAAGTTTTATAGTCCATGTATCCAACTTACACAAAGTGTACGTTAACCTCGTAAATAGTCATCTAGTTACTAAAACAACAAATACATGTTATCAATCTAAATATGATAAAGTTTTAATATTTTAAATGTGAAAGCATCAGGAATCACCAAAAAAGGACATACTAACTATATATACAGCTATTTTTTTTAAATTAATTTCTCAAGGGTCTAATAGAAGATATATTTGTAAGTTCAAGTTTTTCAAAGATTTATCTTTTTGCTGTCGTAGATTTCAGGCGACATCTCTGTCTTGGAATGTGTCCTTGAAGGGGTGTTATTTGGTTTCATGGGATTCTGCATCCCTTAGGCGGCAGATTGTAATCGCTTAGTCTGTTTATAAAAGGACCATTTATATAATACACAACTCGCCCGCGTCGCTTCCCTCGTTTAGGGTGTTGGTTGTCACGTGTCAGGCAAAAAAGTAGCCTGTATCCATTCTCGGTTCAAGTTCAAGTTCAAGTTTGCTTCACACCAAATTTCATCAAATTCGGTTCAACGGTTTGGTCGTGAGCGACAAATAGACAGACAGAGTCTCTTCCATATTTATAATATTAATATAGATTGATATAGATTATACACGATATCATGTAATAAGCAACTATACTAAAGTATTGTTTGTATGTTTATTTAAACGGTTTTCAACGGCTATCTGTATATTTGGTGTATTATTAAATATTTTATGATGTTATATAACTTCAACCGTTTTAAGTAATATCGGTTGTTCATGATTATGGATAACGATAACATCTCCTGTGAAAACATAAAATACAATGATTTGTTTTACATGGGGAATTTAAACATGTCTTCCTGTTAATATTGCGCCTATAAATAACATATTCATACAGATTCATAACTTATACTCTGTAAACATAGCGTTATTAATTATGGTTTTATGATTGGTATACATTGTGATTAATAAATTAAAAAATATCATAACTCTATCACAAGTACAATCAAAAATATACTTTATTAAAATAGCTTACAAGCACTTTTGGATCGATATGATAAGTAAAGTAAGCTTATAACAACCGATCGAATTACATAATCTGCAAAGAAGAAATGCAAAAATATTGTAAAAAAGAAACAAATTTGAAATGTTTGATTGTAATATTTGTCATTAAATAAAATTATATAATTATAAAATGTTTAGTATCAAAACGGCGATTCACATTATATCGATTATTAATATTTCGAGAGTGAGTTCGGTGGGTTCATCTATACATTTTCATCAATCATTCACTAGAACTACGTTCATCTCTGTTCAACACGCAATACTACACTTAAGGATTGTTGCAAATTCATTTTTATAATTATATAACACTACTAATGAAATGTACAATTATTGGGTGCTTATTATCCAAAGCCGAGACGGACCAGAACATGTGCATCTTAATCAATGATTGCGGGTTCAGTTCAGGCAAGCACCACAGAAAATTTACAGGCTGTTGTTGTATCCAGATTATAAATCTTTTCATTCCATTTGTACGTACCAATAGGCTATTTGACTGGTTTTTAAAATCCATTTTATATTATTTAGTAGAAGTTAAGGAACCCAGTAAAAGTCGATTTTTTTATTTCTAGTAATTATTTGCCGAAAAATATCATATTAAAAATTCTATATTTAAATAGCGCGCAAAAACGTACGTGGACAATATGGCGCTGAAATGGGGTCGGTGGCGTCACTTTCTTGTATTTTAATCTGTGGTACATATAGTAGAAAAGCAAGGTTTACAAGAAAGTGACTTCATCATAAGCCCGGCCAATCAGAAGCGTTTTGTATCTCGTGACAAACGTTTGAAAAAATGCATTTTTATTTATGGATTTTTGAATAAATTAAGTATTATTTTCAACTTTCGTAATAGTAATAGTAATTCGGCATGGCAAAATCTTTTTACGTTTTCTTTTAAGTCTTTTCATGTCGATAAAACCAAAAATGGTTCCTTATCGACCAAATTAAAACAAAATAGTTTATTAGATAACCAAATTTCAATTCAAAAATACTCATCACGACCTCAAAAATTTGATTTAAAGAAAAATGTTGAGAATAAAGCAATGGATGGAGATTTTAAGAATGCAGCTCGCATTCTTTTTTCTAGCGATACCATCGCACCTTTTAATGATATAACGCTAGAATCCTTGCAAGAAAAGCATCCTTTGCCATACCCAACAACTGTGCTTCCGCCCCCGCCTACACAGAACAATTTTTTACAGGTTAAGGATGAAGGTACCTTTGCCGCCATTATGTCATTTTCTAGCGGGTCTGCTAGTGGCATTGATGGTATCACTCCACAACATCTTAAAGATCTTGTGAGTGCCTCGGCCGGTGACGCTGGCGGGGCCCTATTAAGTGACATAACTAATCTTTGCAATTTTATGCTATCTGGTAAGGTGATTTCATCCTTTTTACCACATCTTTATGGTGCAAGACTTTGTGCCTTTAATAAAAAAGACGGAAGTATCCGTCCAATAGCAATCGGGACCTCTTTTCGCCGTTTGGCATCTAAATTAGCATGTAGGCACATAGTCTCCACCCTAAAAACCAAATTTCAACCAATTCAACTCGGTTTTGGAAGCAGAGGTGGTTGTGAAGCAGCAGTACACTCTACTCGTACCTTTCTAAAAGGAAACGAGGCCGAGGTACTTCTGAAAGTTGATGTAAAGAATGCTTTTAACTCCTTAGATAGAGGAACCTTGCTTAACGAAGTCTTCTTTAATCTGCCTGAAATTTACCCATACGTTTGGCAATGTTATAGTTAACCTTCCAAATTATTTTTTGGTGAAGATACAATTCATTCTAATGTAGGCGTTCAGCAAGGAGATCCATTGGGTCCTGCTCTTTTTAGCTTAGGTATTCATAGCTGCATTTCGAATTTAAAATCTAAATTAAACGTTTGGTACCTAGATGATGGAACTATAGGAGGTAAAGTAGATGACGTTATTGAAGATTTAATTAAAATTAAAGAACAATTTGATAAAATTGGTCTTAAATTGAATTTTTCAAAATGTGAAATTTTTTTTACGGACAATTTAACTCACAAAAATATTAGTTTGGCAATAGATAAATTTAATAAAATTGCACCTAACATAAAAATTCTTCATAAATATACACTTTGCCTCCTTGGTGCACCACTATTTGATGAGGGCATAGAGCCTTCTCTTAACGAAAAAATTAAAATATTTTCGGACAATTTTGACAGACTGGGCATTTTAAATTCTCATATAGCTTATACAATCTTAAAACATTGCCTTTTTGTTCCAAAATTAATGTACATACTACGTGCGAGCCCAATCTGGAAATATCCTAGTCTTACCAATCAAATCGATGCCACCCTTAAAAAAGCTTTAGAAAAAATTCTAAATTTATCTCTTGATGAATATTCTTGGACTCAAGCTACACTTCCCATTCCTTTTGGTGGCATCGGCGTGAGAAAAATATCAAGTGTTGCCCTCCCGGCCTTTCTCTCTTCTGTACATAGCATTTCAGACCTTTGTTCAGAAATTTTAAAATCAAAATCTGTAAAAATCATGAATGTTACTGAGGCGATAGAGACCTGGAAGGTAAAGTGCCCTAATGATGATATCCCTAAGGAAGTTACAAAACAAAAACTTTGGGATTCTTCATTGATTCACGCTACACTACACAGTTTGACACAAAATTTAACAAGTGCTCAAGACCGTGCCAGGCTTCTAGCGTTATCATCTAAAGAGTCTAGTCACTGGTTGAATTCATTACCTTCTAAAAATCTTGGGACACTTTTAGATAATGAATGTTTTCGCATATCGATTGGTCTCCGACTGGGAACACCTCTAAGTTCTGAACACAGATGCCCGTGTGGAAAGGAGGTAGACTCTTTCGGTTTACATGGTCTCTCTTGCCCAAGGAGTTCAGGTAGGCTTTTCCGTCACGGTTCTCTTAATGACATAATAAAAAGGGCTCTTGCCACCATCGACGTTCCTGTTCTTACTGAGCCTCGTGGAATTAGTCGTGATGATGGTAAGAGACCTGATAGATTAACATTGGTTCCCTGGGAACGAGGTCGGGCCCTTGTGTGGGACGCTACATGTGTTGACACGTTGGCCCCATCTCATATCCGAGAAACAATGTTAAGAGCCGGTGCCGCTGCGGAAAAAGCTGAAGCCAAAAAAATAACTAAATATTCGTGTATTATATCTAATTACTTTTTTGTTCCATTTGCTGTCGAAACGCTTGGCCCTTGGAGTAGTGGTGCAAAAAGCTTCATCAAAAGTATAACACCTCGCCTCATTGCCTCCACTGGTGACAGTTAGTTTAGTTTAGTTCATATTTGTATATATATATATTTAAGCATTATAAAGTAATTATAAATATTAAAAAAAAAAAACTTTCGTTAGTAAATAACCATTATTAAAGTCATAATAATTACCGATTACAATACTTCACAATTTATTTTTCGCGTTGTCAAATAGCCTAATTCCACATATCCTCCTGTTCATCGCCTTTTTGGGTAAAACAAATTCTATGAAAGTTTTTGACGTAATTTCAAGACTATTATTATCAATCAAGTAGTAGCAGATTATTATCATAGTACTTTATGGACTTCGTTAAACAATTTTAATTGGGGTAGCACTTTGGTCAAGGTCGTCTGGCGACTCCCACTTATCAGATATTCTACCGCTACACAACGTATATATTGCTGTGTTTCAGTTTGTTTAAGTGAGCTAGAGTAACATCAGATACATGGGGTATATCATCGATATAGGTGATGTTAGTAATGCTTACCTAGTTGTAATGTCTAGGGGCGCTAGACAATAATCACATACCACCAGGTACCGGAATTATTTTTTCTTTTATGGTATAGGTTGGCGGACGAGCATATGGGCCACCTGATGGTAAGTGGTCACCATCACCCATAGACAATGACGCTGTAAGAAATATTAACTATTCCTTACATCGTCAATGTGCCACCAACCTTGGGAACCAAGATGTTATGACTCTTGTGCCTGTAGTTACACTGGCTCACTCACCCTTAAAACCGGAACCCAACAATATTGAGTACTGTTAGTTGGCGGTAGAATAACTGATGAGTAGGTGGTACATACCCAAAAGGGGTTGCACAAAGCCCTACCACCAAGTAAAAGTTATAAAAATGAATAACTAAATACCAGTGAAATTTAAAATGACACTTATATCAATAGCTGGGTAACTATACATGTATACATGCATATTTGTTGCCAGGCATTGAGTTGGTTGGTTCTAACTCAATCCATACCACATATTGCATGATTAAAGTAACGGTTGTTTTACAGCACGCGGTATTCAAGCAAATGGATTTAATGATAATAGGAACGTGTCGTGAAATAGATTCTTTGATTATCTAATATTTTATCTAATATTTATGTTAGAGGTTTTTGTGTATTCTTAGCGTCTTAAAGAAATCCAAGTGCAAAGGAGGTAAACGAAGAAAACTTGTGTATGTAAATCGTGACCATATCAGATGCAACTCTTCTCAAATGACGAGCAAAATAAAAAAACCAAGGATACTCACTCGCGAAAGTTTAAAGAATGAAATTAAAATTTCTGGGTTAATTCATTAGATGTTCAATACTTTGTATATAAGAGTAAGGTGAGTCTGTGTAACTTCAAGTACAAGGGAAAATTTTTTCCAAGGTTGGTCGTGCGTTCAATCATTCAATCAAAATCAAAATAAACTTTACTCAAGTAGGCTTTTACAAGCACTTTTGAATCGTCATTTTGCAATTAAGTGAAGCTACCACCGGTTCGGAAAGTAGATTCTACCGAGAAGACCCGGGAAGAAACTCAGTAGTTACTCTTTTTCAACATTTAAAAAATACAAAGTAATGTTAGTTAATACAATTATTTAAATTGGTAATCATATCTTAATGAACCAAAGATCCTAAAATTTACAGTTTTAAAAGTTAACTCAATCAACAATATTTATTTATCAGAAAACCAAAACAAATAAAAACTTTTGTCTATAACATCTAAGCACTACATCTCAATAAGACCTATATTAATTTAAGCTGACCCGCACTACGTGACGCTGTGTAGAGAATATAAGGAAAAACAACAAAGCCAGAAAAAACTGGGTAAGCGCGATTTGGATTCGCGGACTTAGGGTTCCGTACCACAAAACAGACACTAATCTAAAAACATATTAACGTTTTCTGTATTTTTTCCTACAGTTGTGCTCTATTCACAGGAAATACACTAAATTTTGATTTTCTTTGAGAATGTATGAGAAATGCGACATAAACGACTAAATTTTTTGATTGCGTAAACTTCAAAGGTCAAAGTTTTCAGAGCACCAAAGAATCGCAGAATATAAATATTTGGTATTTATTTCACCACCCTGAAAAAAGGGTCTTAGCGAACTTATGAGAGTTCCTTTTTCCTTTTATAGGTACGAAACCCTAAAGAGCGACATTTGGAGGCAATCCGTTCTTATTTACAATTCTAATAAATTGCTGACAAGGGTGATAGTGCAAAAGAGAAGTCAAGTACGCCAGTATAATTTTGTAGCATAATCGTTTTCGAAATTTAATATAGATTTAAAATATTTGATTGGTCGAAATGAAAATGATGATGAAGCAGCTTCCTTGATTAGTGATTGGCAAGTCGGTTTTCATTTACAAAATTTGTTCTTGTCGGTGAACATCTTGAGTAAACCACATCGGAAGAGCGTATTGAAATAAACCACACACCAAAACTGGGACATACACATGTTACCATACATACACAGATGCCCAAGTTAGGAATGATTTATAACTCTTGCATGAATTGGCGAAGTGATACCTTGTTATCTGGTAGATGTGTAAATTCAGGAAGGCACGCCATATTGAATTATCAGCGTGCATTATTTAGTTGAGTGACGCTTGTGTTTACAAGAAGACTAAAGTGTGCGTGAGATGACTAAACAAATTAGTCGCAGTTGTAAACAAATTAGATTATATTTGTAAATGCAAGCAATTAAATTAACATAGAGCAACGCACTTCGTTAGTGAACAGATGTATACCCATTGTTGTCAGTCTATTCTTATAAAAATCGTTTGTGCCTAGAATTATGGAATTAGGAACATATATTACTATGTATTGTGTTTTTGTATGCAATCGATTTATGGAACTTTCATCTTTTAATAGATAGGTATAATGAGACTTAAAATTGTATACTTTATACCAGTGGAAAGTTGGAATGGATCGCCTAATCATGGCATCATAAATTTCTCAAAGATATATCATATCATATAGAAGCATAAGCATTTTTATAATCACTAGCATAAAAATGGTTTCCAATACGTACCATTTCAAGAGATCGTGACAAGACTTTGATATTTAAATTCTATGCCAAATCTATGTGGTTTAATATTTTAGTGCTCAAAGCACTAAAAAGTTTGGATCTACGCTTTATGGCTGAGAACATATTGCACGAAAATATAATTTTATGCGATATGAAAGATATTTGGATTTGTTATGTTGTATATTTCTTGTTGTAAAAGAGGAATGCCAAATTACTAAACTTATATAGTATAGTGGACTATCTCAATCGTTGCTTTTATGTTAGCTTAAGATGCTATTCGAGGCATAGCCAAAGCTTCTGGCTTCAACCAGAATTTTGTCTATAATTTGATTGATATTATTGTAAAGCATAGATTAGATAGATGTCTACCTAAGTAAAAGTGAAAGATATACATTGGTGCTGAAAATTTTATTTATTTTAATTTTAAATATATATTTTAATCATTCCTACCAAGGTTGGTGATGTATGACCAATACGCCACCAAACTTTGTAGATAGGATGATATGTCCTCTGCCAAAAGTTTCACTGGATCATTCACCATTTACACGAGACAACTATAAGAATACTACTAAGTATTGCTGTCTAGCAGTAGACTTGTTATAAGTAAAAACTGAACAGAAATTGTTGGAATAAATTTTGAAAATATCTGTCTGCGTGGAATAGGAAATATATTGAATTCAAAAAGACATTTATCTTTCAGTACTGGAGCCAATTCCCATTGGAAATTCTTGACTCCGTCGTCTAAATTTAGAAAGGATTCCTGCCAGTTTTATTTGACGCGAATATTTTATTTTAAATTTTTATTTTGACACTTAACTTTAATATTATATTCACAACGAGAGCAATAAAAATTAAAATGAATTCCCTCGGGAAATCTTACGTTATGAAAAAGAACTCATTTAAGGATGATAATTTAATAATTATTTTGGACTTATTTAAATGAGATAATATTTATTTAATTAATTTACGCTAATATAAACCAAGAAATACCCATGTATAAATGCTTAGTTATCAAGACTTAAGGACTAACGGTAGAATGATGATGAATGAAAGGGAAAGCGTATTTACCATCCCTTTCTAACAGTGTATATAGGCGATGGTTAACATGTATCATCGAGTGACCCAAATGCAAATCAACCTTCTTCTAAACTGATAATAAAAATACGAAAGTAGCACTGCTTATTGCTCTTTCAAGGCCAACTCACTGAACCCAATTTAATGAAGTTCGGTAGGAACTTAATGAACTTCGGTAGGATTGAAAGTCAAATAAATAAAATTTTAACAAAAAGAAAAACCGACTTCAAACAAAACACTATCTTAATGAATATGTACTAAAAAGTAATAAAAATAATTGCGTATTGAACATATTTTTAGAGTCCTCCTAAGTAAAATGAAATGAAAAATATTAGATTATAATAGCGTGTGAAAGGGATAGAAGATACTTTGACAATTGACAAATACAGTGATTCTGAATTTTAATAACATCAAGTAAATTAATTTAATTTAGAGGAGTATTCTTATTTAAAAATTCAATATTAACGCTTGATATCATATATAGTATATGAGTGATATATTTAAAGGCGGAAACTCTTTATTATTTGATCAACAACCCGTGTTATAAGGGATTGATTCGAACCCTCGCTAAACTACTTCAGAGAAGCAGAAGGTTTAAGCACTTGGATTTTGTAACTAATATTCAAATAGTTAAATTGAAAAATGTTCTTTATTACTTTAAATTAAAAACGATATTCGTATATTTGATAAATGAGGTGTTAAATACTGTTTAATTTCCTAAACCGAAACCCTAAAAATATGTTGGCTTAGGGAAATTTCGGGCTTAGGAAGTTTCATATTGATATTGAAAGGAACTCCGTTAATGCTTTAGACGCGAACAGAATAATAAGTACATAAATCACAATCGTTAATACATTGAATTTTAATTTTGTCTTTTAATATTTTTTTACTAGCTCTCTATGTTATGAATAATTAAAATCTCAAACTCAAATTCCTTTATTCAATATAGAAGCATTACACTTACTTATTGATGGTCAAATTAAACACTACGACTATTATTGATTCAATTTCATAATATCTTCACGAGTCACGTATAATAATAATAATAATAATATCTCTTGACTAACCTTACAGGACGTTTAGCAAATGCCCGCATCCACCATGACATTTAGTTAGTTAGCAGTTATTCTCAACACTTGCCGTCTCACTCGTAAATTCTTAGCATCATCAGATCCTTAATTCTACAAAGGCCGATACACTTGGCTTAGGCTCGTGTATCAGTTTCACTACCCCTCTAAAAGGGAGAAAAAACAGAAGAGAAATGTAAAAATAATAATATTTATTTCAAGTATCATCTACTCATTTTGTTAGCAATACAAAAACTTAAATGTCTATGTTAGTACTTAACATAAGGCTATCTAAAAAAAAATGAATCTAAGATATGTGAGTCAACTCTGCGCCATTCCATTAGTAATAGCGCAGCAGTTACCCACATATGTGCAGTCCAGTCTGCTCGCGATTAGTTTCAAGATGCTGTTGGTACTGCCCCGCACTCTGCGCACCAGGGCTCCACATTTTTTACCCTGATGCGCTACGAAATCGGGGAAACCCCATCAGCACCCTGAAAGCATTATTATATTGAACACGAATAGCGTCGTAGGTTGAATTATGTTGTACCGACATCCATAATTTTTTTTTCTTTTGTTATGTTATATTATCCTTTGTATTTATTCTTTTAACACCGATCACGAAAATAATTATGATTCGAATCAAATTGTAAATTTATTTATGCTTGAGTTTGAACCAACAATAATCGAACATGATTCAAATATTCCAACCACACAGCAATCGTTACTTTGTGGTACATGAATCTTTATATCATTACGGTCATAATAATAACAACAATAATTCGAGCGCACAACTATCCATCCCCGGACTCGTCGCTCAGCTCCGCCTCGCAGACACAGGACTCCGCACAAGGAAGTAGTCTGGTGTCTGCAGCTGCGTCGAGCTCTAGCGACGAGTACTTCTCCCCGCCGACGTCGCCAACACCTGTACGTCGAGCGGGGAGACGCCGGCCACCGACGGGCTTGGGAGCCAGAGGCCAACCGGTCTCGAACAGGGTCCCCGCTTCCGGTGGTGGTGTGCAGCGCATGCGACGGACACAACACTAAATAAATTTATCGCATAAACAAACAAAAATATGTTAAGTTGATATTCACGATTGTATCAAATATTTATAAATACGGTAAAACTAAACAAATGAGGATCTCGCTGGTATCAATTTCCCACACATCTTATGTTACAACATCAAACAGAAATCTTTAGTATAGTTCTGTTCCAGTTAGACATTTTAAAGTTTGAATGAATCAGTGTAAGTGCAGGCACAAGTGTCATAATAACTCAGTTCCCAAGGTTGGCTACATGATGGTTAATATTTTTTTTCGCGCCATTTTTAGTAGTATTGGCAACTTAACGCCACCTATTTATGCACAAAATAAAATTTGTAATATTAAAATAAACGCCTTTTACTAAATGCATAATATGTATGTAGACACGGTAAATAACAAAACAATTTTAAAATTTTTGACTGTCTGTTCCAGCTAGTTTCTGGATTAGTTGGACAGATTTTTACGTGCCTTTCACTCACAGAAAGCGGATGTTATAGTATAAGAAATTAAGAATACAATAATAAATTTTTCTTTAAACACAAACGCGCAAAAAGTCTCAGGCACAGCTAGTTTATTTTATAACAAAATAACCCATTTCTGACAAAATAGGTGATAAATTAAAATAATGGAATAGGGATGTTGATGATAATGATGAGTTATTGGCTGGTAACGTATATTAAATTAAAATATAATTTGTATGATAAAACAGTTTCAAAATTAAAACATGAAATGTCAATTTCTCGTTACGTATATTCAAATTTGAATTTTACATCAAAGCAGCGAACGCTGTCATTAAAATTACATTAGCGCCTTAGTAAAAACCTCTTGAATAACCATATTTCGGTATTTTAAACTAGTTTTACGTCGAATCTTTAATTAAAAAAGACTTAAATACGATACCGTAAGTTGATTTATTATTTCTAATATATTTTTAAATATATGTTACTTTTACTGCTTGTAGTTCGTTTTCAAGGCTGCTTTATCATGGTATAACATAATATTTTTTTAAATAGATGGAGTTGGTTCATGAGGACGTTTTATATCCAAATCAAAATAAACTTTATTCAAGTGGGCTTTTACAAGCACTTTTGAATCGTCATTTAACAATTAAGTGAAGCTACCACCTACCAAAATCATGTATTTATTTTTACCATTCAAAATATGTGTCTTATTTAATATGCTGCATATTTATTGATAGTGTACACGATATATTATTAAACAAAAGCTTCGCACCAAACTTGAACTGACTGAACACAATTTCTCACCCGCTTCGCAAATTAGACAAATACGAGGCCTATAAGACCTCGCTCCGCGTTGAACGTGTTAATCCTTATGTTATAGGACAGGCTTGTTAATTATATATTCTTTCAATAACTATCAATTTAGATGTTTCACATGCGGTGCGTCTCAAGACGACAACATATTTACTGTCTGTAAATATGTTGTATGCTGTAAGTTAAGATACTGACAGTGTTACAGTTCGATTAAAAGGTTATTTATTATCTTTAAAAGTAAAAATGAAGTAAATAAAATTGTAATAAAATGTACGTGAGTGTCTTTTAATATTTAAATTGTTCTTGGGTTGGGTTTACAATGATTCTACGCGATTTTGTGGAAATAAATGTTTTAGAGGTTTGGTTATTGGTTTAGAACAATGCAATTCGCGTTGTGCTAAGTTGTGCCGTTTTTGAGAAAATTAAGAAAATGTATAATAACCCATAAGAAGCGGAAATAGATTATAATATCACTGTAGAAGAAGGATAAGTAACTATTTTTTTTAAATTCGACAAGGATGCAATACGTTCGACGTAAAAATGTAGAAAGATTGTGAGAGTTTATTCGACTTATAATAAAACATACTCCTTAAATATGAGAAAATATTAATAAAACATTTTACAGTATAATTAAAAAAAAAATGTAAAATCAACCACAATTTTTGTAAATCCTGTCAAAAATACTAATTGCACAGAAAAATTATGGTCAGTTCTGTCATAAGTTGATATACAAAATGAAAATTGGTTTCTAGTACAAATAAATAATTGTTGATTCAAAGATGAAATATGAAGTTATTAAATAATGCTACTTAAATATAAAATCACGGTTTATATATGTATATCGTGTAAGATCAAATTTTTTTGGGAGGGATGATGGCAGAAACATTGTTTCCATCCGTGTTGTGTTTATGGGGCTGTGTAATATTCCATAAAAGGTGTTAAATATTGGTATAGATGAATGAATGTAAGTCCAAAAGTAGTCTTGGAAATAAAATTTTCGAAATAGAGAATCATCCACCGACCTTTAAATAAATGAGATAAGTACAAATGACGATGATATTATCGTTACTAAATTTTTAAAGGTATTGGTTGGCGGACGAGCATATAGGCCACCTGATGGTAAGTGGTTACCATCACCCATAGGTAATGACGCTGTAAGAAATATTAACTATTCCTTATATCGTCAATGTGCCACCAACCTTGAAAACTGAGATGTTACGTCCCTTGTGCCTGTAGTTACACTGGCTCACTCACCCTCCAAACCGGAACACAACAATACTATAATATAATATTCGGCGGTAGAATAACTGATGAGTGAGTGGTATCCACCCAGACGGGCTTTCACAAAGCTCTACCACCAAGTAAGTATATAGTAGATGACGTATGTATAAATAAAATAGTTTCGTGTTTAATATTTGTTTCGATTTTTAAATTTAAAAACTACTGATTTTTTTTTCTCGAGATATTTTTAACCAAGAGACAAAAATATTCGCCAACCGATCTCTCTCGTACGTCAACACGTCCGTTTAGTTTTTCAGTCGTTAATATCTCGTTATATTTAGGAAACTAACATTTCAATCAAAATAAAAATGTATTTTATTCATAGGCTTGTAAAAGCACTTTTGATGTTACAATATTGAATTAATTGTGAAGCTAGCGCGGAACGAGAAAAATCGACCAAAATTTCATACATTTTCTGAAATTGTTAAGAGGAGTATTTATCAACATAAAACGTCTGTTATCGTTATATCTTTCCGTGTTATAACAAATGTTCATAAGATTATATTTAAGTATATAATATTGTATATAGTGTGTTCGTTGTTGCATGTAACTTTTTTCTATAAATAACAACAACAACAACAGCAGCCTGTAAGTTTCCCACTGCTGGGTTATGGCCGCCTCTCCCTTTGAGGAGAAGGTTTGGAATACGCTGTTGCGATGTGGGTTGGTGGAATACATATGTAGCACAATTACTATGAACACATGCAGGTTTCCTCACCATGTTTTCCTTCAACACTGAGCATGAGACGAATTATAAACACAAATTAAGCACATGAACAATCAGTAGTGTTTGCCTGGGGTTGAACTCGCAATCATCGGTTAACATGCACGCGTTCTAAATACTGGGATATCTAAGCTTGTATAAATAAATAAGTAAATAATATAAAAACGCTACAACTTGTACTGCACTACCAGAATCATCGGACCGCAGCGGTCGTGATCTTCTACTCCCCGGGGAAGTAATTCGGGTTCCAAATGTGACGTGAGTTGCCCTAATTTATTTCGGAGCTCAATTTTCAGAAGTTTTTCGACTCTCGTTTCACTAAAATTTTCTCTTATTTTCTTATCTTCAAATTACTATTACTTAGCTCAATGAAGAAGCAGTTCATTCTTTCACTTTTCATTCACTAGAATAAATTAACTTTCATTTTTTTTATCTGGATTAAAAGTTTAATTATAGACAATTAGTTTTTTTTTTAATATTTAAAAAAAGAACTTACTAGGTGATTTGGAAAAGTAAAATAAATTTTGCTAGAAGACGTACCGAAAATAGTAGTAGGTATATATTCTGTTTATACAACACTGACTTTAGTATCAACTTATATTCCATTTTGCTGAGATGGCCCAGTGGTTAGAACGCGTGCATCTCAACCGTTGATTGCGGTTGTCACCATTATATATAATATGTGCTTAATTTGTGTTTATAATTCATCTCGTGCCCTCGGCGGTGAAGGAAAACATCGTGAGGAAGCCTGCATGTGTCTAATTTCATCAAAATTCTGCCACATGTGCATTTCACCAACCCGCATTGGAACAGCGTGGTGGAATATGTTTCAAACCCTCTCCTTAATGGAAGAGGAGGCCTTATCTCAGCAGTGGGAAATTACAGGCTGTTACTTTTACTATACTTTATATTCCATTGAATTGATCTCCGTGAGAATTAGTATTCACTTGATAAACTATTTTAGTATGGAATAATAGTATTTCCTTAGTAGTAGGGCTTTGTGCAAGCCCCTCTGGGTATGTACCATGCACTCGCCGTATTCTATCAAACAACATTACTTAGTATTGTTAGTATAGCTTGAAGTGAGTGAGTTAGAGTAAATATAGACATAAATAACATTTCAATTGCCAAGAATGGTGAAGTATTGTTTTAAAAAAAAAACTTGAAAAAGAAAAACAAAAAATAATGTCATTACTAATAGTTAGGATTCGTATAATTATTTTAAAATAACATGTAATAAACAAAAATTAAATAAACTATCACAGCTTTTGATTGTTGCAAAATGCAGTACATATTTAATTACATCGTCCGTTAAGTGATCAGCAATTTATTGAAAACATAGGAATTTGTATGTTGGAATATTTGTCATTTTAGTACCTTTATATATGTACTCGTATATTCATTATAGACAGATATCTAACTCAAAACTCATCAGATATAAAAGGAAATCGTCTGAAAATCAGAGAAGTAAATTGACTAAGCTATTTTATTTACAAGCTTTTAATTAACTCGCAATGTAAGTATGTACGAGACAAACCTTGCTACTCAATTTAGAAGCAGATATCTTAAACCGATTAATAACTATGCACGGTTAATTTTATGACGTCATTTTAAGTCCAACATGGCGGCTTGTCCAATATGGCGGACGAATTATTTCGTTTATTTATTTATTGATAAACTTCTTTCAATTATATTTCGTTAGTAATCTCGTTTAATATTACTCAATAATAATTAACTACAGTAATCATCCCCTTGAATGTCCTGAGGGAGTTGGGTAACCCAACGGGTAGCGAGAACGTGTTTGCGATTAATCTTATCTGAAACACGAACGCATCATCGATCATGCCTATAACCTTAAAAAAAACCATGATTAGCTTATATTGTAGTATCTCTATGAGATCAATATGTTATAACTAGTTTACTAGTTCAGAAATTGAAAGCATTCTTCGTAATGCAGAATAGTCCGTACTGTATATATATTTTTATGGTATAGGTTGGCGGACGAGAATATGGGCCACCTGAAGGTATGTGGTCACCATCACCCATAGACAATGACTCTGTAAGAACAGACATCGTAAATGTGCCACCAAACTTGGGAATTAAGATGTTATTTGCCTTGTGCCTGTAGTTACACTGGCTCACTCACCCTTCAAACCGGAACGCAACATTACCGAGTACTGTTGTTTGGCGGTAGATTAACTGATTAATGGGCAACCTACCCAGACTGGCTTGCACAATCCCTACCACCAACTAAATACTGTGGATTATTTAACAATTTCGTTATAAAAACATGGAAACTTGTTTTAGAATAATGATAAACAAAGCATATTGTATTGAGCAAAATTACATAAATGCTAATCTAGCTTTAAGCTGATATTTGGCGTTTTTTTATAAATTAATACGTAAATTTACTTCTGTCAGTAATATTACACCGATACCAGAATAAGCCCAAAGTGTTATTCTGTAACAATGCACTTCGTATCTCACTCGTGAAACGTGAAAACCGTCTTAAGTTACAGCATCTATTTTATAACAATCAATATACACACTTCCTGACATTTCTGATAGTTCTGCGGGAAGTTTCGACTTCATTATTGCATAATAGCTCTGCTATCTTAAACGGGCTTTGACCAGCCTCGCCATAATCCGATTCCTCTCATAATGCCAAGAGCGCTGGTTTTGCATCGAACTAAGAATAGTAACTAATCCAATCGTCGGTTTGTTCATCTGGCACTGAGGAAACAATGTTCGATTTAGTGTACAATAAGCTTTAAAAGCCCCGGCGGAATTTAAATGTAAAACAAATAATGTAGGAAATAACCAATGTTTGTATAAAGTGATGTTTACATGGGATAGTTTGATTAAATGTAATAATGATCGGTTAATTTTGATATTTGTTTGTAAGGTCGGTTATGGATCAAGAATGTTTAAATTTTAGAATACTATTATTAGGTGTTCTTTGCAATGATTGTTGCTGTTTTGTAAAGCGTTATGTGTGTGATCATTATTATTATTGTTGGCCTCATTTCACAATTATCAATAATCTAAGAGTTTAAATCAAAACAATAATTACTGTGTGGGCACATAAACGCCCTTTTATCATTTAAGCAACCAGCAATTTGGAAAGTAGTTTTTACACAAATGAATCGATGAGAAATTCAGTAGTTACTCTTTTCCACCATTTTAATAACAGTATGTGTATGTCAGTAAAGCACATTTGAGTTTTTATATAACCTGTATAGAAATAAAAAAAAATATTAAGTCTACGCCTTTATTATCTTTAATATAATCTTGCATTGAGCAATTTTTCTTATTGACCGATATATGAATATGTATATGAATATATATATGAATATGAATTTTAAATTTAAAAATAAATGAGGAAAATTTCCTAACTTATAAAAACATAAGGTAAATTATGATTTTAAGGATTTTTACTTCAAGGTAGGTTATACAGCAGGTTGAAATTATTACATTTATATCCTATGAAATAAGATGTAACATGACATTTTAGCATGCAAAATGCAAAACTAAAATACAAATTTTAAAACAGATACGTCTCATGTTATACAAAAATGTAGAGAGAATTCCTACAATCTTATGTCTTGTTTTATCATAGTACAAAATATTCAAACTCATAATTTCACCTTAGATTATTTATATCTAGAGTGTGGCACAACAAAATAAATAAAACAACAGAGACAACTTTATTGTATTGGTGTGGATAACAACAACGCTTGACACACGCCGAACGTCATACTATTCTTATGTGCGTACTTATGACGCGTTCTCCACTTTGATAGTTTTCCTAGACATAAAAAACCAGCCAGAGCGTGTCGGAGACGCACTTGAAAGGGTACCGTAGCCATAAGATGGGCCATAAGATGGAAATTTAGCAATCTCTATTTCTATCCTGGCCCACTTCTGTAACAAATAATTATTTTTCGATAATTTAAAAACCAATTTTTGGATTAATAGTATACATCTCTCCACCAATTTTCGTGGCAATCGGTGCAGAAACGGCGGACAACGAGCCAGGTCATACAGATGGACAGACATGACGAAACTATAAGGATTCCCAGTAGACTACGGAACCCTAAAAATGATCAAAGATTTTCACAATTATTATAGTAGTAATATTAAACAAATATAAAATAAAACAAAATATATTTTAATCCCTATTAAAATTATTTACCCTTTATGAACTGTTATTATTAAAACAAAAACATCGATACCACTTCAAGGTAGAGTAAAAATAATATTAATCGTCAGGCCTCAAGGAGTTTGCAGGTCAATGAACTCTTAGCAAAGTTAAGTCTGGAGGAAAGATAATTTAGGACAGTAAATCCCGAAGGGTTTGATAACAGTCAACTTCTCTTAGGAGATTTGACGTTATAGCTAACTAGTGACGAAAGCGACTTTAAAACGTTTTCTACGTTAAATTATTTTATTACGTTAAGACCAAACTTTAAATCTCTGCAGCATTTTCATGGGGTAGTGTGGTCACCACCATTTATAACTCTCTATTTTAAATGTTGTTAAAGAATAATAACTGACGGGGACAACAGCCCATGGGATTACGATCAAACCTGCGACTGTTTACATCGTTAGGTGGACCGGAAATCATTGCGCCCATGAGAACATTACCCAAATGAGCGATTTTTATATATATTTAAGAATATATTACCATATTTCATATAACTAAGTGTCTAATGTTTTTAAGGCAAACCAACAACAACAATAGTCTGTAAATTTCCCACTGCTGGGCTAAGACCTCCTCTCCCTTCGAGAAGAAAGTTTGGAACATATTCAAAAACGCTGTTCCAATGCCTGTGTTTTAACCACTAGGCTAGGCCATAATTCTTCTCCGTATAAATACAACATCATTTATTTCTATTTTAATTCAAGTAAAAGTTTTCAGACAATATCCTGTCTGTTAATACATATGTCATTGATCATGAACCGACATATAGCGATGAGTTAGAGCAATCTGCATATAAAAACTTTTTCCATTAAAATATATATTAAAGTGCAAATCTTGGTAATCGATCAAGAGATATTATAATCGATTAACCACAAATATTTAATTCTAATTAACACTAAAAAAAATACAGCTTATAGAATAATCTAAAGATTTTAGTTGAGTAAATTCCACTCTCAAAATTTGGAATAAGAATTGAGATTCCCATTCTAAAACGCGGTTATTACGAATTCGTGGTATTAAAAGGCACGTTATTATTAGATTCAACGACACGTCTCCGGACTCTCGGCCTCTTTTACCCTCTGTTCTCCAATAATATTACGTTATGACGTGTAAAATTATATTTAACTAGTAGTCGCCCGCGGATTCGTTCGCGTTTTAGGGTGTTGGTTGTCATGCTAGGCAAAAAAGTAACCTATGTCCTTTCTCGGAGTTCAAATTTACTTAATAGCAAATTTCATCAAATTCGGTGAAGCAGTTTGGTCGTCGAAAGAGCGACAGCCAGATAGATACAGAGTTACTTGCACATTTAAAATATTAATTTAGACTTTGTACTATCTCATTAGTATTATAGTAAGTTTATACAGTTGCATATCCCAATGTTAAAGGTTCCAAAACCAACCAAATAAAGTTGAGCTTTCTGTCAGTAGTCAGAAGACAAGAAGTTGGTAATGGATACTTTCAGGTCAAAACATTGGTTCTGTACCTGATTAACCTCAGATCGTGTTCAGATATGTTTTCAATGTACCATAGGTTCTCGTCCGTTATAAATATCAAGTGTATCGGCCAATATAGCCATACATTGAATAGGGGGAAGATTTAAAAATAAAGTTCATGTATTGATAACAACACACTCCTGCGTTAAATGTTGACGAGGTATATTACATACATATAAATATATAATTGTGTTTAACAAACATTAATGTACTTACTTTTAAATGTTTAAATAGTAACTACTGACTTTATTGTCTTCTCGGTAGAATCTACTTTCCGAACCGGTGTTAGCAACACTTAATATAGCTATTAAATTATTTAAAAGTGCTTATAAAAGCGTACTTGAATAAAGTATATTTTGATTTTGATTTTGGAACCTTCTGCCCACATGACGACTGCTATAATTGGGCCTAAAATTATATTTTTAGCCTAACTAACCTAACTGTTTTCGCTCACAAACCATTCTTAAAAGGACAAAGGTGGATCTTTTACGAGAACACTTTATAACTTAAATTTAACATCTGACAAAACTGACAAATCCAGACTTAGTTCTAGTGAAGGACTAACAAGTAACAACTTTGTTTGCTCTGGAGTGTAAACACCTCTTTCAAAAGACCGGGCTTCTACTGAGAATATCTTGATAAAATACATATTTCTGACCCGACGCGAGATTTGAGCTGGTGATCTGTGATTCAGCAGCTTTAAACCTGGCCATTACTTTAAAGTTGTTTATCTAAATTATTGTTGAGTAATGAGAATTATAGTCTTGATTGTTTTAATTGACATAATCATTATAACGTTGGTCGTTACAATGATTAAGAGCCGAGATGGCCCAGTGGTTAGGACGCGTGCATCTTAACCGATGATTTCGGATTCACACCCAGACAAGCACCACTACATATATATGTGCTTAATTTGTGTTTATAATTAAACTCGTGCTCGGCGGTGAAGGAAAACATCGCGAGGAAACCTGCATGTGTCTAATCAATCAATCAATCAAAGTATAGTTTATTCAAGTGAGCTTTTACAAGCACTTTTGAATCGTCATTTAACAATTAAGTTAAGCTACCACCGGTTCGGAAAGTAGATTCTACCGAGAAGAACCGGCAAGAAACTCAGTAGTTACTCTTTTTCAACATTTAAAAAAATACAGTCATGTTAGTTAATACAATTATTAAATTAATATATCCTGCCTGGAAATCAACAGGTATTAATTCCACGCTTTTTTATCATCTACAAAATCTTGTATCGAATAATACGCCTTTTTCACCAATGTATTTTTTATAAACGATTTGAATTTACGAGACGGCAAAGTTAAAAATATCTGTAGAATTTTATTGTAGAAATGGATACCTTGCCCCAAGAAAGATTTTTTGACTTTGCGGAGTCGGAAACTTGGCGTTATAAGCTTATCCTTACTTCTAGTGCATATACAATGATTATCACTGATTTTATCAAAGTGATCAATGTTACTGTGAATATACATGATATAATTGTAAATATATTGCGACGCAACAGTGAGCATTTCCACTCTCTTAAAAACATCCCGAAGAGAGTCTCTAGCTCCAAGATTATAAATAAACCGAATTGCTCTCTTTTGTAAAATAAAGACAGATTCAATGTCTGCAGCGTTACCCCAAAGTAATATGCCATATGACATAAAACTGTGAAAATAACCAAAATAAACTAAACGAGCGGTATCAATATCAGTTAGTTGTCTAACTTTTCTAACCGCGTATGCTGCGGAGCTGAGTCTCCCTATTAGGGACGACAAATGGGGACTCTACTGAAATCTGGAATCCAATTCTATTCCCAAGAACACCGTTGTGACAGCTACATCAAGCGGGCCACCGCTTAAAGATATATTTTAATTTTGCTTTCTAACATTGGGTATGGTAAAAACTACACATTTTATTTTTTGAGTATTCAAAACCAAATTATTTACTTTAAACCAATCTTGTATCTGTGATAAGGCACCGTTCACATCGTCATAGTCAGTTTTTTCCTGTCAACCTGAAAAATCAGTGAAGTATCGTCAGCAAACAATACTATATCACAAATACCTTTAACAAAGAAAGGAAGGTCATTTATATATACTAGAAATAGAAAGGGAACCAAAATTGGACCTTGTGGAACACCCATTTTTAGCGTAGATCCAGTAGACTTTATTCCATTAATGAAAACTTGCTGGATTCTTTGACTTAAGTATGAAGCAATGAGATCAAGAGCCCTACCTTTAACGCTGTAATATTTGAGCTTATAAAGAAGCGTCTTGTGTTCTCCACAATCAAATGCCTTAGATAAATCACAGAATACTCCAATAGCATTCTGCAATTTCTCCCAAGCGTCGTAAATATGCTTAAGAAGCGTAATTCCCGCATCAGTTGTTGATCGACCTCTTGTAAAACCAAATTGCTCACTATGAAAAATGGTATTCGTACCAAAATGGATAAGAAGTTGATTTAAAGTATTTTTTTCGAAAATTTTACTTAAAGATGGGAGTATTGAAATAGGCCTGTAATAACTGGGATCGCTCCTATTTCCATTCTTAGTAAGTGGTAAGACTTTACTACATTTTAACAAGTTAGGAAAAGACCCGTGTCCAAACTCTTGTTAAAAATTACTGCTATATATGGAGCAATATCGTGTATGAGGTTATTTATGAATTTTACCGAAATACCCCATACGTCATTAGTTTTTTTAAATATTGAGTGTTTTAAATACTTTTATAACATCGATTGCAGAAACTGTTTCAAAAGAAAATTCAATAACGCATTTAGAAACATGTTTATTTAATAATCTAGCTGCATCTAATGTAGATGATTTTTTAATTTCATTAAAATTCTGCCACACGTGCATTCCACCAACCCGTATTGGAACAGCTTGGTGGAATATGTTCCAAGCTCTCTCCATAATGGGAGAAGAGGCCATTAACCAGAAATTTACGGGCTGTTACTTTACTTTTGTAACGTTATCCCGCGTATATTAAAAGTACGGATCATTTCGTTGTTTAAAACAAACTACACAATCCGAGTTTAGTGCTCTGAGATAAAAAAGATATACAACCTCCATAAACAGGGATTCCATAAACAGCCTACAATGTTGTGTTTGTTAGCTGATAAGGCTATGCACACGTTATCCAAGAAAACTTGCATGTATGTAATTGTACTTTTATCGAGTGCAATATTTATTTGTTTTTGTGATAATGCTGGTGCATGATGCAAAAAGGTTCAAAGTATAATTTTCAGTAAAATGTAAACCGTATTCCGCCATTTGTAAAATTATATTATTATTTATATTATTCTAAAATGGCATATGCTTAACATTACTAATAACAAAAACAATACACGAAATATATCTATACATAGAGTTAAATATTGTTTGTATTTATTTTCTTCGGAACTAATAATTTAGCTTTACAAATGGTACTGGTAGTAAGCTAAATTAGTCATATAATGATATTATTGTACAATTAAAACTGAGTGACTGACGGAAGTGACGTCATCTTCCAGACGTAGTAAACAATGGGCATCCATCTCGGTATGTCATGGTGGTAACAAATTGACTGTCAGTTGCATTTAGGATGAATTGCAAAATATTTTACGGGTAATAACTGAAATTTGGTTAATCCATTGTCCATTGATATTTACTTTAAATGTTCTAATGAATAGTTGTGAACAACATCATTACATATTATAAAACAATGTCGCTTATCGCTGTTTGTAACTATGTATGCTTAGATTTTGATGCGGTTTTTTTAACACGTAGAGTGATAGGAAGGTTTGTGTATATAATACATGGAAAATACAATAAAAAAACTCATAATTTTAGAAGTTTATAATTTGCTGTCGCGAATAAACAAATTCTGTAGTATATTTAGTGTCATCATTGTACCCGTGCGAAGCCGGATGAGTAATAGCCGCTAGTAATAATAATAATATATCATATCATTTTCTACATCAATGAATAGCATACGTGCGGCGTAGCAAGCGTTGTATTAAATAAGATTATCAAACCTAAGAGGAATATTTATTAACATAAGAATTAACAACATTAAATGCTTAAATATATATATATATACAAATATGAACTAAAACTAGTTACTGTATAAATCTTGACCGCGTGGAATGGTGGCAAGAATGCTAGCAGCATTTCCCCGTTGAATCGCAATTCCGATCCTCTGGGCAAAAAACGAACCAGCCCTCCTGTCACCAGTGAAGGCAATGAGGCGAGGTGTTATACTTTTGATGAAGCTTTTTGCACCACTACTCCAAGGGCCAAGCGTTTCGACAGCAAATGGAACAAAAAAGTAATTAGATATAATACACGAATATTTAGTTATTTTTTTTGCTTCAGCTTTTTCCGCAGCGGCACCGGCTCTTAACATTGTTTCTCGGATATGAGATGGGGCCAACGTGTCAACACATGTAGCGTCCCACACAAGGGCCGACCTCGTTCCCAGGGAACCAATGTTAATCCATCAGGTCTCTTACCATCATCACGACTAATTCCACGAGGCTCAGTAAGAGCAGGAACGTCGATGGTGGCAAGAGCCCTTTTTATTATGTCATTAAGAGAACCGTGGCGGAAAAGCCTACCTGAACTCCTTGGGCAAGAGAGACCATGTAAACCGAAAGAGTCTACCTCCTTTCCACACGGGCATCTGTGTTCAGAACACAGAGGTGTTCCCAGTCGGAGACCAATCGATATGCGAAAACATTCATTATCTAAAAGTGTCCCAAGATTTTTAGAGGGTAATGAATTCAACCAGTGACTAGACTCTTTAGATGATAACGCTAGAAGCCTGGCACGGTCTTGAGCACTTGTTAAATTTTGTGTCAAACTGTGTAGTGTAGCGTGAACCAATGAAGAATCCCAAAGTTTTTGTTTTGTAACTTCCTTAGGGATATCATCATTAGGGCACTTTACCTTCCAGGTCTCTATCGCCTCAGTAACATTTATGATTTTTATAGATTTTGATTTTAAAATTTCTGAACAAAGGTCTGAAATGCTATGTACAGAAGAGAGAAAGGCCGGGAGAGCAACACTTGATATTTTTCTCACGCCGATGCCACCAAAACGAATGGGAAGTGTAGCTTGAGTCCAAGAATATTCATCAAGAGATAAATTTAGAATTTTTTCTAAAGCTTTTTTAAGGGTGGCATCGATTTGATTGGTAGTAACCTAAGAGTTATTGATATTAGCTTATATATTGGCACTTAACTAACAGCAGACTGTTAGTTAAGACTGTTATCTCCTGAAGTGTTGAACATTGAACCTATTTAGATGGATTTTGGTATTTTGATTTGTTTGATAAGGATGATACTTTTGAAAAGAGCGGAAACGAGTCATAATTAATTAGAATATATAAAAATATACTTCCATTATACGATAAAGATAACAGATATACAATGATTATATTATAACGATCGAACGATAAGTCGTATGTGATTCACGTGATAGGGTATGATTTAAGCACATATTACATACTAATACCTAAATACGGTGATTAAATAAGATTATCAAACCTAAGAGTTATTTAAATTAGCTTATATATTGGAATTTAATTAACAGCGGATTGTTAGTTAAGCCTGTTACCTCTTGAAGTGTTAAACGTTGAACCGAATTGGGTGGAATGATAGGGTATGATTCATAACATATATTACATACTAGTACATAAATACGGTGATGTTAAAAACTTCTATATCAAAGTACATAAGAGTTACAGCGGAAGATGCAGCGCGCTCCGGAGAGGGTTTTAGCATACAATATTATCGTATAAGTAGTCGCGCTTTGTAGTTTAAATCGCTTTAAATTTTGACTATCGACGTGACAAGGATGAATTTCATGTACTAGTCTATACATGTAATAAAATTTTACGGCATTTGTTTCTATATAAAGATTCCTTGGAAATATTTAACGTTGTCTTTAAAAAATTTAAATAAATAAAAATATTAATAAATAAGGCATATTGCTCAATATAAAATTATATTGAAGACAAAAGCGCTGACTTAGGTATTTATTGACTTCTAGGCAGGATATATAAAGAAATTGTTGTTGTTTACTACAGTTCGCAGATAAGCTGAAGCAAAAAGAAGGACTAATTATTCGTGTATTATATAAAATTACTTTTTTTGTTCCATTTGCTGTCGAAACGCTTGGCCCTTGGAGGAGTGGTGCAAAAAGCTTCATCAAAAGTATAACACCTCGCCTCATTGCCTCCACTGGTGACAGGAGAGCTGGTTCGTTTTTTGCCCAGAGGATCGGATTTGCGATTCAACGGGGAAATGCTGCTAGTATCCTTGTCACCATTCCACGCGGTCAAGCTTTATATAGTAACTAGTTTTAGTTCATATTTGTATATATTTAAGCATTTAATGTTATTAATTTTTATATTGAATAAAAAGCTTTCGCAAATTGTACTATAACTTATTAATTATTCTGTATTGGGTAGTTAACGCCAATGCGGCTCAGTCGATACAGACTGACAGTAAATTTAATTGAAATTAGTCCAACACCAAGCACTAGATGAATTATAATAACAAATTAAGGTCATGGAAATTTATTGGTGTTCTAACACACTCACGTTTTAACCAATGGGAAATCTTAAAAACAAAACTAGCAAATTATAACAAGTGTCACCAACAATAGCAACTAAGATGTTCTGCCCCTATACCCTGTTACAGTGGCTAATAGAGAAACTTTTTATTTTTAGTCATGCCATTGTTAATTTTTTTTTAATAATATTACCAAAAATATCTCGTAACTATTTAACTAAGCATGGGGAAAAGTCAACTCTATAGAACCAATTATCAACGTAATTTGTTCGTATAGTTTGTTTACCGATGTCAACATTTAATGTAACTTATTTATCTTAATTTTATTTCAAAATAATAATAATAATAATCTTTATTTGAAAATATAAGCATTACAGTATTTACACCAAGTCGCTTATATTTACACTAATTACTAAACATTTTTTTTTTATTTTAAACATTCTTACTAATTTTAATTAAACATACTACAAAGACAAATGAAATAATATTTAGTAAAAAAAATAAAAATAAAATTTATAAACAAAATAAGCTTAAATCTATTTAGGAACTACAAAATTATTAATTAAAATTTAGGAATATGTAAATTTGTTTAAATATAGTATAAATAGGATCATAAAATATGTCTACATCTCGATAACGTATAAAGTTATTCAAAAGTTCAACAGCCCTAGCAGTGGGGCTGTTGCTAGCTTGGGCTGAATGCCACATAGGTGGGTAGCAAAACAATCCACGAGTATGTTGCCGTCTTCCAACACCACGCATATATTTGTCGGGAACATATAAATATATTGCTTCGCGTACAGCAGTGCTATCCACCCTATGCACTAAAATTAAATAATAAAATTTTATATGTGCGGAGTCTCGCCTAAGCTGAAGTGAATCTAGACCAACCATACCTGCCACAAACATTGAAGGGTATAGAAAAGGGTAGTATCCATATTTACGTTTAAACAAATATCTACAGAATTTTCTTTGTATTTTTTCTAACATTATTGCATACTTTGCCTCACGCGGACTCTAAACTATTGCATTATATTCTAATTTACTGCGGACATAGGCATTATATAATTTTTCTATTGCTTTGGTATTCTTAAATTGCGATGATATTCTAATAATGAAACCAAGGCATTTATTAGCATCTTTGCATGTTTTAAGTATATGATCATGAAAATTTAATTTCCTATCCATCATAACTCCTAAATCCCTGATTTTTGGTACATTCTCCATCGGTGTGTCAAATAGATTGTATATATTTTTAATAAGTTTATGAGATCGAGAAAAGGTGATAGTTTTACATTTTGAATTATTAAATGATAATTTGTTTCTTATAGTCCAGTAAACTACGGCATCAATATCACGCTGTAGCGCTACACAGTCTTTAGTTTCGGTTACAGATATGTACAATTTCAAATCATCAGCAAACATAAGGCATTTTGCATTAGAGATAACACTTGGCAAATCATTTATCATCATTAAAAATTGCATAGGACCCAAGGTACTACCTTGACTAACCCCTGATCGAGTATAATACTCTTCCGATTTATACCCGTCTAACTTAACAAACTGTTTTCGATTTTTTAAATAGTGAGCCATCAATTTTAAGAGAGAAGTTGAAAATCCGAATAAAGCAAATTTGTTTAAAAGTACATCATTATCTACGAGATCAAAGGCTTTCTTAAAATCAAAGTAGGCGGCATCTACTTGACAGCCAGACTTAACTTTAGTGTTTATATAATCTACAAATTCTGTATGATTAGTCAATGTGGAGCGTCCAGGACGAAACCCATGCTGGCAATCACTCAATTGTCCCTTTATTTGTTTATAAATTATGTTATTAAGAATTGATTCAAATATCTTTCCAAATACACATAGAACAGCGATAGGTCTATAATTTGTTATATCCGTGGACGAGCCCGATTTTGGAATAGGTGTTACTCTAGACACTTTCCACTTGGTAGGATATAAACATTGTTTAATTGAAAGATTATATACATGAAGTAACGGCACTTCCAAAGCTGACAAGCAATCTTTTACTAGAAAGGGAGGTATGTTGTCAGGACCATAAGCAGTTGAAGCTTTTAGTCGCGCTATTGCAAATCTGAGTTCGGCAAGTGTCACTTGTTCGATGGTTACTGTAGATTGGCAACCAAAGCGATTAGCCTCTTCCTCAGCTATCTTAACGTCTAACAGAGGAGAAGTATATATAGTAAACACAGAACTAAAATATTTAGCAAATGAATCAATGGCTTTCTGCCCTTCTACAGCTTTATTCTTATAAGAATATGTTTTTATCTGCTGTCTAGTTTTACGTTTTTCCTTTACAAATTGCCAAAAGCTTGATGGGTCTTTATTTATATTGTTTTCAACTCTAGATATATAATTCTTAAATTCTATATTTATAAGATACTTGACTTTAGTTCTATAGTATTTAAAAAGTTCTTTATTAAACTCTAAATCATAACACTTATACTTTTTTAGATTAAAATATTTTAATTTTATATAATATATTATTTCTTTGGTATACCATTTTGGATAAGAATATTTATTACTTTTGACTATTGTTCTTGTAGGAACGTGTGTACTAATAACACTATTAAGTTTATTATAGAGTATATCTACGGCTAAGTCTATATTTAAATGCTGTTTTTCAAGTAAGTCGGTCCAGTCAATATTAGCAATATCAAAGTACAAGCTATGCAGATCTGCTTGCCGAAAGTTCCACTCCGTGATTAAATATTCTCCTGGTGTAAGAGATGTTAGACTTTTTGCTGTTCTAGGAAGTGTGAGCAGTATCTCTAAGGGCGGGTGGTATGCATCCATAGGAACTAGATGTTCCGTATCGGATGATATTTTAATATTATTGTGATCTAGAGTAGTTAGTACTAAATCTAAGATACATCCATACTTATTGCTAATATTATTACATTGTTGTAACTTACTATATTCCATAAAATTATTAAATTGAGATCTAACACTATTATTGCACGAATTTAAATTGAAATCACCAACTATCATAAATGGATATTCAGTATACATATTTATAGCATTTTCTATACATGTTAAAACATCAAGATATTGTTTACTGCTGTAACTGGGTGGTAAGTATACTAAACATATCATTAACTTAATATTTTTCCAGGTAATAATAGCAAACAATAATTCTTTATCATCAGTTAAGTTATCTACATTTGTAATTCTTTTCATATTATAACAATTTTTAGCTGCCAATAGAACCCCGCCCCACCCGACGTCGCCGGGCCGGTCTTTCCGTAGGACACAGTATTCAGGTGGAAATAGTTCAGCGTCATTTACAGAGCTATTGAGGAAGGTTTCTGTAAGGATGACAATATCGCTAGCTATTGTTTTCATATTATTATAAAACATATTAGTTTTCGTTCGGAGACCTCTTACATTTTGGTAATATAACAATATTTTTTTAGAACGTGTAATTTTGGTACAAAAATTTTTAATATTGTGTTTATTTCCTTTCTTCGGATATTTAAAACTACGTCTGCTATAATAATGATTATGCGAGAAAAAACAGCGGACTTGTATCTTCCATATCTAAAGTTTTAGTTTTAGCAGGCCTCGGTAGTGAATACCCATAATACTTGTAATCAGCCAAAATTTTACATAATATATCATTGAAGACCTGTTTTAAACCCGAATTAGTCAACTTCCAGTTTTTAACGAGAACATATCAAAAGTAACTGTGGCATTGGAATCATAAAAATATGCATAAGCGTTATTTTTAAGTTCTAGGTATAAAAGGTTATTAAATAATTCTATTTTGTAATTTGTATATAGGGGCACCACACACATACATAGGTGTACATATTATTATGTTTGTATTCGAAACACATTGTATAGCTTCCCTCAAATATACAATCAATTCTGCATAATCAGTACTAAATGCCTTAAAATCTGTTTCTCCCAACATTATAATACAGTAGTCAATCATACTATAATTACGTAATTTGTAGTCTAAGTTCTGAAGAAGACGTTTTATGTTACAATTTGGTGACACATAACTAATATAGTCAAATTGGTTGAATGTTGCATCGACCGTTTGTAATGTACCGCAAGCACTATTGGTTAAAATACATATTTTTGGTTTTCTGCCTTGTTCTTTATTATAATGTGATGCATGAATAGTGTTTGGATGATTATTTCGTGCAGTGTCAGTTACTGGATCTTTACTTTTCACGGCTCCTGTCGTAATATGGTTGGAACAGGCAGTGTCACTTGGAGGGTAATATATATTATTCGATAATAATTGATCGCTTTGGTTCCTAAATTCGCTAAGAGATGGCGTTACTTGAACTATTTCTTCAGTGGATTTTCTTTTGCTCATAAGCTTATTTTCAGTATCAGAATAATCTAACTTGGTTCTCATTTTAATCGTGTTCAACTGATCACTGGATTTACACAAAGGTATATGCTTTCTAGTATGTGTAAGTTGGTGAATTTTCAATTCATAATCACAAATTAGCTTTACCTGTTTATTATTTTCGACCAGTAGATTTTTAATCTCGTTTTCCGCGCTTAATAACTTTTCCTGAAGTGCTAATAATTTATTTCTCATAGAGTTCATCTCTTCTATTACTTTTGTACTAATACTTCCAGTTAGCTGACGAGACGGGGTCGAGCTCATGAAAGAGAAATTGTTATCATTTTCATCATCTGAGTCCACCTCGGTTAGGCCTTCAAAAGAGTTATCTGTTGGAATGTTAGTTTTGCATTTACGAATTGTTATATTGTTTCTTTTTGTCTCAGGAGAAATAGAACCTGATTTTGTCACAGGTGTACCGTGTTGCGTAACAAATTGATCCGTTTTTCTGGTTACTTTCTTGCTTAAGTACGACATCATTTTCGAAATTTTTTTATATTTATATATTCAAACAATAATAAGTATTTGTTTTTATTTACTATTTTTAATCGATATTTCTAACAGATACATCTATTTTTCCATAATAGTAACTCAATTGTTATTCAATATATTAGTTGGTAATATCTTTATTCACTTTTAGATGGCGTTAGTGAGCAGGCGTCAGTGAATTTTTGAATAAAAACGGATTTCGTATGATCTATTATTCAAAATAATGCTACATTTAATACTTATTCTGTTGTTTTTATATTAAACTAAGAAACACTTTCCTGTAACTATTTTTTAATTATTTGTCAAGCACTATCCTCACTAGTTCAATTTAAATAGTCTTATTAAAGGTGTTTGTAATCATAGGCCTTTATTTTCGTTTAAACTGCATTAATACTGCACTAATATGTTTTCCCACAATATCACTTATAGAATCTTAGTTTGTTATCACTTTTATACACAAACAATAACACTTAACGACAATTAAATATTTTTATGAATTATAAATAACAGAGACAACTTAAGCTTGTATTTCCTAGACGTTGTAAGTTCGAAAATATGTCAAGTATGTCATATACATGCTATATGAAAATATTTCATGAGTAATATGCAAAATATATTTTAATTAATTTAATACAATACCCAAGAGCTATTCGAGGAGACTTCTGTAAAGACATTCTTGAAGGCATAACGGAGTTAAAGAATTGAAAATTCACATAGTTTCTAAAAGTTCATCCAAGTACTATCTGGTGAGAAACTTACGTGAGTTTGTGAAAATTTTGTATTTTATTTTCAAAACGACCAACGTATTATGACCCATATCATATAAAAAGTTTACATACAGAATTTCAATAACGCTAATACCATAACGTTTTAAGATTATTGTTTATAAATAGCTGAGGTTTGACATAAGACCATAAGAAACTAAGCAGTTGAACGAGACAGATGTCTTACTAAAAGACAATAGGAACACAAAATAAAGAATCCATAAAATAAAATAAACAGTTATGATACTTAAATGCGATCCTTATAACACTGACAAGTTAGCCATTAGACCAAGAAAGCTCAATCAATGTCACTTAAAACACTATGCCTAAATCCAACAGAGGTAACAACAACAACAACAGCCTGTAAATTCCCACTGCTGGGCTAAAGTCCCTTTGAAGAGAAGGTTTGGAACATATTCCACCAAAAAAACTGTTTCAAAAGAACCTTTACAGCTCGCATTGCTTACAAAATACGAACTTTTAGTTTTATTGCTTGGAAATTGTACCTCTATAACTGTAATATAATTGAGGCAGTTCCTTAATGGCTACCTTTTAAAGGTAAAACTGCCTTTTTTAAGACAAAGGAAGCTTTGTTTAAATGGGGCGAGATATTTTATAAGAATTTAGTCAATTTATGCGTAACATAAATAAGTCTGCAAGCATTTTTTAAATAGTGTAACCTTATATAGTACATATTATAGAACAAAGTCTGTCTGTGTGTTCGCGATAAACTTGAAAACTACTGAATGGATTTTCATGCGGTTTTCACTAATATTTAGAAGAAATTATAAGTAAGGTTTAAGTATATAATTTATTAAGGTTGTTAGGCAAATAACTTGAAATACAAAGACAATTGTTAAACATTTCGAAAAATGCAATAAAAAATTATAAATGAAAGGTAAAAAAAATATAAAAAGACTTACTTCCATCCGTGCGACGCTGAGAAGCTGCTTGTAATATATATAATAGTATCAAAGAAAAAAAAAATAAAGCTCAAGATAAATAAGAACAGGAGTACAAAGGGAAACGATAGCGATGATATGTGAACACGTAAAAATTAGAGAGACATCACGTCTGAAGTAACTGGTGAGGCCTTAAAATAAGGAAGGCAATACCCCAACGCATGAGCTGAAACAAAAGATCGTTTCGTTTCAGAATATAATACTGTTATTGTGAATACTCGTATATATAATATTATTGTATACATATTATGAAGCGTATGTAAAGCCAAATTCGCTTTATTACAAAAAATTGTTTACTATTTATAATATACATATTGTTACTACTAAAAAACATTCGAACACATTGCACGTTTTAGTATAATTTGTATATATAAACGTCTGAGGTAAGTGGGTCCATAGAGGTGACTTTTGATGATATAGTAGGAACACAACACTTTGTAAATACTTTACTTTATATTAACAGTGTCAATTTTAGGGCACTAAAAGTGTCTAAAATATTGTGTGTCATTTATATCATTTAGTTTTATTTCTCAAAAAATTGTATAGATGGAATTACTAGTCTTTTAAATTGTGCTTATGTTTTGTACAAATGATTTCAAGAGCATGGAAGTTTAATTCATCTAGGGAGAAGGAGCTGAGATGGCCTAGTGGTTAGAATGCGTGCATCTTAACCGATGATTGCGGGTACGAACCCAGGCAAGCACCACTATATATGTGCTTAATTTTTGTTTATAATTTATCCAGTGCTCGGCGATGAGGGAAAACATCGTGAGGAAACCTGCATGTGTCTAATTTAATCGAAATTCTGCCACATGTGCATTCCACCAACCCGCATTGGAACAGCGTGGTGGAATATGTTCCAAACCCTCTCCTTAATGGACGAGGTCTTATCCCAGCAATGGGAAATTTACAGGCTATTACTTTACTTTACTAGGGAGAAGTGAGATCAGTATAATAGTGCAGTGTACAAAGGTATGTATGTATATAATCATCACAACATTTACCTCAGATGATATATTTTATAATTGGGTACGTAGAAACAAACGTCATTATTAATATAGATTACACGTTACGTGTTCAGCGAAACGTACAAAGTAATTGATAATATAATAAAATAATATTATCTCTTTTGTTACAAACGTGAACAAAGAAAAGTGATTAAGAAAATTTTTAGGTTACTTTGAAATTCAAAGTAACATTCGAAGTCGTTAAAAGTATTTTTCATCGAAAATACTTTGTAGCGTGTAATTATAAAACTTTTGAACAAACTTTTAATTTAAAATATGTCATAAAGCTGGACCATATAATTAAAATAGTTTCCGGAAACTTTGTTATAAGCTAATACTTATATAAGGATATGCTTATATATTCCGGGGAGCTCTTTTAGCTTGGAGATCTGCAAAGGTGGACCAGCCATTGGGGCGTCACGGTAGCGTGCGCAAGCGATCCCTTGATGTCCCCCTGAAAGGACAGAGTGGGTGCCCTATATACCCTTCCATTTCATATGAAGGAATCACATAAGAGAAATACATAACCAAAAAACAAGGATATGCTTATAAAAGTCCTTATCTTTTTAGTATTTATTTTTAATAACTGTAGCTGTATAAAAGACAATTGTTGATTTTATAAATTTTAATTAGTTTATTTTTTTTTTATTGTATAGCTTGGCGGACGAGCATATGGGCTACCTGATGGTAAGTGGTCACCATCACCCATAGACAATGACGATGTAAGAAATATTAACTATTCCTTATATCGTCAATGTGCCACCAACCTTGGGAACTAAGATGTTATGTCCCTTGTGCCTGTAGTTACATTGGCTCACTCATCCTTAAAACCGGAACACAACAATACTGAGTACTGTTATTTGGCGGTAGAATAACTGATGAGTGGGTGGTACCTACCCAGGCGGGCTTGCACAAAGCCCTACCACCAAGTTATCACTCAGTTCTCATAAAATGACCATTTCTTCAATTAAAAACCTTCACTTATGAATTCGATGAACCAAGAAGTACGGACCAAAAAGACTCAGAGGGTTTTTTCATCTCAATAATTACCATTAATTGTTAATATATTGTAATATAATAGCTTAAATTACATTATTGAGCTACTTAAATTCACTTCTTGGTATTTTAGATTAAACTTCAAAACTTTTGTTCAAATGCTCTAAAAGAGGAAAGTAAACTTTGAATTAAAAAAACCCCGTCATTTTGCTACATTTTAACACTCGGGGGCACTGAAAATCAACTTCAAGGCTAAGTGGTCTCCCAATTTGACAACACACCGCTGTACAATTTACAGTTTATGTAGCTACTTTTTGTTTTGTATGATATTGCTGCGTTTTTTTCATGAAGTATTTACATTTTTTGTATTTAAATTATCTGTCTTATCATTTATTTTTAGATTTAAGAAGTAATGTAATAATTTTTGTATTGATTTATCCATTGCCTAAATTGTGTAGTTTTTTTTTACGTAAGAGTTACTAATATTAAACTCTTAAATACATATAAATATGAATTAAAAATAGTTACTGTATAAATCTTGACCCCGTGGAATGGTGGTAAGAATGCTAGCAGCATTGAGATCTTGAAACTCAATTTCCATTCTTTGGGCAAAGGAACCGAGCTAATTCGTATTTTTGTCATCAATGCAGGCATTAAAGTGTGGTGTTATACTTTTAGCGAATCTTTTTGCCACTTTAAGGTGTATTTCAACAGCAAGTGGGACAAAAACTGTTTGGAATAAAACACGAATATTTGGATCGTTTGTTCGCTTCAGCTGTTTCCGCAGCGGCGCCGGTTCTTAACATTGTTTCTGAGATACAAGATGAGAGCAAGTCATCGCACGTAGCATTATTATTTTTTATTAAGCAAATTCATGAAGAAATATTTCCAATAATGTAATAATATAAATGTAACACTACGACTGCACCGTCATTTATAAAATCTGTTGTAATCCTTAATAATAATAATTTTTAGGTACTTAAAAAAATATGAGTAGGTATACATATAAGCATCACGGTATTTACACTAAGTCGAATTACTAAGCGAATTTTATAAAACATTCTTATAAATTTAACAAAAACGTACTAGTACGAATATATGAAAAAAAATATTAAAAAAAAAATATTCTGAAATTTATAATTTTTTAATTTTCTAAAGCCAGAATATTAAAAAACACAATATCGATACTTGAAGGTCTTGCACTAAGTCCAGTAACAAGGGAAGGAGCTTATATAGGTAATACGATTGACTCATTATTCTAGTTCCCGTAGACTTACCTAAGTATACGGGAACTTTATTGCTCAGGTGATTCTTATATCTTAAAATCGTATCATACAAGAAGCCTTTTAAAACGGGGACTCGTTACTGTAAAATATATTTAACAAATACGATTACACAAAGATCTTCTGCTTTGACAGTATTGTAGATTGAAATTCCAAAATTAATTACTAACATGACCTTAATTGTATGTAAATAAAAAAAAAATCCCCGTTCAATCGTAATTCCGATCCAACGGACAAAAATCGGAATAAACGTGTTACCAGTGAAAGCAATAAGGGTTATATTGTTATTTGAAGGTTTTTGGACTATTTCTTATTGCTCATATTAATATGATATTGTTAAAAAGTGACATTAATATACCGAATCCTTCCTTTTTTATGGTATGGGTGGGCGGAGGAGCATATAGGCCACCATCGCCCATAGACAATCGCTGTAAGAAATATTAAATAATCCTTACATCGTCAATGTGCCACCAACCTTGGGAACTAAGATGTTATGTCCCTTGTGCCTGTAGTTACACTGGCTCACTCACAACCACACCTTCAAACCGGAACACAACAATACTGAGTATTGTTATTTGGCGGTAGAAAAACTGATGAGTGGGTGGTACCTACCCAGACGGGCTTGCACAAAGCCCTACCACTAAGTGAACCAAGTTATTTCATCTATGATATATAAGGAAACATTTCTTGTAATGTCTAATCACTAAACCAATATACATAGAACTTACTAGTAAATGTAGCGTTTTTGCTATATAATGTATGGTAATAAATATATGTTACACACTGTACAACTGGCTTTGAAACTGCTTCAAATTTCAATTGTAAACGTGAGAAGTGTGAATTAAATGTTTTAAAAGTATATATACATCTACATAATTAAATCAAGGTTGCTTCCCGTTGTTTGTGCTCTTAGCTTTTGAGCTAAGCAACAGATTTAATGCGGTTTTGATCAATATATAGAGTGTTTCAAGAAGGAGGTTTATATGTATTACATACTTTTTATAGTATAGAAACTCTTTCAACTTTTCTAGTCTAGAAATAATTTTTTTTAAGGTTAGGTCTTTGATATAAAAGTTATTACCCATGAGAAGCCGCGGTGGATAGCTCGTACGAATTAAGTATAGTACGACACAAGTTAGATGTAGCATCGGCAAATTTCGTAAAACCGATCACATCCGAATTGAGTACGCTATCCCAAATTATCAATATTTATTTCTCATGCGAATATGATCTTTGCACAAACGTAATGACTTGTAATATCATATGACCTCATATATTGGTCAATTTGACACGTCGATTTACATGCACTTGCTTTCTCTGACGCGAGAATCTGTAGCGACGAATAGCGTCGAGTGGCGCGATAGGAAGCTATTTCTATTGGTTGTGTAAATCGGCAGTAATCGGTTTTATTTTCATTTCATTGCATTTTCCGACGCTGCATCTAATTTGTGTCGTACTATATGTATGTATCTATATTAATAAATAAAGGAAATGCATATCCTATTTTATTTTAACGTATGATCCTATAAATATTTATGCGTTCTGTAATATAATGTACGCGTGACTATGATAAATTGATCCTGATATTAAAAGCTTCGCCGTAAAAGGATTGTAATCTAAATTCCATTTTCCTGTTCTGTTATTGTGTCGGTTTATGTAAAAACGTTCGCGGTAAATCTGAATTAATACAACTATCAATTTGAATACTGTTAATCGAAATATATAGTGTAACACGTGCATATATATAAAAGCTATTCGTTTTTGTTATTTGATTTGTTTTGATTTTATTTATAGTCCAGTCAGTGGCAGATTTACAAATCTGCCGCTACCTATAGCTACCTATAGCTAGTGGCAATTAAATTTTTGCCGCGCCTACTTTTTTTTGGTACATTTATATTTGTGTTCTATCGTCCTCATTACATCGGTTTTTTCCCGTTACTAGTATGACTATAAACTAGGTGATATTTCAGTCAGATAAAAACTTTATTGCACACAAACATTAACAGGAAAAATAAAATAAATAATAACAAATATAAGGAAAAGAAAGGGGTCTACAAGGGCGGTCTTATTGCTATCAGCAATCTCTACCAGACAACCCGTAGTGAAAGAAGCAAAGTCAAAATATATGGGTAGTGCAAATAATAATAAGCGAAGCGAAGGTAATCCAAACAATTATAAAAACCTAACTACATACATTCATACATATATATATACATACATACATATACGCATAAATACATACAAATATACTAAATACATATAAATATACTTATAATATATACAAAATGAATTTAAGACATACATATAATGCACTATAAATTTAAAGTTCATCAACTTTACGTAAATAAAAATTGAATAAACGATTTTGAAAGGAATTTATAGATTCTGACTGGCGAATATCTGAGGGGAGTGAGTTCCAAAGCTTGGCAGATTTAGCTGTGAAGGAATTGCTATAATAGTTGGAATGACAAGTCGGTAACTTAAGGCGATTGTCATTCCGTGAACGGAGACCAATGCTATGTGTTTGGTCTGAGCCGAGAAAACAGAAGGACTCTTTTAAATAGGAAGGAGAAAGAGGATTGTAAAGGATAGTGTAAAGAAGAAGGAGAATGTTCACATTGATCTGCATAATCTAGTATTGGCAAGAGAAGAGCATTGGCTAAGGATTTCTTAATATTTATGGACAGAAGGTTTTTCCATTTTCGTAACCGCCCTATCGCAGCAAACAATTTACGACTTACCTCTGCAATTTGTGGAGTCCAAGAAAGGGAATTATCTATTAGAATACCTAAGTTTTTAACAGATGGAGTGATGTTTAAAGCAAAGGAGTCAAATAAAATAGGAGGTAAGGCGTTTATATCCACCTTCGCAAGTTGTTTGGGCTTCCTATGATGGTAACCTGTGATTTAGCCGCATTTATGTGCAGTCCATACGACTTACTCCAAGAACAGATTTTATCCAGATCGCAGTTTATCCTGTGAATAGCGTCCGTAATGTCAAGTGAAGGCGCAGCAATGTACAGTTGCAAGTCGTCCGCATATAGATGATAGAAGAAAGAAGTTTAGGAGGAGAATTAACAAATATAGCAAAGAGAAGTGGTGAAAGAACACTTCCTTGTGGGACTCCACAAGAAAGTGGAACTAGGGTAGAATATTTATTATTAGCAACTACACATTGCCGGCGATTACCGAGAAAACTGCAGAACCAGGCAAGAGCACTATCGGAGACACCGATTGATCTTAGTATGGCAAGTAGCACATCATGATCAACGGTGTTGAAAGCATTGCTAAAGTCCAATAGTACCAAGACAGTCAGCAACTTATTGTCTATTGTATATTGAGACGAATATCGGCACAAACTTTGACAAGCGCTGTAACTGTGCTATGCCCAGATCTGAAGCCAGATTGATACCGACTGAGAGTATGGTTTTTAGAAAGAAAAAGGTGAAAAGACTATACGTTCTAATACTTTAGACAGGAAAGGAAGTATGCTAATAGGACGGAAATGTGAAAATAACGTAGGGTTATTGATCTTAGGGAGAAGAATGACATGTGCAGTTTGCCATGCAATAGGGAATTCGTTTGAGGATAAAGAAAAATTAAATATATGAGAAATAAAAGGCGTTATACAAACTTACTTACGCATTCGTCATATAAATTAGTTTTTTTAAGGGAAAGCACATTCATTATTTATTATTATAATATAATTATTTTAGCCCACCAGCGTTATTTATAGGAGTCGCCGTCACGGGATGCGGTGTAGACGACATGACTTGGTGTAAGGGCTTTGCAACCCCGTTTGGGTAGGCCCCATCCAGACATCAGATATTCTGCCGCCAAGCAAAAATACCTAGTGTTATTATGTTACGGTTAGAAAGTTGACTGACCCAGTGTAACTACAGCTACAAGGGACATTACATCTTATTTTCCGAGGTATGCCCTTGGAATATTTCTTACTGTATTCCATCTTTTATACCATCAGTTGGGCCTTTAGTTCGTTCGTCTACCTATATCATAAATGAATGAATCGAAAACTGCTACTTGTGTTTCCAACAACACGGACCGAACAGAAGTGGAACCGAGTGGTCTGATAAGAATTACACTACGCTGGTGGGACCAACATTTTGTTGGAGATCATGCGCAGTGGGCGCTAGCAACGGTTGGGATGCGAATAACATGCATGTCAAAAAATGTCATTATTATTTTTTCTTCGCAATAAAATTATTATCATAATTTTACATTCTTTTTAATCTACTTAATCGCACTAATTTTCCGCACATATTTTTTGGTCCTTCGAGCCGGATAAATGATTATCAGCGAGGATTTGCGATTTGTGTTAAGTTTAATTAACTAATAATATCGTAACCCAACACTCGATCAGGTAGTATATAACGCCAATTAAGGATTTATAAGGTTCATCTTATTAAATACCTATTATATGTTCCGTAACTTCTTTGTTCTATTGCATATAATATGTTCACCGACCGTACGGTTTGGATTGTGATAGTTTTAATGTTAAGTTCGTAGCATATTAATTGGAAATTATACCTATTTAAAATAATTTAAGAGTGTTAGATATTGTTAATTTAAACTGTGAATGTAATTACCTTATTATTTTCGTTATTGTATTGTCCTTTACTCAAATATATTTTGCAAGTCATTGATAGAAAGTTTAGTTATAAAAAGTTATTATTTGTTGAGGTACTAATAAAATTCTCTACAATATTGTTAACATTTTTGTTGTATAAATTCCAGATTTACGCCCGTTTTCCAAAATGACCGAGGAAAGGGAGTTGATAAAAAAGCGAGGTAGCTTTAAAGGTCGCTTAACTACCTTTGTTAATTATCTGGATGCACTGGATAATAAAACGTTATCGAATTCCAATACAACGGAACTAAAGCTGCGCATAGGCAAAATGGAGTCATTATACCAACAATATGATGAGGTACAGTTACGTATGGAATGTATTGCTGATGATATTAAAGCACAGTTTTCTGAGCGTTCTGATTTTGAGTCCGTGTATTTTAAATCCCTGTCTGTTAAAGGCTCAGGAATTTATAAATAATTATAATAAAGATAGTGAATCTGTTTGTAGCAATAAAAGTCATTGTAGCAATAATTATAAGCCAGTTAGATTGCCCACAATTCAACTACCCAAGTTTAATGGATCCTACAACAACTGGTTGGAGTTTCATGATACCTTCACGAGTCTCATTCATTCCAATGATGCTATAGACGAGATCAACAAATTCCACTATCTTAGGAGTCTCTAGAGGGATCTGCTGCTGTGGTCATCCAGTCAATCGAGTTTTCGGCTACTAATTACTCTGTGGCATGGAATGTTTTATGCGAGCGTTTTGACAACAAAAGGTTATTAATTCAGAACCATGTTGCAGCTATTTTTAACATGGAAGTAATTACAAAGGAATCTTCTTTAAAGAATTTAATTGACCAAATAAATAAACATTTACGTGCATTTGAGACCTTAGGTGAGCCAGTTCAATTTTGGGATACTCTTTTAATTTATATTTTCACTCGCAAGTTGGATGCTAGGACGTTCCGTGAGTGGGAGGAGTTCAAAGGTCGCATGGACAAGGTCACTAAGATTTCCTTCGATGCATTCCTTAAATTTATACGTAAGCGCGCTGAATTAATTGAAACTTTGGAATTGTCTCGTAACGACCAGCCTCAATCTGGTGATAAGTCAAGGGGTAAGCTGAGATCGATGGTGGTCGAGCAAAACGGTGATAATTCTTGTTTAAATGCTAATTCAAAGACTTGTCCTAAATGCAAAGGTGATCATCACTTGGTTGAATGTCCACAGTTTCTTGCTTTAAGCAACGAGGCACAGATTAAGTTGCTGCCAAGTTATAAAGTTTGTTATAATTGTTTCCGTACGGGTCATTTCGCAAACCATTGTAAACGACCTGGTTGCAAATTGTGTAAGCGAAGACACAATACATTAATCCATGTTGCTAATTTTAAAAATAATAATGCTAATTTTAATAACTCTTCTAATAACTTATTGACACAATCGTCGTCGTCGTCGTCTCCTGTGACCGGCGTGACTGAGACAAATAATGTTGCGTTATCAGCAAACGTCACATCTTCGCCTACTAATGTGAGTCAAGATGTGTTATTGTCAACCGCATTAATTAAATTATATGATCGCAATGGTCGGGAACGCATTGTTCGTGCAGTCCTTGATAGCGGTAGTACATCGTGCTTTGTGACTTATAGACTATGTCGTCAGTTAAATTTAGAGACTAGGCAGATAGATAGGTCGATATTTGGTATTAATAACGTGATGTCTCACGTAGGTGAAACGTGTCGCATTAAGGTGACGTCATTAGACAATAGGTTCAGTGTAGAACTTTATTGTGTCGTTTTACCATCAATAACGAGTGATGTGCCGTGTCGTGAAGTCAATCTGTCGAATTTGAATATTCCGTCTCACATTTGTTTAGCAGACCCAACTTTTTACAAGCCAGCAGATGTTGATATTTTAATCGGGGCTGATGTCTTTTGGGATTTGTTAGGGTCACAAAGAATTAAATTACGTACTGGTAAACCAGTTTTGTGTGAAACTAGATTAGGTTGGATTGTCTCGGGTCCTTTATAGTGACATTAGATGTAATTTTACTAAAATGAATTCTTCTTCTGAGAAAGATCTTGAGAAACTCCGAAGTGATCTTACTCGTTTCTGGCAATTAGAAGAGGTAAATACAAAGCCTTTTCATTATTCACCTGAAGAGAAGTTGTGCGAGGAGCATTTTGTAAAAAATACGATTCGATTGCCTGATGGTCGTTTCTGTGTGCGTATTCCTCTTAAAAAAGATCCTTCTAATTTAGGAAATTTATTTATAAAAGCTTCTTATTTTTTGCAGTCGTTAGAAAGTAGGTTAAAAACTAAACCTGATTTTAGTAAAATGTATCATGAATTCATGTCTGAGTATGAGTCACTAGGTCAATGACTAAATGCAATGAAGGACCAGATTTAAGTTCATCTAGCTATTTTATTCCCCATCACGGCGTATTACGTGAAAGCAGCACCACTACAAAATTGAGAGTAGTGTTTAATGCAAGTTGTCCTTCTTCATCTGGTGTTTTATCTAATGATTTACAGATGGTTGGCCCTACCATTCAGGACGATCTGTTATCTATTCTTCTCCGTTTTAGACAGCACAAGTATGTCTTGTCGGCGGACGTCGAGAAGATGTACAGACAAATAGCTGTTCATCCATCTGACAGATATCTACAGCAGATATTATGGCGTAATAATGTGTCTGACCCCGTTCAGGTGTATAAATTAAACACTGTCATCTATGGTACAGCTAGTGCGCCATTTTTAGCGTTTCGGTGCCTTCATCAATTAGGTCTTGATTGTAAGGATCAAAAGGTTGCTGACGTCATCAAGCACGATTTCTACGCTGATGATCTGTTATGTGGCGGTGACGATTTGGGCGAGGTTAGATTTATTCGTGAGGAAGTTACTAATATACTTGCATCAGCTTGTATGCCATTACGTAAGTGGAAGTCTAATAACCCGCAATTATTGTCTGAAGTTGCTCAGTCTTCACTTAATTTAAATATAGGTTCTAGTGAGCCCGATAAGGTACTCGGACTAGGTTGGTATGCAAGTTCGGATGAACTCGTATTTTCCAAAGGCTCAATTGTATCTTGCAGTAGTAACACTAAACGTGATTTACTTTCTGTGATTGCAAGGATTTCGATCCTTTAGGCCTATTGTCACCACTTGTAATCACTATGAAAATGTTGCTGCAAAGATTGTGGTTAGACAAATTATCATGGGATGAGCCATTAAGTCCTGTAATTAATTTACAATGGCAGACCATTGTTAAAGCTCTGTGTAATTTAAATGAAATTCGTATTCCTAGAATGGTTGTATGTCATTCATACGAGGAGTTGGAACTCCATATATTTACTGATGCGTCTGAGCGCGCATATGGTGCGTGTGCTTATGTCCGTAGCGTTAATGATGCAGGTGAGTGCAGTGTTCGGTTACTCATGGCAAAAAGTCGCGTTGCGCCTCTCAAAACTACTTCCATTCCAAGGCTGGAATTAATGGGTGCTATAGTTGGGATACGTTTGTATGAGAAGGCGTTAAACTCACTTCGGCTTAAGTTTTCGCGTGTCTTTTGTTGGACTGATTCAACAATCGTGTTGGGATGGCTTCAAATATTGCCCTCGAAGCTTCAGCCTTTTGTACGCAACCGCATTGCTGAAAGTTTAGATCATGGTGCATGTACCCGGAGGCACGTCCCAACCCATGAAAACCCAGCAGACCTATTATCTCGTGGTATGGATAGTAGTCATCTGCAGGGTTCAGAAATGTGGTGGTCTGGTCCTAACTTCCTTCAACAAGACGCACGCAGCTGGCCTTCGCAATTTAAACCATTTGATATCAACTCACTCCCTGAAACTAGAGCTGACGTGACGTTAAATGTTTTTGTTGACAATAATGGCAAGGGTTTTATAGATTTTAGTCGATTTTCAAAGTATTTAAGACTTTTACGATCTATGGCATATGTACTACGATTTGTTAAACTGTGTAGACAGCAATCACCAGATAACAATTTCCTATCTAGTGAGGAATTGCATAAGGCTTTGAACGTTTTGATTTATCAAAGTCAACACGAATCATTTCCAGAACATAAATTATTATTGAATAAACAAAGTTTGCCGAAAAAGAGCGTTCTGTTAAAATTTGATGTGTTTTTAGACGACAACAATTTAATACGTGTCGTAGGACGTCTCGATAATTCCGATTTTTCATATAATAAACGGCATCCTATAGTTTTACAGTCCACTCATGCTTTCACAAAGTTATTATTTAATTTTGAGCACCAAAGGCTAATGCACGCAGGCCCTCAGCTACTACTAGCATCCATAAGAGAATCTTATTGGTCTATAGGGGGACGAAATTTAGCCAAAGCCTGTTACCATAGATGCATTCTATGCCGACGTATGCAGGGTAAAGTTGTTACTCCAATGATGGGTCTTCCGCGTGACCTTCCGCGTCAGCGTCTTAACCCAGGGTATCCATTCGAATGTACCGGCGTTGATTATGCGGGCCCTATTATGAGCGCTAGTCGCATAGCAATTTTTATTTGTTTTACTACAAAGGCTGTGCACTTGGAGCTTGTGGGTGACTTAACTAGCCATAATTATTTATTAGCCTTATATAGATTTATTTCACGAAGAGGTAAGCCCGCTTATAATAGGTTGGGGAAAAAGTTTCTTCGTATTTTATATGAAAATTCAAAAAGTTTTTTTTATAGTTTATTTACATTTGACTAAAGTATGTAGGTGCCATTTTGTTCCATAACTTTTTGCCATCTTGTTGTAGTGACATGATCCCATTGCTGTAAAAATTTTGGGGCTTCTGATCGAAAAACTGCGACAAGTGGTTTTGGCAGTCCTCTCGTGATGTTAACCTGACACTGCCTAAGGAATTCTGCGGAGACCGAAACAGATGAAAATCTGAAGGTGCAAGGTCAGGACTATACGGCGGATGCATTAATACCTCCCAGCCAAACTCTCGTAATTTTTGTTGAGTGGCTAAAGATGTGTGAGGTCTAGCGTTGTCATGGTGAAAAACCACACCCCTTCTGTTGATCAATTCTGGCCGCTTTCTCTCAATTTCTTGCTTCAATCTCATCAATTGTTCGCAATACAGTTCTGAATCGATGGTCCTGCCGGGCGGTAACAGCTCATAATGAATGATGCCCTTCCAATCCCACCATACACACAGCATTACCTTGTTGCGAGTTAATCCGGGTTTTGCCACAGTCTGTGAAGCTTGACCGGCCTTTGACCACGATCTTTTTCGCACGTTCTTGTCGTATGTGATCCACTTTTCATCATCAGTTATCAGCTTCTTCAAAAATGGTTCGGTTTCATTACGTCGTAATAAAGAATCACAAATGAGTACACGGTTCATTAGGTTTCTTTCAGTGAGTTCATGAGGCACCCATATATCGAGCTTTTTTGTGTACCCAGCTTTATTCAAATGAGTCAAAACCGTTTTGTGGTCAATTGCCAGTTCTTCAGCTACATCGTAACTACTAATATGCCGATCTTGCTCCAGTTTTTCAAAAATGGCATCAATTTTGTCCGTAACAGGGCGACCAGAGCGAGATGCATCTTTGATATCAAAATTTCCGGCTTGAAAACGCTTAAACCAAACTTGCGCTACTCTCACAGATACTGTTTTAGGTCCATAAACATCACAATTTTTTTTCGCGGCTTGAGTTGCATTTTTACCGTTTTTATAGTAAAATTTTAAAATGTGTCGAATTTCTTCTTTAGATTCACTCATTTTAACAACAACAAAAACAAATGAAAACCACACAAATGCCTAATTTGAATTTGGAAGTGCCTTCTTTAAAATTAAAACTTTTTAATGATACCAAAACCAGCCAGATACAAATGGTATAGCCAAAGAGATTTTATTACAAGTTCATACATACTATATGCGAAAAGACTTTTTCCCCAACCTAATATATACTCAGATAACGGTACCTCATTTGTTGGTGCGTATAATGAATTATCCAAATTTTTAAAATCTAATTCTAATGCTATGACTGAACGTGTAGCTAATGATGGAATTAATTTCCACTTTAATCCCGCGTATACTCCACATTTTGGCGGTCTCTGGGAAGCGGGTGTCAAATCGACTAAGTACCATTCACAGCGAGTGTTGGGACATTGTAATTTAACGTATGAGGAGCTTAACACTACATTAGTCCAAATTGAGGCTATTTTAAATTCAAGACCACTAACGCCGCTGTCTTCAGACCATACCGATTATACTCCATTGACACCAGGTCATTTTCTCATCGGCCGACCACTGACTTCATTGCCGCAGAAGAACTATGAAAACCAAGACGCAACCCATCTTAGTCGTTACCAACGTATTGAACAACTCCGCCAACACTTTTGGACTAGATGGAGTAAAGAGTTCATATCCGAGCTGCAGCAACGAACAAAGTGGCGTTCATGTAAGGACAATTTAAAGCTGGATTCCTTGGTTGTCGTCAAAGAGGAGAATATTCCACCTTTGAAATGGAGACTGGGACGAATTGTCGCCGTACATCCAGGATCTGATGGAATCGTTCGTGTAGCAGATATAAAGACATCTGCTGGAGTCATCCGCCGAGCTTTTAACAGGATATGCCCATTACCTGTTTCACCAGTTTTGGATTCAAGTGGTTGAAAGCACGTCTTTCAACGCCCGGGGGCATGTTGGAGATCATGCGCTGTGGGCGCTAGCAACGGTTGGGATGCGAATAACATACATGTCAAAAAATGTCATTATTATTTTTTCTTCGCAATAAAATTATTATCATAATTTTACATTCTTTTTAATCTACTTAATCGCACTAATTTTCCGCATTTCCATGTTGTATCTGTTGTATAATAAAAAACAAAATTGTTTTTTATTCCTGAAAAACTGTTGCAGTTAATTCCATTTTATGACAACATTGTAATTAGATGTCTGTCTACACGGATGAACTATCGAAAATCAAATCGACGTTCTGAGTGAACCGAGACGGCCCAGTGGTAAGAACGCGTGCATCTTAATCGATGATTGCGGGTTCAAACCCAGGCAAGCACCACTGAATATTAATGTGCTTAATTTGTGTTTATAACTCTTCTCGTGCTCGGCGATGAAGGAAAACATCGTGAGGAAATCTGCATGTGTCTAATTTCATAGAAATTCTGCCACATGTGCATTCTACTAACCCGCATTTGAACTGCGTGGTGGAATATGTTCCAAAACTTCTCCTCAAAGGGAGAGGAGGCCTTAGCCCAGCAGTGGGAAATTTACAGGCTGTTCATGTTCTTGTTCTGAATGACACTACAATGTTTTCGATCAAGCTCAACGAAAAACGCTCTTGTCGATTTTTATTAAATTTCGTGTTTATTGAACGAATTTTACGAGTTGAAGAGCTAATGTAATCTTATTTACGCGGAATAATGGAGGGACGAAGTGAATTATGTTAATGTAAGAGGGCATATCTTTTTGCGCGGAAATTCTTCGCGCTAGAGAATAGTTAATAATTGATGAATGTTTGGTTTGTTATTTAATATTGATCAGCTTCTTTTGACTATATAACTATATATACTAATGGCTCGCGTTTAAGAGCTAGCGTGCACTGGTAACTTTTGTCACGGTGACTTTGAAGTGTTTGTCACTGACACATCACGTTTCCAAAGTGGAGTGCGCTCATTAATAGAGACAGTGAGAAAACATTTTCGGAATCGAAGTGTCATTTGCCACTATGGATTTCGAAGAGACGGTGGTTCTCTGTGAACTCGTGAGACTCGGCAGAAAAAGACTTTAATTTTCACGTGAATATCTGAACACTCTTTCAATTTTTTATCATAAAGAGCTGGTTTCTTTTCCACTTCTTCTATTAGAACATCATTATCAGTATCGTCTTCACGAATGTTTACGTTTTGAATAGGTGGTGACGCCATTTGCGCGCCAAAGTCGGCAGTCCAAGTGCAGATAGCGCAAGACTGACGACGAGAGTGACAAATTTGTCGCTAGCGGACACAAATGTCACCCAATTGTCACGTCGTAAAGTGCGCGCACCACCATTCGTATTCATGGACTCGACAAGAGTGATGAAACAGTCACCGTGACAAAAGTTACCAGTGCGCGCTAGCTGTTAGAGTGTTGGTTGTCATGTGTCAGACAAAAAGTTGCTGTCCTTTCTTGAGCTTCAAGTTTGCTTCATACCAAATTTCATCAAATTCGTTTCCACGGTTTGTTTGTGAAAAAGCGACAGACTGACAGAGATACTTTCACATTAATTATCAAATTTGAGCATTAGTATATTTTCGGGAACTTAGTGTATAGAATAAGATTTGCCAATTTGAAGGCAATATGACGATGTGTTTAGGTCATCTGAAATTAAAACGAAAATTTACTTACTTACATTTACTCACTTGGTGGTAGGGCTTTGTGTTAGCCCGTCTGGATAGGTACCACCCACTCATCAGATATTCTACCGCTAAATAACAGTACTCAGTATTGTTGTGTTCCGATTTGAAGGGTGAGTGAGCCAATGTAACTACAGGCACAAGGGACATAACATCTTAGCTCTCAAGCTTGGTGGCACATTGACGATGTAAAGAATAGTTCATATTTCTTACAGCGTCATTGTCAATGAGTGATGGTGACCACATACCAAAAAAAATTCAATCTTTAATGTATTATGAATGTAAATTAAAAATAAGCCTCCGGGGGAACAATTAAAGAGACGCATAAAACTATTTTAATATTGTAATGTTCTCGTTTATTTAACATTACTTAATCTACCCATTTAAAGTGACATTTATAATATTAATAAAAATATATCATCATCAGTCGAAGAGATCAGACGTAATATGTAGCTCTGAAACTATGATCAAAACTGCAACGGAAAGTGCATTCATTATATTTATTACACAAATGATAAGACATATTTTTAGTATTTGATCTAAATCAAAATACACTTTATTTAAGTAGACTCTTACGTTTTACGAGTCTCATTTGAATTAAATGTTAATACAAATTCGGAATGTAAATGCTGCCAAGAAAAAGAAACAAGGAACTCACTACTCCATTAAATTAAACCTCAACCTCCATAGATATTCAGTTTATTATTATCTGTATACATTATTTATAACTCTATCAAGTTCAGTTATAAATAACATCTATTGCACCAGTGATATCTATTGGATACAGACAGGATTATATTATCTTTCTCAGTAACAGACAGAAATATATATTTTAAATTACCGTAAAGACGTTAAAACATCTGTTATTATAAAAATAATTCATTTAATTATTTAAATTATAAGAATGTTTATGTGAATATCAAAATGAAGAATTTGTTTAGCAACACCAAATATGAGTAGTAAGGATTGTATTAATGGATTCTAGCGAATTGACACTATTAGGTTGATTTAGATAATTATTAAAAAAGTAAAATTATAAAGATTATTATATATATTTTTAATATATCAATTTTGAAAAATATCATAAAATTGATCATATTATTTAGTCAATACACCATCACGAACGAAATCATAATGTAAATAAAAATAAATTCAATTCATATAAACAGAAAATACTGGCAACATTTTCTTCTACCACAATCCCTTTGAATGTCAGATATATTTTTTAAATTAGTTATTTTCTTCGCATTAACTCTATTTTAGGATAGCTATTTTCTCTCCTGCTTGAGGCTAGATGGTACTAGATGACACTGCTCGTTGACCCGTGAAGAGCGATATGACATCATAGTTACGAGTAAGTACGAGAGATGAGTGGCTCCTATTACGGCTCACTGAATTTTTATGCATCTCCGTTGAAAATAGATCATCTAAAAACGCCTCGTTACATTTTTACATTAAATGTTGATCGGATGTTCTAAATTTAAAAAAATATACATACACCTCAGAGACTTCGTAGTTAGGTTTAATGCTATGCGTCTATATGAGTACCACGTATTCATTACATATTACATAACATACTTGGTTGAATGTAGTTGTAACTAAACAGAAAAGATGTTTAGAATTTTGGCAGTTCCGGTTTGAGCTGTGAGTAGTTGCCAGTGTAATAAGTAATACAAGGAAAATAATATGATAGTTGGTGATGCATTGAAGAAGTAAAGAATGATTAATGTTTTTACAGTGCCAATAGGATGTGGAGGGGACCATCAGATGTCCAATTCGCTAGTCCGTTATTTTTAAATTAATAGTAACAGTTTGGTGTTTGTTACTATGTCCTGTATGAAAATAAACTTCTACAATGAAATTAATTCTTTATCCCGATTAATATTTTTATTATTGTACTTGTATTTTTTTATTAATATTAAAAGGCCAAATGAAAAAAATAATCTTGATTATAATATTTTATATAACTTGGTAAATATCTATATCGTATTAAATAACTGCAATAATCTTTGTTATGTTTATAAAAAACACCAATAAACCTAAGCTATTTCTATCCCACAGCCATTTTGCATCTATCACGGAGAAGGGAGGCAACTAAGACTAGATTAAACACGTTACGAATTAATACTATATAAAAATAAATTCATCGTAAAATAATATCCTTCTTGTTTTCTCAGCAAACATGTTCTGAATCGTAAAAACTCGGCTACGTAAATATTTACGGACCCTTTCGCAAGCGAAATTGTAAATTCCTTTCACATTATTAGTTATCGAGATGTCATTAGCAAGTCAATATAACTTCGAAATAACGAATAAATTTACCTTGTTAGTTCCATAAGAGTTCTAATAAAATTACATAAAATTTATTTGAATCTATATTTATTTATTGGACTTTTTCATGTACTTGACGTGCCGTGAGTGCCAGAGTTTTATTTTTATTATAATGATTATTTATTATAGTAATAGCCTGTACATTTCCCACTGCTGAGATAAGGCCTCCTCTTCCATTAAGGAGAGGGTTCGGAACATATTCCACCACTCTGTTCCAATGCGGGTTGGTGGAATGCACGTGTGGCAGAATTTCGATGAAATTAGGCACATACAGGTTTTTTCACGATGTTTTCGGGCGTTCTAACCACTGGAACATTTCAGCTAATTATTATTTATTATTATATTCTCTAGTATTTCATTTTCGTATAAAGCCTTAAGCTCGTAAAATTCATATTCCTAAAATTGTCAACGTATAAATGATTAAAAATGAATTAGCTTAATAAGTTTCTCTTAATTATAAAAACAGAACATTCCTGAAATATACACTAATGTAGGTTTTAATATTACTGAGAAGTGTTTTTCATTAAATAGTCCCCAAGTTCATTTTAAACTTGAGGACATGTTGAGAGCATGTTTCTTAATATTCATATTACGGTTTTAGCCAAAATATTTCTTAAATAAATGTATAAATAATATTAAAAATATAATTAGCGTTTAAATCAAGGTTATTATATATATTTATTACAAGCCCTTATCCAAGAGGATTTGTTAGATATTAATAGTACGACACAACATAGATGTAGCATCAGCAAACTCAATAAAACCGATTACTGCCGATTTATGCAGCCAATAGAAATAGCTCCCTATCGCGGCATTCGACACTATTCGTCGCTATAGATTCTCGCATCAGTTCAACCCGAGGAAGCAACATATATTTTGACGAATACACTAGGTCATATGATATTACGAGTTATTATGTTTGTGTAAAGATCATATTCACATAAGAAATAAATATTGATAATTTGACATAACGTATTTAATTCGGATGTGATCGGTTTTACGAATTTTGCCGATGCCACGTCTAAGTTGTGTCTTACTACACGGTTGTCTGCCTTTAAGTCACTTTAATTAGATTGATGGATAAGCTTAACATGAAAAATTTATCTGCGCTTACGACACCCATGACTTGATATTAATTAGCTCATTCCTGTCTGACTGAAAAAAAAGCCATAACACAAGTATGAGCATTTTGTATCTGAAAGAATGTGTAAATTTTATATTGGAGAAATTGGACCTAAGAATAAAGGCTTTACAAATGCTTTTCATTCAAGAAATTAATATAAAAAGAAAATATAGAGATAATGACTGAATAATTGCTATAATTACAATATAAACTGGCTGGACCCGCAACCTTGTACGTCTTTGAATTAATATTTTCAAAAATTGTCGTTGTAACCTTAGTTACTTCTTATAATATCAGTTTTCTGTCAGTGGAAGTCCCGTCCATATCGGTCCAGCCGTTCCAGAGATTAGCCGGAACAAACAGACAAACAAAAATTGTAAAAAATATTATTGCACCGTGTATACATAAATATGCATTGCGTAAAAAAGGGCTATTTCATCTTACAAACAGACATTCCAATTTCATTATATGATAGATTTAAAAAAATTAATACATGAATTCTTCAGTCTCTCATCACACAACAATGCTTTGAGGTTTGGTGAGTTATGTTTTTGTATGAAAAGTTCCGTTTAATTAAAGCCTGGAAAGATAGCTCGAATTAATACATGCCCTTATTATAATCCTTTTCTAAAGCAAGATACTCAAAGTGCACCGTTGGCATTTTAAAATTTCATACAAAATTAAAAGCTCTTCTTAAAATAATTTTTTGTTTTATTTTTGCATTTATTTTATGGTACTCACGCTAATCCAGCGCTGAAATTCTCCTGAGGTGAGGTTGGCAGAGCCACGACAGAAGTACAAAATGACCTCCCAATTTGTTTGGGATAATAACATGTTCATTATGATATGATATCGGGATGATCTCGAAGTGTTTCAGATCCGTACCGTACCGGTTGAAGTGGGTAAGAATCCCACTTAGCTGATTTTTCTCTTCTGTGGCCGAGGCACTGTTTTAAAGGTTTCCACTGAAAAATAAATCTTTGAACTTTTGGCACATTCTTATAAGCATACAATAACAAAATGCGCCAAGATTACATACATTGAAAGACAATTTTATCACTATGTAAGTTGATGATAAATTAGTATTTTTGTTTTGATTAAACATATTATAGGGAAGATTGTTGCTGATTATTCCATTTATGGTTATAATCTAATATTTGTCTAACTATTACTTATTTGTTACTGTAACATTTACCCCACGGTTCGATATTAAATTATTTTGTAAATTACACAATTTTGTATTAAAAATCGAATGAATTTTCAATTTAGTGTTTCAAAACGTTCTTTGCTTTTCATATTTCATATTTTCTGGTAAAAGTTGAACGACGTAATCCACTCTGTCACTAAAGTTACGTGAGTCTGAAATTTTATGTCAATACAATATTTGAACGCGAGTGAAAATCGACTTGCAATATTTTAAAAGTCGAAACTCGAGTCAGAATCAGAAAGCTAATAACGCATTTTTAAATTTACGTCATTTTTCTGAAGATTACAATAGTGCTGAGATAGCCAAGTGTATGGAATTCGAGGTGAAATCTTAACCGTTGATTAAAGCCTGGTCACGCACCACGGTATGCTCTGATATGTGTTGTCGAGATTGTGCCATAACTGTGTGGAATAATCTCCAAATCAAAGTTATGTAATTATTTCTATGGATAATTGGATATTTAGAGACTGTTGATTTTTTATATATTAAGCTTTTTTATTATCATGGAAATACTTCTAAATTGCGGATGTGTGCAGATAAATCGACACCAAGAATTTGTACTACACTAACTCGAGAGTGTGCGCACACTCCGTTAATAATTGCAAGTGTAAACTAAATCGATTAATTTCGAAAATTGTCTTTAGTGAGCGTTATATAAATTTTTTAAATTCATTAATTTCATACATTTCTATTCGCTTTTTAATACATATAAAATAACTTATATTAAACAACTTGGCATAAGAAAATGATTTTCGCTGAAATTCGAGTTAGCGTAGTATAAATTTTTGGTGTCGAAATATTTATTTATTTATTGGGTTTTTAAATTTGTCATTCTAACATAAATATACAATTAGATGATATGCATACATAGATTATGTAAAATCATTTAAAAGCAAACACTAAATGCTAATGAAACTAGTACTAGCTACAAAAACAAAATAAAAAAAAAAATCAAAACATAACGAAAAATGAGCAAAAGAAAATGTTTATACACAAATTTTGGCTTAAATATTACTTTGATACTTACACAGACATTTGATTAAACATTGTATGAGTAGTTTTAATTTAATCACGCCACCAGTGAATTACCTCGTAGGCAGTTTTGTTCACCATGCTCATTCGATTCGTAGTAATACCAGATATTTGACAGTTACTTCATCTTTCAAGCAACCGCTCTATTCCACCCTGAACTACCTTTGCCATTCAGTATTTACTATTCAAGTAATAATACTGCTATAAAACCGAATATGTCTTGGAGTCTTGGTAAATCGACCGTACATTTTATGCCCTTAGATATTATGTCGAAAGGTCAACATCACAACAAGTCAGTTAGGAAATAAAGTGAAATTGCATTGCCTTACGACGTTTTAGAAATAAGCCGGTACATGTTTGCTTGTTTCACTTAATCACTCTCTCGAGGAAAAATTGATAATTAAAGTTGTGTACTATACAAATATACTCTTTATAGCAATGTCATATATCTCTTTGTTAGGGATCCTTTTGCTAAAGGAAAATCCGATGTCACCTTACAAGTAATAAGTTTTTTGGATGGTTTTTAAAATCAATTTTATATTATTTTGTAGAGATTAAGGAATCCCGTATAAGTTGTTTTTTTTTAATTTGTAGTTCATATTTGCCGAAAAATATAAAATTAAAAATTTAATTAGGGCACGACGTCGGTGTCGTTACTTGCGTACATTGTATTATCTGTCGTACATATAATCCACACACAGTAGGCAAACGAAGTTAACAAGCAAGTGACGTCATCATAAATCCGACCAATATTTTCAAATTTCGTTAATAAATAACCATTTCAACCACTGAGCTCAAAATATATACTGATTACGATAATTGACACTTTATTTTTCGCATTGTCAAATAGCCTATTGGTTTAATTACCGCCATCTTGTCTTTGATTTTCCTTAGAGACTGTTTGTAACTTTTATAACTTGTTGAGATTTAATCATGTCGCCGCCTGGCCAAAACTTATTAATTTCTTGTACTAAAGTATTTTAAATTTATAATTTTAAGATCCGATAGCATATATCTCAATGATTTCCATGTAAGCCTTTCCAAAAGAATGTTTTGGGTTGACCCGACCCTCTTTGGTCTCGTGTTAACAGCGAACTGAGCTGATCCGCAAAATCACCAAAGGGTTATTACTATAATTCGGGTCAGCGGTTCAACTATTACACACGTTAGTTACGGAATTTTATATCATTGGATTTGGGTGGGGTCCTATTCGTTGTCCTTTCTATGAAAGCTTGGACCTTTACTTTTTGTTGACTTCATTTATGTGCCAATTATTTAATTTGACAGGATCAAAATTTGGACATCAAAAATTAATTCCAAAAAGTTTTGCATATATCAGTAGGAGCGATTTCAGATATGTTTATAAACGAAAAAAAAATGTGACATTCTCTTGATTTGAGGGATTCCTGAAACAACGACCGTTCTCAAAGAAGACTGCGCCGGATAAATTATAGTACTTATTTATGTACCCGGTACATATAAACGTATGTCTGTATATTTGTTATTCGTTCACGCTTGAACTGCGCAACGAATTGACGTGATTTTTTGCATACAAATAGCTCATGCATCGAAAATTGACAAGAGTAACTTTTGTTTCATAAAAAAAATGCTCGCTAAGACGTGGGTAAAAACTAAAAAGCGCTTTACTTTACTGAGTTGTATATTTTTAAGTGTTATATCTTGTTAGTATTACCTTATTTTTTATGACTTTATAAAAGTGAAGAGGGATGCCGTGAAGGCAATTAGGATGTTTAACCAGCTGTGTCCTTTTAACCTAGAAAATTTGGCGACAAAGTCTGGCGAAAAGCCAAAAGATGTCGCATATTTCTAGAGACCTCAAATCCCTTTAAACATTGCTACATTAGAAAAGATGAGAAAAATAATCTTAAAAGTAATGTATTATTTTTATATATATTTAGGCATTTCTCAAGCTTCTCCTCATAGTAGGTACGTTCTTAAGCCATGATTGTATGAAGCCCTACCATCAACATACATAAAGCACCTTTATTATCTGAGAGAGAAAGGATTAGAGAATCTGAAATTTTGGATACAAATTTGGTCTGCTGCATTTCTTGGTAGTTTCCAGTTTGCGACTTCATATTGAAACATCATATAACCCGCCCTTCGAATCGTAGAAAGGAAATATGTTACTATATATTATAATATGAATTCTGATATCTTATTAAAACGTTATTATTGAAGGATAAACAAACAACCTTTTCGTACGAATCATCAAAGTTTAGTTATAATCAGATAGAGTGGTTATCAATCAAGTAGGGTTTTTGTTACATCGTTTTCAATAACAGATGAAAATAAAATAAAATTCATATTTAATAAATAAATAAATACGTAGAAGACAAATGTACATATACATTCAGATATTTATTTTCATTAAAATGAAAAAAAATAATGGACGTTTTAGACAAACAATATAGAAGTGCAATGAACGTTCGAAGCGGAGTAGACAAAAGAAGAATTATTCTTCTCTATTAATGTATTAACAAATATTTCTACTAACAATGGCGAGAACAAAACATATTTTTAATAGATGAAAAAAAAAACATCATTATTCAGAAAATATTAAATTTCAAAATATGAGGTTACATGGAATTAATGCATAGATTTTTTTACTTGTAAGTCGAGTTAACATAAAAAACGTAGAAGGGATTTTGTCTTTATATGTTTTTGGATATAGAATTGGCTTTCCTTATGAAATATCTATTGCATGACTTTGAAGAATATTTTGGGATTATTTATTGCTTATGAAATTTATTACTGGTGACAATGGCCTCAGAAAACAAACCCTATGCAATTGACTTAACTACTTACATTTTAGGTGTCCAAATTGGAACGGCATCAGCAAAATAACATGAATTGTTGTCAAACAGAAATAATATTATTAAGCTTCCTCTTTTACAACAAAATTACATCACCTTTACAAGAGCACGCTGCTATCAAGTCCGCTCACTGCATATTTAATAATTGCTTACAATCCTTGTCTTGAATGTCTTATAATGTAAGTAATATAATATCTCTCTGTAAGGAATATGAATATGTGAATTATTGGACATCTCTCTCTCAAGATAAGTACCTATATCAATGCAAGTGGATCAAAAGATATTTAATATTTTTATATATAGATGTATTTTATAACAGTTGGCTAGCTAGCAGCTAGTATATTATATGATGATGTATAATCAAATAATTCGTAGACTTTGATTCGGCGCATGTATGTCATGTTTCTCCATCGTTATACGTCCCTCAGAAACTACCCATATCAACCATTTTACCTTAAGACAACGGTAATTAATTATATCTGACAGCTGTATAAATACTTCTGCAATTTCTTAACTATACACTACATCTATTCGTGATATTTGCAATGAAAAAATATATTTGTAATAAATGATATAATTTATATGCTCGAAGTATTCGATAATGACCCATTTTTTCTTTTCGTTTCATGAGAAAGCCCTCAGAAAATCTTGGTCGATAATTTTAAGTTCTATAGAATCGTTTCGCTGTTTATGCTGGGCAGAATTTCATTATGATTACAAAAATGTAACCTACATCCTCACGATGTTTTCCTTCGCCAACGAGCACGAGATAAATTATTATTAACAAAAAATTTCAATCAATTAGTTCCGACCAATACGGTTTAAAAAATGAAGTATTGGAAATCAATTGGTTCCTGATAATTGAACCACATTATACAATATTTCCAAGTAATTTATATTTCGGAAAATTTAATATTCACTGTTTTTAGTCGTATATCATTTCCATTTAAATGTTTTCTACGGTTAATCGCGTAGGCGTACAAAAGCTTTGTGTTTATAAAACATGCTCCGTATTACATGCTATTGCGAAAGGTTTATTTGGAAACTATATGATGCAAATATCATACTCAGATATTATTTTCAGTATTATGAATTTTCTCGTTAAGCAACTAAAAATAAATTTTGACCAATGAATATCAATAATATCGAATACGACACGTGACTTTGCAATATAACTTTTAAAATATATTGCAAATCACGAATTTTGTTCACGAGACTTAGTTTCATATCCATAATAATTGGTAGGTTCTGTTTATTGAACCTCTAGCGACCTGCCCCGGCTATGCACGGCCGCAATGCTGACACTAAATACAGACCCTACGAACAGAATTTGTTTATTTACGATGTCGCATTAATCTTTCAAAAATCAATCAGTATTTATTTACTATATTATTCATATACAAAAATCTTCCTCTCGAATCCCTCCATCTATTGAAAAAACCTCATCAAAATCAGTTTCGTAATTTTAAGATCTAAGCATATGTTCATAAACTGACCTGTTTTGTGTTTTTAGTAAAACCTCATTTTTTCTCGAAACTAATGTTATTTTATTATTCTGAGCAAAGTTTTCACGCAAATTTTTGACTGAGATTTTGCGTGCTGTCCGAAGCAAGGATGTTTAACACTGGTACTCTTTTCATAACAGTTATGAGAGGATGTGTTCATAACAGAGTTTTTATTATGGCATGTGTGGAAAATGAGTCGGAAGCTCACCTAAAGGATTTGGGCCACCACCATGGACATCTGTAATACTGAAAGGTGGTAGCCAGCCTTGAAATGAGAAGTCTCTGTTCTTAAAGACTCCCACGTCATATCCGTTCGGAAACACCGCCTGCAAAATATGGTTACACAGAGCCTTGCAAAAAACGTACCCCATTAACTTTTATTGGTTAGACCCGGAACTCGATTGTATATCCATAAAAGGTCAACTAGGCAGTAATATTACGAGTATCTACTACATTTTCTTCTCAAAGTTTTTATATTTGCGTTCATTATAATAATGGATGTTCGGTTTTGCCGCATGCGGATCGATCGATCCAATGATGTTTGGTTACGGAAGTTAAGTAAACGAAATGAAGTCGAATTATAACGCGCAAACACGGGGAAATCGATGTTTACACGATTAACTTCGTGGCTCAAATATTGCCAGCACTGAGGGTAATTAAGTGTATGTAACACTTTTGCCCTACCTAATTATTGCCTAAGTGGAGCCTTGGCAAGACCGCCTGAATTTACCACCCACTTATACCGCTAAACAGCCTTTTTGTGGATGTAAGTGAGTATAATTACATGCATATGGGTCATTACTTGTTAGTACCCAAGATTTATGGAGCGTTGGTAAAGGAATGATTTTTTTTACAGCGTCAATGTGTGGGTTGTGGTGACCAGCACTATGTAGCATTTTGCTTACTTATTTAATTAGAAAATAAATAAAAATATAAATAATAAACATTTATTGGAAGTTTTCATTCTATGTCTTGTTATTTTTAAGCCGTGACTAATTCATCTTTAGAGATGGAAAAATTGATATTAAATGTAGACTTTATTGAATTTGAAAAAGCACATGTCCATTGCTATCTTGTTATTGTATATTGTAGTCATCATAAGAAAAAATGTATATTTTTCAACATTTAATTCATTAATTCTTAAATGTATCAATATTTTTTCTGAATCACGCTATCCTTTGTCAAAGAAACAAAATTAGATTAGTAATACATATTTATTACCAATCGAAATCTTGGAGTCGAGTGGCGTTTTATTCACATACCATGGGAAAATTTGCATGTGAATCGCTCAAACTCTATATGAATGGAAAGGTTTTTCCTTCAAACTGCTTTTCTTCCTTCTTCATCAAATATAATCATATGTAAAACTTACTTTAACTCACTTAATTTCACAGTTGTTCTTTAAGTCTGCATTTGACAAATATGTATACCTACATTCTGTTTGGAGCTAGAGAATTTTACAGCAGTAGAATGTCGAAATATTCTCGAAATATCCAAGATATAAAAGAAATATCCAAGACCTTTTCTTTCAGCCCAAGCTTACAATTTATATATTATATTAAAAACTTAAGCAACACACTGTTAAATTATTTGACGCAGGTCGAAATGTCCTGAAAATTTAAAAAATATTTTCTTAAAATCTATAACTGTGTATTCCTCTTAAGATTCTTACTACCAACAGTTTTAAATATCTGATTTAATTACACTCGCAAACGGAAATTCAATCAAGTGTCACATCGGCCTATTCCAATGACGATATTTGTTGCGTAATACATAATATGCACTTATGCGGATGAATACCTTCGATTCAGCAAGCAGGTGAACAAAAAAGTCAACCCTAAGGGTTCAAATTCAAAATATACTTCATTCAATTACGCTTTTAGAAGCAATTATAAATCATCATTTCACAAACTATGTTCAGTGAAGCTACCATTCGTTCGAATTTCGAAGGTTCGATTCTACTGAAAATAACCAGCAGGAAACTGAATAGGTACTCTTTGTTTTTCAACACAATTATTCACATGAAGACCTTAATGCGTGGAACGATGAGCAAGAGCAAGAATGTATGCATTTGCCCATTGAATAACATATGCGATATTCTCAGTAAAAAAAACCATTTATGTTCAGGATTACACATTCGGCTGGAACTGATCGGCAAAGCCGTTCGACATACCTTCACTGAATTAATTCGTTCGAGTCTGCTCGTCGTTTCTGTCCTACATTTTTAGCAAAAGAAATCCGACCGGCATTTGAATTTTACCGTGTAAACCGCATGTTGTAAGTGCGGCTAAGCCGAGCTACCTCATCCTGGCTATTTATAACTGTAATATGTCTTGGGTGTGTGTGTAGCACACTTTATGTAACTGCAAGATATTTTGTATATTTACATACATTAAATCTACAATAGCGCGATTTTTATAATATATTCTGCCTCACACAAGCAGTTTTCGTCGGCGGTTTTTCCGATGACTTGGGAACCTTCTCGAAAAGAAGAAATTCTTTCCTTAAAAGTCGGCACGCTACCTGCAAGCCACTGGAACACTTGGAAGTGTCCACAAACAGTGGTAATCACTTTCGATCAGGTGAGCTTTCTGCTGGTTCACCACCTGTGGCATAGGAAACGGCTATACTACAATATATAAAAAATAGCATTTTTTTATACTGAATGTAATAGAATTGACAAAAAGAAGACTTGATATCGCCGGATTCTTCTTAGGTCGGGGGTTTTTCTCCAATCGAATATTTAATTTGATCAATAAGTAAGTGTGATATTTCTATCTTTAATAAAATAATTTGATTTGATTTTGATTATGCTCAGGCGCCCTGAGAGTGTCTTGTTTGTATAACCTAAAGGTGTTATAATTAAAATAATTGTAAAATGTCATTGAACTTCCACAAATAAAATTATGCCTTTGCTGTATGTAGTTAGTGGTTGATTTTAACAACGATTTCGTTTACCACGTGAATGGCCGAATTATTGGCAATCCGGTACAATTGTGTGACTGTGCTTATGGTTAACGATATTGATTACTACTAATACTGTTCGTTAATCCAATTATTTCATAACCATTTTATATAATGCGTTATTTGACATTTACTGGGATCATCCACATTATCTGTGGCATATATTTTTAGCGGCAAAAGTACTTTATGAAACCAATTAAAATGTTCTAGTTAAAAGCAATAAATATTCCAAAAAAATATTTCGTATGCTATCAATATTCGAGCTCGATTGAATTCTAATTTAAATGGTAAAAATATAAGCATACCAAAAATAATTCGGACTATTTCACCCACGCTTAGAGGTAGCTACTCCACCCTCGTTGGCTTTATCGTAAGGCTTAATTTGTTATAGTCTAAGTGTGACACTTGTGCAATAAAGAGTAATTTTTTTTAAATTAAAATCTACGACTACTATAAATAAATCTGTAATATAATATTTTAATAAAAACATGTTACAATAAAAATTCAGCTCATAAAGTATATACATATTTATGATGTAGGATTCACAAAGTGCATATAAAATACCCATACATTACAGGGTACAGTTATCTTCATAAATATGTTATTACACATTAATAAAGAATAATGAATATAATGACTTCAAAAATTTTGTGCCCAAACTTAAAAGCATAAAATATTTTAATGTATATGTATTATAGTGGTAGTGCCACATTGCATACCTCTCGGTTCCTCTTCGGACCCAGATATCTTCTCCTGCCGATACGTCTTTTCTTTCTTACCCCGGGTACAAATTACCATATACGTACATACTTTTGTAACACGAGCTGGGGTGTGCGTTTACGTCAGAGATGATATCTCGCCTCGGCAGCTTTGAAGGGCAGGACCTATCAATTGTCTGCTATATTGCTATCTGCAATTATCGGACGGCTATAACATTGTCGTCGATCACCCTCTGGGCTCGTCGGACCACTGTCTCGTCCGGGGTACAGTGTCAGTTACACGGTGCTCACGATGTCGTTTCGCGGGCTGCCGTCGCGTGTGGCACTACAAGCCAGCAGATTGGGATGGGATGCGGTCCTTCTTTGCATCTTACCCATTTGGGCGGGTTTGTTTCTCGATGGATGATCCGAGCGTTGTTGCTGACTCTGTTGCCGACACTACTTCAGGGTATGGAACTTTTCATTCCATATTCTGCGGTGCCCATTGGTGACAAGTCCCAGCCCTGGTTTGGTCGTTTCTGTAAAACGGCTTCACGCCGAAAATGGGAACGTTACCAAGATTGGGCTAACGCATCGGCGTCTCGTGATGTAAACACCAGCACATTCAGAAGGAATATAACTTTGTTTCTAGGTCCTTCAAAAACGTGATTGCTGAGGCGAAGTCGAAGTACATTGGCAGAATTGGCAAGAGACTGGTGCACTTCCCTTCAGGAACACGTGCGTTCTGGTCTCTCGCCAAGGCTATCTTAGGGAATTTCTGTCAGCCTTCCTTTCCATCTTTGCACAGGGACGGCGAGTCATTGGCCTATACCGCGAAGGAGAAGGCCGAAATTTTAGGGTCTCCCTTCGCATCGAACTTGACTCTGGATGACCGAGGAAAGTCACCACCATTAATCCCGCGGTGTGATACAACGATGCCGAAGGTTAAATTTCGGCAAAGTGCAGTTCGGAAAGCACTTCTTTCCTTGGACATTCATAAGTCGGGTGGACCCGTTGGCATCCCTCCTAAAGTGCTACGGACATGTGCTCCCGAGTTGGCACCGGTCTTAACGCCTCCTTTCCGGCAATCCTACGCATTAGGCGTTGTCCCGAACTCCTGGAAGACTGCTTTGGTGCATCCGATCCCTAAAAAAGGCAATAAGCTATCACCTCCTTGCTCTCCAAGATAATGGGGTCCCTTATAAACTGCCTGCTCCTGGTATCTAGAGGAGAACCAGCTGTACGTTTTCCGTCGGGGTCGGTTGGCCGGTGATCTTCTATTTTACCTTACTCATAGATGGGCTGAAGCAGTTGAGAGCAAGGGTGAGGCATTAGCAGCCAGCTTGAACATAGCGAAGGCCTTCGATCGCGTGTGGCACAAAGCGCTTCTTTCAAAGCTTCCTTCCTATGGGCTTCCCGGGAAATTATGCAATTGGATCACCAGTTTTGTGGCAGATCGGAGCATCAAGGTCGTTGTCGACGGTGCATGCTCTGACTTAAAATTCGTCAATGCTGGTGTTCCACAAGGCTGCGTTCTATCACCCACTCTGTTTCTTTTGCATATCAATGATTTGTTGCAAATTGGGAACATTCATTGCTATGCAGACAACAGTACCGTTGACACCTTATACACCGGCCGCGCTAATATTTCTCGGGAAAACGTCGATGAGAACCGGAACAAACTTGTGTCCGAAATCGAGTCTTCGTTAAAAGAAGTCTCGAACTGGGGCCGGCTAAATTTAGTCCATTTCACCCCCAAAAAGACGCAAGTTTGCGCTTTAACCGCTAAAAAAACACCATTTGTCGTATCTCCACGGTTTCAGAACATCGCGATAGCCGCTACAGGTAGTATCGGAATACTTGGCGTTGATATTTTAAGCCTCGTTCAGTCAACTGGAAGGCAAAGCCAAATTGGCTTCAAAAAAGCTCGGTGTGCTCAGCAAGGCGAGACAGTATTTCTCGTCGGCCCATCGCTTAAAACTTTACACATGGAGTACTGCTCTCACCTCTGGGCAGGTGCTCCCCAGTACCAGCTCCTTCCATTTGATCGTATACAACGTAGAGTGACTCGAGTTATCAACGATCAAGCCCTTTCCGATCTCCTTGATCCTTTGGCTTTGCGTATCTCTATGCAAAGCCAAAGGATCACTCTGCATCTTCTACCGAATTTTTCACGGGAATGTTCCGAGGAATTGGTCGGATTAATGCCGGCTGCTGAATTTCACCTTCGGACATCTCGTCAAAATTCGAAGTTTCACCCGCACCACCTTGATGTCCGAAAATCCACAACAGCGCGATTTCTTAGGCATTTTCTGCCTCGCACAACCACTTTGTGGAACCAGCTTTCGTCGGCGGTTTTCCTAAACCGATACCACATGGGAACCTTCAAGAAAAGAGCGAACTCCTTCCTTAAAGGCCGGCAACGCACCTGCAAGCCCCCTGGTGTTGCAGATGTCCATGGGCGGTTGTAGTCACTTTCCATCAGGTGAGCCTCCTGCTCATTTGCCACCTATGGCATAAAAAAAAGTTCCTTCTTTTTATAAACATAATAATTCTGGATTTAAAATATTTATCACACGTTATTTTGTGTAATTAAACGGTGATATTGATATGATTTTTGTGAAGTTGACAAGTTTCGCATAGTATTGAAGCTAACTAAAATAAAAAAAATAATCGCAATCCGCATGCATTCTTTTCTTCTTTCATTTTAACGATAAAATGATTAATTAGAAATTCAGACTCCGCTTTTTAAATATTATATGAATTACTACATAGTTAGATAAATAAAAAAAATGTAGTAATATTTCTTTTTTTAAAAAATTGTATTGAAATAGTAAACAACAAACTTGACAATTTTTGAAATTAGAATCCGTCCGAAATTTTTGGAGAGTTAGAAATCCAAATAAATAATCTATCACATTTTATAATATTAGTAAGATGATTTATGATAGAAATTAATTTCTGTCCAAATGTCAGAATTTATTTTATTGTATTCAGAAGCGTATTTGCTTATGATATATGTAATAATAATGCAATTTTATGACAAAGATTTATGAACACGGAACAAATAGAACGGACAATGGGGAAATACGACTATTGCAGCTTGAATTTTACGATGACGTTGAAAGACGGTTATGCGAATTGTATTGCATTAAGGTCAGTATTGTTTAAGGCTTTGCATTTTGTTTTCTTACATTACTATACTTTTTTTTACAAATTGTAAATACTCATTGTAACCCAATCATTATGTATTCTATACATATAGTAAAATTGTGTCCGTTTGTAATATTAAAATAACCATTTTTTACTAAATGCATATGTATGTATATCCAGTACTAGCTGTGCCCGAGACCTTGTACGCCTTTGAATATAACAAAAACAATATTATTGTTATTTTAATAATACAAACAGACACTCCAATTTTATTGTATGTATAGATATATTCCAAAATAATACTAACTTTCATACTTAGCTATTTTAAGTTGCTTATTAGTTATGATCGGTGTTGATAATAATTTCACTCTGTATTATATACAACATCGTAATGTCTCAATCATTCGAGTCAAAATTTATACGAAGTTGAAATCATCCGTTGCAGACAAACTCAAAATGGAGATCCCTCTTCCCCTACCTCTCGATCTATCATAGTTTGCATTCAACGTAACGAATTCTTTGACCTTTTGGCAATCAAGTGGTGTAATTAAATTTTCGATCTAGAGATACATACACATATGGCAACACTAAGTCGTATTTCTATTTTTGTTGATATTACTTTTCTGAAGGATCCTACTATGGAATGAGATTTAAAGACGTACATTCTTAATCTAACTTTGTATGGTATAGGTGAGGAATTTGACGAATATGAATATAATGACTTGATGAATAAAATAAATAAATAAATAAATATGAGACAACATCACATACATTACTCTGATCCCAATGTAAAGCATTTGTGTTATGGAAAATCAGAAGTAACGACGGTACCACAGACACCCAGACCCAAGACAACATAGAAGACTAATGATAATCTACATCGACTCGGCCGGAAATCGAACCCAGGACCTCGGAGTGGCGTACCTGTGAAAACCGGGGTACACACCAGTCGACCATAGAGGTCGTCAATGAATATTTGCTTTATAAGTGCCTAAAAATATTTGGGTAAGCAAACATCGGAAGTTATAACTGACGCAAATAATAAAAGTAAAACTTTTCTATACAAGATCTGTAACGTTTAAAAGTTTCTTAGGATCTTTATTATAGAAGATGAGTTTTAAAAATATTTATTCCCGAAAGTGAAAAGTTTTTAAATTGTAATAAAACGGTGTATTGTGTTAGATTTTTTTTACATTATTACTTCATGTTCTGAGTTTCACAACTGATTTCTAATTGGAGATGGTTATTTCCGGCACTTTTTTGCTGTAGAAATTTCTGTTGCAACTTCGGCTTTTAGTTTTTTATTAGTATGTGATGGATGTACATTATGTCTTTTCTTGTTTCTATGGCATCAATATCATTACTTTTTATTGTATTATACGCTCATGAAAATTCTGGACAGGAAAGATTACCTAAATTATAAGAGTGGGGTGTCTCCTTGCTATATAGGCTTACTATAATCGGTGGCCATGCGATAAGTGTTCTACTATTGTCTCAAAATTTTCAGAATATATCGCATGCGAGCTAAATCGTGAGTTGATTAAGGTAGAACTCGGTCACGGTCACACCGATCCAATTGAATGACAAAAGGTTGTTATTATCATGCTACCTTTTGTTGTTTAAGTTTGAATAATATGCCATTTAGACAACTAATTAAAAGAATTAATTACGTGTAAATAAAGGAGAAGGAAAGAAAGTTTCTTATGGCCATTAGACAAATAGGCTACCCAGTAGGGTACTAGTAAGTAGTATCTAGTAAACTAGTATATTTGTGAAATATCATAACATCGATTTGAAGTAATAGTTTACCGCCTAAATGTAAATAATAAAACTCCATCAAGCTCCTAAAAGAGGCTAATATTGATGTACTAAGTTAGGAAAGTTTGTCTTTAAAACAGCCATAAAGTCTCACTCAGACTATTCCCGTATTAGTAAAGTTTGGTGCAGACTCCGCAGCATCCTGAGAAGTTTTAGAAATGGTAGATCTTAGACTTAACTAAAAAGGATCTTTGAGTGACATTATAAGTATTGCTGTTGGCTTCAAAACTAGAATAACAGCTTGACTTTCTGACATTTACGTTCAAATTTCATAATTTACTTCGCATCGGAAGTTATGATCATAAATTTATTCTTGATAAGTTTTGTCATACAGTAGAGAGTATTATTTTCTTTTGTATATTGTGCTTCCGTAAATCAATAAATCAGATCGAATCAAAGTATGTATTTGTCATGTAGAATTTTACAAGCACATTTGAATGGGTTATTTAAAGAATTATATTAAATGCAAACGTAATCAGGGGATGGATCTCCATTGTTATTGACGTACTTTTCTTAGTTAGCTAGGAAGTTATCAGGAGAGAACTGTAGCTATAAAAGTGAAATTAGCAGGTCAAATAATCAAATCAAATACTTTGAACGTCACACAGGTGATAATCATTAAAGGAAAACAAATGAAATCGACTCTGTCTCACATTTCCCAATTTCCAAGAAGTCAGGAATATTGTACAACTTTTGTCTGAGTTATCTGGCTCCTACGTGAATCGAAGTAACTGTAGATTGACTTATTTATTCGTCACACGTATTCAAAACTTACTATTGTATTAACCGCATTTCTTTCTTACTTTTTTTAGTAGGAAAAAAAGACAATTGGTCGGTATACTTGGCTTTGTACAAGCCCGGCTAGGTAGGTACCACTCACTCATCAGTTATTCTACCGCCAAATAACAAAACTCAGTATTGTTGTGTTCCGGTTTAAAGGGTGAGTGAGCCAGTGTAACTACAGGCACAAAGGACATAACATCTTAGTTCCCAAGGTTGGTGGCATATTGACGATGTAAGGAATAGTTAATATTTCTTACATCGTCATTGTCTATGGGTGATGGTGACCACTTACCATTAGGTGGCCCATACGCTCGTCCTCCAACTTATACCATAAAAAAAATCATTCAGCCAAATAGATTTTAATGATGAATCGCGCTTACAAATATAATACGATCATCATTAAGTTTTTATGTAGTTGTGAAGAAACACATCTTGAGAACATTTGGATGAATTTAATGAAATCCTATCAAACCATCAAGTCGTACTGGTTGAAAGTAGACTCTGATTCAAAACAATCAAAACTATTTTATCAAGCAATAAAATTATGTATAAGTTATATAAATGTATCCATATACCATTTGCCATTTGAATTCTTTTAGCGCTAACAAATTTGGTATCCAAAATGGGTCTAGTGTAATCATGAACCCTGACCTTAAGAAAACAAATGAATGGGTTAAGTAAATATGACCTCGATCAGGCAAGTTGTTAAAAGTCACTCGATCACTAATAGATAAAATATAGTTTCGGATGCTAGTCGTTTAATGTCCGTACATCGAAAAACTTTCATCATCAGCTATTACGCTTCATCTATTGTGAAATTTACTTCATCCAAACTTCTCCATTTTAAAGAACACGATTTTCCTCTTATGTCTTTCAGTACGTTGTAAGGTCCGTTTACGAATGAGGGCGAATTAACTATATGGTATCCCGTTACAACTGACTTATATCCCTTGGAGGGTTACTTTTACTGCTGGCTACAAAATAAATAGTAAATCACGAGTGATTAGCGGTTAGCCATTTTGACTCGAGGTCATATTAATACGATATATGAATAAAATCTCAAAAGAAACAAGATTTTATTATTAAATTTGATTGATCAAATTTTGTTATTTGTACAATAATTATTACTTTTACAATAACTGTTATTTTACCAATTGCTAGATATCAATTTAATTTCCGACACATGGGACCATAATCATCAATCAATCATTAGTGGAGCTTGACCCTAATTGAATCTGAAATCTTTGGTTACTATCACGTCTAGCTATAATTGTATATATAGCCGTAAATTACTGAATTTCATATATTTATTACAGTATTAAATACTAACAAAATAGCTTTATTTATTCAATAAAAAAGAAATTGAAACCAAAAAAATATTAGTAAAGTTGAATCATTTTACTTTGTGACCCCTCAAAGGGTAAAAGCCTCCTCCAAAGAATTCTATTTGTTTATGTTTGTGGCAGAGGTCAACCAGTCCTTTCCTACGTATGGCACGATCTCGTTCTGCCACAGCGCACGGGCGACCTTCCTTGCTAACGCCAAACGGTCCTTTTCATATCGTGATGTTTACAGTCCATATTTATTTATTACATCAGCTCAATTTCGATATAGTGTAATTGAAAATTTTTTATAATAATTTACACAATACTTGTCTCGAAATATTTAAAGTAGAACTATTTCAATCACATCTGCATCACCTAGAGTCGATTTTCAATTCACGAGTGACATACGAAGTGAGATTATTTAATGGTGTAAAACTTGCCTATACATGTAATGAGACGAACTAACGAACACGAACGTGTTTGTTTGGAAGCAAACTATTCACGCGTAATTGGTGTAAACACCAACATCGGTACCTCGAAATCAAGGGAGATGGGAGATTTCAGGGTATTGCATACAGGAGTTATGTGTGTAAGGAACTTTTACAAGCTCCTTTGAGTGGTTATTTTACAGAGAATGAAGGTGGGTGTAAGAGCTTTTCAGGTTTTTTTTTATGGTATAGGTTGGCGGACGAGGATATGGACCACCTGATGGTAAGTGGTCACCATCGCCTATAGACAATGACGCTGTAAGAAATATTAACTATTCCTTACATCGTCAATGTGCCACCAACCTTGGGAACTAAGATGTTATGTCCCTTGTGCCTGTAGTTACACTGGCTCACTCACCCTTCAGACTGGAACACAACAATACTGAGTACTGTTATTTGGCGGTAGAATAACTGATGAGTGGATGGTTAGGTACCCAGACGGGCTTGCACGAAGCCCTACCACCAAGTAATAGTTTGGTAGGTTTTCTGTAATCGGTTAAATATTTAAGTCTTGGAAGAATAACAGACTAACTCACTTTCGCATTTCTATTTAATTATATTTTATCGCATTTGCTTGTAGCTTGCACCGCTCGGCGAGTGTCGCTTTCTTCTGCTATTTATAGTGGTTAACTGGAGGGGAGTTATAAAACATATGATGCTTTTCTCAATACTGGCCACTTTATGACGCTATTACACGCTTGATTCCGTAATACTGCCTGTCTAAGTTTTTTAATATACGAATAAATCGATTAACTATTTTTACTTGACCTTAGGCTAAATATATTATCTTTAAATGTTTGAAGCATTTTTATAAATGTTATTTTTATAAATTTTGTATTTTAACTCAATGCTAGTCCCGGTGTTCTACTGCCAAACAAACGTATGTTTGTGTTCCGGTTTGAATGGTGAGTGAGCCAGTGTAACTACAGGCACTAGGAACACAATATTTCATCCCATGATTGATGGTGATGGAAGGAATTGTAAATATTTCTAATGGTGCCATTATATATGGACGGTGGTGCTCGTCCGCCAACCTATATCATAAAAAATGTATGATTATTATTATTAGCATGTATGAAGCTCACACACACTAAGACACCTAACGTCTTAGGTGCGTGAATAAATAATTTAACTTATAAGAACACCCAAAAATATGCACATTAGATTATATTAATCATCAGATGCTGATTATTTAACTTAAAGACGCGTGCCTTTGTGGGCGTACATTATCAAAACGGGAGTCAGTCTTGCTCCCAAGGCGCGTAAAAACAAATAAGGAATTGTTTCTTGTCCTCATTTGATTTTTCTGTCATTGAAATCTCTGGAGTCAGGAAGCTGACAATGCTGTTTACATTTTCCTTATTCTACAATGACCTGCGTTAGTCGTGTTCGGTGACCGTCCCATCGGATTATGAGACTGTGCTCTATGATATCTCCTGTGTATTTGTTGGTCTTTGGCTGACTGAAATTCGATCAAGTCGAACTATAATTATTAGATTAATATCTGGGAATCGAGCTGAGTACAATTGAAACAGAGATAGCTCTATATTATATTGGTATCTAGTTCAGAAAGTATACCAGAAAATCCTTGGTGAAAAAAAAAAATAAACCCATTGAAAAGTTCCAACGAGCCCTAGTTTGTTGTGTGTAATTTCGCGAATTCGATACAAGAGTTTTTTTTGTCAATATACAAACGTACGCGCTAAGCAATTTGAAATTCCATATTCAAATATACGAGAGCTGTCACTGTCAGTTCTCCGCACAGACAATAAATAAAGTAGCGATAAAAAAACTAATGAATTGATAGTATGAGAGTGTAACGTCAGGATAAAAAGAATAAAAGTCAGCTGTTTTTTTATATATCTCTCTTCTTATTGAAGCTTGGAGGTTGAACTACAAAATCGAGGTCTAAATCGAATTTTATTACATTTAGAAAATTATGATAAAATGAAACATTGACAAATGGTATACTCATAGGAAAACACAACCACTCACAACAACTCCAGTAGAAATCACTAGATAACTAAGCTGCAATGTGAGAAGGAATTAATAAAATCTTATCATATTTTTATTTTATTTTTTAAATGCGAGTTCGTAGACAATGATGACAATCGAGAATATATTTTAAGTTTATTTCTTTATTAATTAAATTCCATATCCAATAATCTGTGTCTCTTGGCACAAATAAAATCGAAATAAAATAAATAAATTCCATTCCAATTTATTTTAAAAAGGACTCTTACGTCAGATTGTTAAAATCAAGAATGAATGAAATACTAGAATTATTTTTAATGCCAGGGAATATTCTATATATCTACCAGTATAATACCACCACCACCACCACCTACCAGTATAACCAAACTAATTTCAAAAAAATTTATATGGTTATGAATTCAAAGCGATGTAACCGATGCGTTTTAGTGTATTGTATGTCATGTGTCGGACAAAAAAAGCCTATATCCAGGGTTGGAGATCAAGGTTGCTTCTTACCAAATTTCATCAAATTCGGTTCATCGATTTGGTCGAGAAAGAGCGACGTGCAGACATTTATAATATTAATATAGATTTTAAATGTATTTTACTCTTTGTAAACTCTATATAGTGAAGTAAGATTAAAGATAAAATCTACGCCGAAGCTTTCTCTAAGGGTAAATATCATAGATTTAAAAATGTCCACAATAGTAATGGACGGTGCAAGTGGAAATGGATTGCAGTGTTGCCATAAATATGAAAATAGTCCCCTCGAACAGTATTTTTCTCTTAGCCATCCCAACAGCCATTGAAAATATCAAATACATTTCTGAAACAGACCTCAAATTTAAAATTTTATTTAAAGGAATATAATTGTTGTGACTTTATATTGTTTTGGAATAACTGACCTTTTTAAGTGAATATTTACATGTTAACAAAATTCCCTACTCTTCGTTTATTTGAAATGGGTTCTCTTAATAGCGGGGAAAATTTACAAAAGTTATTAATTTGATTTTGAGAATTTTGTATGTAAATAAATGGATCAAAAATCTAAATAAAAATATAGGCACTTTATTCAAGTAGGCTTTTAAGAGTATGTTTGCATCGTCATTTAACAACTTTTTTTTATATTAAGTGAAGTTACGACCGACACTGGTTCCGACCGTACGTTCTATAGAGAAAAACCGGCTTGAAGCACAGTAGTTACTCTTTTTCACCATTTAAATATACAGCCATGTTAGTTAATTACAATTATAAATGTATGTAATTTATCCTGCCTAGAAGTCTACAAGTATTAATTCCTCGCTTTTTTATCGTCTGCATAATCTTGTAATGAATAATATGCCTTCTTTACCAATATATTCTTTTGAAATTGAAACGCCAATGTTTGGGTACCGTCGTTACTTCTGATTTTCATAACACAAGTGCTTCATCTACTTACATTGGGATCAGAGTAATGTATGTGATGTTGTCTCATATTTATTATTATTATTAAAAATGTCTGTGGATGCCATGAAAAATTATAATAATTTAATATGTAGAGATATTCCATATATAGTAAAATTAATGGGTATAACAGTGGGTTACAGTTAACGTGATATAAAATAACGTTTTTCATTTTCAATTTTTCAGGCGAAAAAAGGCGCGAATTCAAATAAGGTTTTTGTGACCGCTCGGGGTTGCGGTCAAAGGGAAAAATGTAAGCAATTTCGGGTTTTCAAACCCAATTAGCGGAGGAACGTTTGTACGACAAACGCGTGGAATAGGTGAGGTCAACGCTTTAATAATATTTATTATATTTTAAGCGCCTTTTTTATCTATTTACTTGTGTTACGAGAGTAACCTTAGCCTTCAATACGGTTTTATGACATTTGATTATATGTCATAATTTATATCACATTATTATTGCATATTATTAATATAGCAGGAGCTATTGAATTTACTTTATTATATACAATTATTATTGTAATTAATTGATCAATAATTTGTAAAACTTTAATTAATATTATGTTATATGGCATAGCATTTAGTACTGGCATGTAACACTGTTTCTTATTTTAAATATTATTGAGCTGTCATTATAAAACAATTGGACTATATCGTGGGGCATTCTAGCAAAAGATAGAGACATTGAAGCATCATTGTAAAACGATAATATTATTTTGGCCATCCCGAACTACTGAAATTACACTTGTTAAAATGAACATAGCCTAGTAATAGAACAGGCTGGGAATTTACTTATTTATAAAACATCATACTTCATCATCATTATTAAATGCCTGTAGATTTCTCATTGCTGGGCAAAGATCTCTTCTTCTTTCCTTCAACGAGAATGTTTTGAATTATATTCCACCACGCTGTTCTAATGCGGGTTTGTGGAATACACATATGGCAGAATTTCTATGAAATTATAATCATACATATGTACATACATAGAGCATCCCTCGCTGTTTTCTTATTTGGATTTGAATCCGCAATCATCGGTTAAGATGCACGCGTTCTAACCACTAGACCATCTCAGCTCTCATTATAATAGTACTAAAAAAAGTTATCAATTAAAAAAGTCATATTTTTTACATACATACAAAGCAGTTTCCTTTCCCAAATCTTACAAATAAATAAAGGCCTCTATCATAAAACTTTACACTCAATACAATGCATATACTATGTTCTTGTTATAAGAACTTATAATACTATCAAATATATATTTCCTTTTGAAAGTATTAGTTTAACATTAATACATAAACGTAGTCGTAAATTCAAATTCATTCAACAATTATGTGTCGTTAGTTTAAACATTTCATTTAAACTTCACCGCTTATTGACTGAAGTTTACACAAAGTCTTGTTTAATCATAGAAGTGATGCTATGCAACACTCCAACTACGCGACGACTAACCAACTCGAACAACTTGTACAAATACTAAATATAATTATTATTAAGATTAACATTTCACAAAACATAAGTCAAACTGAAACGTTCCAAATTCAAAATAATATAAAATACAGGGTTATTGGTAATTTGACGTATATCCGTTAGGAGGTGATAGGGGCGAATATTTGCAATAATTTTAACACCCATATGCATAGTGCAAAACTTAATCATTTCATAAATGTTTTGGTAAGTTTTTAGGGCATTTTTGAAAAAAAAAATCAAAAACATATTGAGATATATTCGTTTTCCGTCTCGCATTTTTAAATTTGGACCGATACTTATTGTTTAAATAATCACAAATATTCAGTGTTTAATCGTTTTTATAAAATAAAAGAAAAAAATAGTTTTAACTTGAAACTTTTTTTAAATATTTTTTTTTTTTGTTGTTTCTCTTGACAAATTTTGAAAAAAGCTAAAAAATATGGTAACTCTAAAATGGTTCACATTTGGATCATACATAAAATTATTGAAATAGTCACCCCAATCACCTCCTAACGGGTATACGTCGAGTTACCAATAACCCTGTATATCTTATATTCAAATAGGTAGTATACTAAAGCACCGTTGAATAATTATCATATTAGATTCAGTTACATTTAAACTTTCATATATCTAGAAAGATCAGTGAGTGAATGAAAGTAAAAAAATAATAGGAGATGAAAGGCGGGAAAAAAAAACAGATAAAGAAAACCTGGTAAATGTTGCAAGAGGTACAGAGGTAAGGATATTTCTATATTTTTATTTATCTGTGTATGTTAAGAAAATAAAAAGGCTTTATTATAATAATAATGAATAACATTAAATGCTTAAATATATACAAATATGAACTAAAACTAGTTACTGTATAAATCTTGACCGCGTGGAATGGTGGAAAGAATGCTAGCAGCATTTCCCCTTTGAATCACAATTCCGATTCTCTGGGCAAAAAACGAACCAGCCCTCCTATCAGAAAAAAAGATATAAAAAGAAAGAAAGAAAGAAGATTTGAAAGGAACAGATCCAGCTAGAGTCACACTTTTTCATCATATGAGTGGTAGTTACACTTTTTCATCATATTTAAATTACATATGCTACAAAATTACCATTAATAAAATACTATCAATATTTTATTGAGCGGAACCCACACATTCCCGATAAAGTGAAACGGTGCATCCTCTTGTTAATACGTCAAAAACAAAGTGCTGTTAATTATTATTTATTGACGTATTATCAAATTGTTAATTACATTGCCGGGTATTCGCTTTCAATTTTGTATTCGCTATTGTTGCGTCACTTTAATGCTGCATGCGCTCCCTCCTTCCTCCCATTGGTTTTATTACCGAGTATCTATTTATTAATGTTTTGATTCTCAATTGTTTTTTTTTATATAGAATACTTAACTGAACAGTCCTTATGAATAAAGTTTTATTTAACCGTTCCTTATGAATATTTTCTAAGTAAGAGGGCATAATTTTTATTTTATGCGACGTATCTTCCATTACATAAGACGATAAAGGAGCGCGAATTCATAAACAGTAAGTTGTTTACTCTGAGAACGATCATTTTGATGCCGCCTGAATGTTAATAGTTGAAAACAACGCGGCTAAGGTAAGCCGAGCTACACAGAGTAAATTGTAACGATACGAACATTTAAAGAATTAGCGAGTATGCTGAAAAATTTCCTTCGGGTTGTATTTACCTGTTGAACTTTACACAGGTATGAATTACTTATAAGTCAGAATTATATCAAAGTAAGTCTCGAGTAATATAAAAAACAAGGTTTGTTCATTGCTATAGTATACATCCCATATTTAAGGTTGAGATTCTCTAGTGCCTCTGCCAGGAATACGTATTATGTTACATATTCGTGTCACCAATCACCACCACTACCTTTCTTTTTCTTTTTTTTTCTCGCTGGAAAAACGCATTACGCGCTTCCTCCACGTGATGGAAAGTGGGGGGGGGGTTGTGGGACTCCCCGGAGCCCTGAACGCCGAGTGCGCCCAAGCACGCCGGGTTTATCAACTAAAAAACCAGCGGTACCCTCTCCGTCTTTTGGCGGACGCCACGGGATCGCTAATCACCACCACTACCTACGTGGGACCCACTCTTCCATATTATCGTGTGTTATCTATATTTAATATTAGAAATTTGAAAGTATTCCTGTTTGTCTGTCTATCGTTCTTTCACGACGAAACAGCTGAATCGAATTTGATGAAATATGGTATGAAACAAACTCAAAGAAAAGACATAGGCTACTTTTTTACCAAACATATGACAACCAAGATCCAAAAAGGCAAGCGAAGCCCCGGGCAACTACTAGTTTATAATAACCGAAGAATAAAAACATAACAGCCTTTATATTAAAAAGCGGTATCTTAAAATTTCCATTCCAAAGTTAAGCAGACGTTTCCCAAAAACACAAATTATTTTAATGTATTCTATCGATCTTCGAAGAAAAATCTAGAATATAACTCAAATGTTCAACATGTTTGTAGTTCGGAAAATTTAAATGACCAAATTACGTGCCAACAAAAATAGAACTTATTTCTTAACATGTAAAGTCGATTTTTGTTATATTGAGTTACTTGGATAATGAGTTCTGAGAGTTAGTTTACTTTTAGAAGTGATAGTGAATATATCACTGCGAAGCGAATTACAGAAGACAGCTGCGACTATATCGAAGATTCTAGACCTTCGCCAACGACTAAATCATTTGATATATAAATAATATCTTGTCTATGTCGTAATAAATCTTTTTCTCATAACAACACTATTAACAATAAAAATTACCATATTATTGTACTGTATTGTATAAGTAACAGCCTGTAAATTTCCCACTGCTGGGCTAAGGCCTCCTCTCCCATTAAGGAGAGTGTTTGGAACACATGTGGTAGAACTTCAATGAAATTAGACACATGCAAGTTTACTCACGATGTTTTCCTTCACCGCCGAGCACGAGATGAATTGTAAACACAAATTAAGCACATATATATGGTGCCTGGGTTTGAACCCGAAATCATCGGTTAAGATGCACGTGTTCAAACCACTGGGCCATCTCCGTATTCCATGGCCATTTACTGTATTGTATGAAAAATCAAATTTAAATACCCCTTCGTGAATAATGCAATCTAACCACCAAAACATTATGATAATAGACCGTCGTAAAGTCTCTCGGCCCCCATGGGTATCATTGCTAAGGATGTATACTGCTTAAAATTTCCATTAAGTCGTAATTGTAGGCTTTTGCAGCTATATAGATAATAAAAGCTATTTAAAAATGTATTTATTTGACGTAGTCTTAAAAAGGTTAGCATGGTATAAAATATATTCTTATAAGAATTATTAATTTAATAGTAATCACTACATAGTATTATACAAAGTCGCTTCCCGCTGCCCGGGCCTATGTATGCTTAGATCTTTAAAACTAAGCAACGGATTTTGGTGCATTCTTTTTAATAGAAAAAGTGATTTAAGAGAAAGGTCGATATGAATAATACATGCAGAATATAGCAGATAAATACTGAAACTTAAGAAATTTCTGATGTGATGTAACAAAGATCAACAACAACAACAACAGCCTGTAAATTCCCACTGCTGGGCTAAAGGCCTCTTTTCCCTTTGAGGAGAAGGTTTGGAACATATTCCACCACGCTGTTGCAATGCGTGTTCCACATTAAATATAGTGGTGCTTGCCTGGGTTTGAACCCGCAATTATCGATTAATATTCACGCGTTCTAACCAAAGGGCCATCTCGGCTCTCTCCTTAAAAAAAATGATTACTGTAAAAATAATGATCGGGTGTAGTCAAGAATGCTAGCATCATTTACTTTGTAGAATCTCAATTCCTATCTTCTGGGCATAAGAATGAGTCAGCATTCATATCACTAATGACGGCAAAAATCCGAGTTGTCTTAATTATTTTATATAGTAATCATGTCTAACGCAGTTGATATAGAACGCAGTTATCTAGTATATAGGGAACACTAGATAACTGTGTTCCATATCGATTTTATTTTGACTGTACTGGAAATAAAATCGATTAAAAGAATTACAAAAACAATTATACTTCGCCTTAAAAATAAACAGTACACCCAAGAGGGAAGAAGTAATTAAGATACTCTTATTTACATAATTACCTCTACTACTGGTTAGTAGACTTTTACAATTGTACTAAAATGTATGAGTGACATTCAGCAAATATGTGTTAACTCTATATTGGTAAACCTTTAAGGAATACTAATGTACCCTTTTAAGTCTTTTGTGTAAAATAAAGGTCGTAATTGACCACTTACTGGACGGTTTTGTTAAGATGTGGTCGGTGGTGAGTAAACCTTATAAGTATTAAATGCCCATCCAGCTTTAAAGGCGTAAGTGGTCTCCGGAAATACAGATGCCGCTGTGAATTACACAATTTGGTTGTGCGCATTATGTAAGTGCTTACAAAACGCTCGGAACCTCTTCGAATAAATGGATTCACGAGGGGGACATATCTGCACCCCATTGTACTCAATTACGAATTCGGTCATTGTACTCAACGACGAGTCAGCTCTTGTTTTCGGCTTAATATAAGTTAAGGCTTGGTGGCGATACTATAAAAGTTTATAATGTATAAAAAAAAACTATAGAAATTTTTAATGTTTCTTAAAAACCAGATTATTTTTAAAAAAATGTAGGTCAACATCACATACATTACTCTGATCCCAATGTAAGTAGCTAAAAGTACTTGTGTTATGGAAAATCAGAAGTAACGACGGCACCACAAACTCCCAGACCCAAGACAAGATAGAAAATTAATGGACGTTTTCTACATCTACTTGGCCGGGAATCGAACCCAGAGTGGCGTACCTATTTAAGCCGGTGTACACACTACTCGAACAAGGTGGTCGTCAAAATAATGGGTTTTATTGAACAAACTCTATATATCATATGAGTTAATCAAAATAGAGGAAATTGACGTTGAATGTCCCATTTCTATTTAAATTAAGAAAAAAACAATTAGAAAAGCTCCAAGATCTTGACTAAACAAGAAATAAAGTGGATATTATATGAAGCTTATATATTTATACCAAACCAAGAAACACCAGTGCAAAATTGCATTGTTTTAGGGATAATGTAGCTAACTCTTGCTAAACCGAGAGATTTCGCTTCTTGCCGGTTTTAAATCGAGAGAAGAATTCTTAAGTTGATTCATACAAAGTTACATTCACGTAGACGAGTTCTTTTACTTGAAATTGAAGTTGGATTCTCTCGTACTATTCGCCTCATTTGAGATAAAGTTACTTGTTGTCTGTTACAAATAAATTTACACAATCATACATTTTTTTTAATGAGCGTTAAAATTTAGTGTGATTGCTTTGTCTTTTGATCAAACTTTTATATCATAGTAGGAGACAATTAGAAAACTTATGATAACACATGAGTGTGAAAATGACCCAGTGGTTAGAACGACGGTTGCAGGTTTAATCCCAGGCAAGCAACACTGAATATTTATGTGGTTAATTTGTGTTTATAATTCATCTCATGCTCGGCGGTGAAGGAAAACATCTTGAGGAAACCTGTATGTGTCTAATTTCATAGAAATTCTGGCACGAATGTATTCCACCAACCTGCATTGGAACAGCGTGGTGGCATATGTTCCAAACCTTCTCCTCAAAGGGAGAGGTCTTAGTCCAGCAGGGGGAAATTTACAGTCTGTTGTTGTTGTATGATAACACAATCGGGCATATATTTTTTTTGGTAGGTATATATCTGTCATTTACATCGAAAATTTAATTACACCACTCGTCACAGAACATCAAAGAATTCGTTTCATTATGTTGAGTGAGCACTGTGATGCATCGCGTTCGTTGAGGGAGCGAGTCACCATTTCGCTACATTGCATAATTTACTTTTGGTATTGAATTTCGAAATAATTTGAATCATTAGCGTTCTTCAATATCTGTCGATTTTGTAAATAAAACGTAAGTGTAAAATATTTATGGTGAATATTTATTGTATTACAGAAATAAGTGCAAACAAATATTTTATGTTTAAAAAAAGGCTTTTAAAAAAAAATGAAGGATTACGAGCGGATCAACGATCGTAAAATTTGTTCTATATTGAAATATTACCAGAAATGTTAGACAATATCTAGTATTGATTTAACATTTACCAAAAATCTCGATGTATCCTATACATTTGTTTCATACGTTTTGAATTAATGATCACTAATGATTATATGGATGAGAGTAGCCGAAGAAAGACCACAGTGGCGTGCAACATGGGCTGCTCCTGATGATGATGATGATGAATGAAGTTACAACTCTAAATGTTTGTTTAATTGATTTCTTTTCTGAATCCGACCAAAGGAAACTGTTGACATTATTATTGTTGTAGAAATAAAACTCCGAAATCCGGACGCTAAATTGTATCATACCGAGTGGTATGATTATGGTCAAGCGTATACAGATGTAGTCTTAAATGGAACCCGCTGGCTCATAGAGGCCCACTAGGATTGTAATGCTTAGGAAATACATATACTGGAAGGGCATACCATACGTTCTAACAAAGTATAGTACTTAGATGATAGAGGAACATTGCTACGTATTTATAAGTCATAACTTTCTTGAACATACTTTCCATATAATAAACTCTAAAATATCGCCAGCCGGGATACTTTGCGAAAATGTTCCAGACTATGAGATTTGAATTCAATCTGGTACGTAAGCGGACTCACCCCAGCGCAGCGATCTATCAAGTTAAGGGCTTTTAAAGATATGTTTCGGAGCCAACCCACAACTGACTTCAATACTACAAGCATAAACGGATCTGAGCTGAGCGTAAAACTGTTCAGGTACAAAATACCCCTTGAATATACCTTGTATATGGTGCCAAGTTTTTCGCAGAGGATTTAGTTTTCATCTCGATGGATCTTCTAAAGTTCATAGTTTGTGATATTGACACCTGTCACCGGGGAACTCAAAGTTTCTAACCGTTTGGCTGTAAATAGACTCACTCCTATTTTAGTTGGTTATTTATGGTCTAAATAATTGGGACTGTGATCGTATTTTTTCTAATAATACGTTATTTCTGAATCTTAGTATTTGAAAATGATTAATATACGTACATATATTTACGCTATAGTCACGCCCTAAATTTTTAAATCATTTAATTTGGAGGAAAAGTTAAAATATTATTCGGTTTTGCATGTGACAAATCAAATTCGGACTCATGTATTTACCAATCCATAGTGGACCAGCGTAGTGGAAAAGCGTAGCGTAGTTGCTCAGCAGAGCATATACAGGCTGTTGGCTTTTTACTTTTATTATTTTATGTTATTTGTATTAATCCACAGAATATACAAAAAGAACGGTTATAAAAACTGGTAAATTATAAGACAAGTAAAAGCAGCTTTATCACATACAGTGAACTGTTCCAAGTATTCCCAACATTGTTTTAAATCTTCTATTTCAATGAATTCAGGTGAATACTTCGCGATTAAATTCGTTCCATTCATTCAGCATGTTTTTAGAGGTCGAACCGTTTTTAGTTGAAAATGATCTCATAATATATTTTAACGTACATGTTCCAAAGCCAGAGACAGCAACGCATTTCTGAATTACTAAGTGTTAACCGGCAGTTCGAAAAAAGAATATCGAGCATGATCTCTTTTCCATAAACTTTCCATATTTGTCCCTCAGAATTAGGGATATTTTTCATATTTATTATAAGAATTAGGACAGTTTCATAAATTCTAAATTTAAAATTAAATTGTTGAAACTTTCCCAAATTTAACTGTCACAAGTTCTTGTGACATATATCATTGTCATTTTACGAGTAGTTGCAGTCTAAGTTTTCGTGTAAGCACTTTTCTTTAATAATACCTTTATTTTCGATGTTACATAGACATTTTGAAATTATAATCTTGACAACATTTAGACAAATATTATTGTAAATATTTATGCAAAAGTTGTTTCTTATTTGTCCATTGACCTTTAAAAGTGGAAGATTATGTGCTGTAGCATCCGATATTTTGGAAATAGCTGAAAATACTTTGAGCCGGAACAGGAGCCGGATTAATTAAACCCATCTACGTCACGACTCAGATTTTTCAGATGCAATTTTTACCTTTTACAATTCGATTTTAGGGTTTTGTGTTTACAAAGATATTTAATTTAAGTAATAAATATTTCTTGAGATGGACATGACACACTATTGTGTTAAATTTCGACACCAAATTTAAATCTTATTAATAGTCAAAGTAAATCAAAACATTATAAAAGCACTTTTGAATTTAATGTTACAATATTGTCTCAGAAAGATTCGCAGTTTAATATTTGGAAACTTTTGATAGTTTAACGGATTAATGTTCAAACTCTATACACTCCTGAAGTACTTAATAGAGTTCTCTTCAACTTATGACTTCCTTATTGTCAGTTTTGTTCTTAGTTTCAACTAAATAGTTTGGTATGATAATATGAGTCATTGTCTACTGTTATTCAATTGTGTTATGTTGTGTATACATTTGCACATTAATTATATAACATGTGCTAGATTAGACTTACTTGCGGGGCAGGAGTCACTTAGGTGGATTTAATTTTATACTATTGGTTGTATTAATAATTACTTGGTGGTAGAGCATTGTGCAAGCCCGTCTGAGTAGCTGCCACCCATTTATCAGGCATTCTGTCGTCAAAAAACAGTACTCAGTATTATTAACAACAGGCACAAGGAACAGAACATCTTAGTCTCCAAGTTTGGTGGCGCATTGGCGACGTATGGAATGGTTAAAATTCCTTACAGTGCCCTAGTTTATAAGTGATGGTGACTACTTACCTCTAGGTGGCTCATATGCTCATCCGCCATCCTATACCACACAAAAATCTATAAAACTTATGGTAAAGAAGATGTACGATGTTCTTTTGAAATTTTACCCGTCAGAAGTATTAACAACTTCTGCATCATCTATACCGCAGTGGTTACTTCAGCATTTACATTTTCAGTACTTTTATGACATTGATGTTTATATTTGCTTGTAGCCAAATTTAAATATATTGTTAAAAAGGATAAAAAACGTTTATTATATTACGAACAGGATTATATAATAACACCGAAAAGGTTATATGATATTTAAATTTACCGTGCAAAACGAATTATTTTTGAATCAATATTGCATCCAAGTATTTATTTATATAAATTCTAGTAAATATTTACAGTTGTATTGATAAAATGAAAATACAGTTTGAGTATTTAAATCCTGTCTAGTATCTGATATAAAATATCTTAAGGAACAAATGTTTTATAAACAAAATGGAAAACAATTGACCAAAGAATGAAGAGAGTTTTTCAAACGGGTTTCGAGTTACGCGTTTCCGAGTTATTTTTAGAAAACTAAGGTCGGTTTCATTGTATTCACAACAGTTGATGAAACCCAAGTCAGGGTTGACAATCGATAAATGTTTTGGTAATATTAAGTTGTTTCTCAGCTTGGATTTTGTATTTGATGTAGTCTCCTTTAAATTTAACGACTTTTTATGACCGTCAGTGGCGGATTTACGAATGGGCTAAGCAGGCTGGAGCCTAGGGCGACAGATTTAGAGGGGCGGCAAATTTAGCCCAAATTTGTTATTACCTTACAGAAATAAAAAAAAAACTTATAATTATATGTATACACATTACTTCCGTAATCCGCATACTTGTCACTACATAACGAATTGGAAAATTAATCGAGTAACTGACAGAAATATCACCTAGTTTATAACCATAAATGTTGCAAAAAAAAATTAGGGGCGTCAAAAATTTAATAGCCTATTAGCCTACTAGCGGCAGATCTGTAAATCTGTATACCATGACATTTTTCTAGGTGGTCAACATCACTCACAAACAATGGCGCAGTAAGATTATAATATTAACCTTAATACAATAATATTACCCGTTCTTTTCATCGCCATTGTGCTACCAACATTGGGTGTTATGTATCTTGTGCCTGTAGCTACATTGGCTCACTTACCCTTTAAAAATTGTATTATTACGTGCTCATCAAATCGAATCGTCGACCCTTACATATCGATTTTCATTGGGGTCTTTTAAAGTGCATCGTTTATTTAGTTACCACATTTCCAACCCTACTTAGTATTAACCTAACCTTAGCTGACGTAGTTACGTTTCCAATGGATGTTGCTTCCTCCTTTTAAAGCCACAATCGACTCGAAATAATGAAATAGTTTGCTATTTTTTTTGGTTTTCCTTTCTGCTTTTAAAATTGGATCGTTTTCAATTACAATTGGTAGTATCAGTTTCACCATATTTTAATTATACTCAGGAGTATATGTAATAACCTGTAAACCTCCTACTGCTAGGCCTTCTCTTCGATTGGAGAGAACGTTTGAAGGCGATTTGGTGGATGTGTGACCTGATGATGTGTTCCTTCAACGTCAACAACAACAACAATAGCCTGTAAATTCCCACTGCTGGGCTAAAGGCCTCCTTTCCCTTTAAGGAGAAGGTTTGGAACGTATTCCACCACGCTGTTCCAATGCAGGTTGGTGTAATACACATGTGGCAGAATTTCTATGAAATTTGTCACATGCAGGTTTCCTCACGAGCCATCTCTGAGCAGAGATGGCCCAGTGGTCAACGTCAAACAAAAGATGAATTAAATAAAACAAAAAAAAAATTCAATGATGCTGACCCGGGTTTGAATATCGGCTCAAATAAATATACTGTTTTTAATTTGGCCTGGCCTTGTTATTTTCATAATATACCTATTTATAATTTAATTTCGGCGTATTGGTTTTGTGGAAACGCAAAGTCAATAATACAGAGTATAATAACCGTCAAAAAATAGGCCAAATAAAAAGTTTTTATTTGAGTGGCTGCTATTCACAGGAACAAGAAGGAAAAAATGGTCTTCAATTATTACGAAACTTCCGATAAGTTAAATAAGAAATGTGCTGTATTCATATTGCGGATTGTTTTCAATATTATTCAGTAAAACTGTTATATCACGTGATCTATATTCATATTATAAATGTGAAAGTAACTCTGTCTGTCTGTCTGTCCGTCGCTTTTTCACCAGTAAATCAATGAACCGAATTCGATGAAATTTGGAATAAGAAGGCCATAGGCTACGTTTTTTGCCTAACAAATGACAAACAATTTCCTAAAACGGAACGAAGCCGAGGGCGACAACTAGTATTACTATTCGCTTCTTTGATTATTTATGACAAAACAACAAAGTATCATTATTCGCTCGACTTGTCCCATTTATTTTAAGGTCGAAGTATATTTTGCATGGAAAACAGATTAGGTAGATTTTTGCGGCCAACTGTCCAAACTCAACCCTTGGGAATACTTTTGTTTGCGGTTTGGCCCCCAACTATCCGGTTGGTGATTAAACATACGAGTGATTGGATGTTTTTAACAAAAAAACTTTAAGCCAATTTGGACGATTTCCGACCTGGAGCCTCCATAATTCTACTCTGCCTGAACCAACGTGTACAATAGAATAAAACCGTATAAAAAGTCGTAATTTATAGAAAGAAAATTAAAATATTCTGAACATACGATTTAAGGAAAGACAAGTATAACAACAACAGCCTGTAAATTTCCCACTGCTGGGCTAAGGCCTCCTCTCCTCTCCCCTTGAGGAGAAGGCTTGGAACATATTCCACCACGCAGTTTCAATGCGGTGAGAGCACGAGGTGAATTATAAACATAAATCAAGCACATAAATATTCAGCGGTGCTTGCCTGGGTTTGCCTGTAATCATTGGTTAGGATGCACGCGTTCTAACAACTGGGCCATCTCGACTCATAGATAACAATAAAAATATAAAAACAAATTTCTTACTATATTCTTAAGTAGACGTTGAACTGAACAAAGAGTATTCGTATTTCCGTGTTACTATTTGCCAATTTCCCGGTCGATGTGAAATTCAACCAATTGCTGTGTCCCATCGATCGAATGGCGTTTGTTCGCGGATATTAAACAAGCGAGGCATTGGAGTTGAATCACAAATGTCAATCGCAAAAGTGTAAAATGTGTTTCCATTGTGTTTACGAATAATTTCTGGTCCATTAAAATTGCTTGATTAATATTTCAATGACGAAATTTATATAATAACAGAGCAAAGGTTTTTTTGGAATACTTAAATGAAAATGTACCAAAATACGGGGCGTTTTTGTTTATCCCTCTTGTAATGAGTCTTCTAAACGTGTTCTAGAATGGATACCGCGTCTCGGCAAACGTATTGTAGGACGTCCTCAGGCACGGTGGAGTGACGATTTACGCAAGGTGGCAGGCAGGAGCTGGATGCGAGTAGCCGGAAAAAGATCACAGTGGTGTGCACTTGGAGAGGCTTATATCCAGCAGCTGACAAAAAAGGACTGATTATGATGATGATGATGGTGATGAATGAGTCTTCTTATATTTATTTAGCAAAAGTATGATTGGTCACCATTCCCTATATGTATTATATAACCAATCGGTACAACATTAATGCACTACAAACCTTAGGAACTAAATTGTTATGTTCCTTGTGCCAGTACCACTTACCTATTAAACCGCAACGTTGCAAACCTGAATATAATTATTAGTATTATAATATCTGATGAATGTATGATATCGATCCAGATGTAATCGCACAAAGCCCTATCACCAAGTAATAGGTTTCTCTTCTCTTGAAAAGATATAGGGAAGAAGTGGCTTTTGCCCAACAGTGAACATTTTTTTGGCGAAACGAGGAAATATTACTTAGTTATCATTTACTTTAATAAATGTAAAATTTTATTAAAAAACAATACAATCTTGTAGTTTGTCGTGAACATCAAATCGTATAATGAGTTCGACTCTCCAAATCGGTTTAAAAGTGACTCAAAAACGTGAGAACATTAGCCCCTGTAAGGTTGTCTTAAATTTTCGCGATTATTATACATTGAAATAAACGTAGTTTAAACGGATTTTAATCGCGTATATTACGGGTCACGGGTAGACTGAAAACGGATGCTGTAAATTGCTCGAAATGTCGGGATGTTAAAAATAATTAATATACGCGATTAAAATCCGTTTAAACTAGTTTTATTTCAATTAGCCCCTGTACTTAGATTAGTCAGCGCAGATTTCGAACGGATCTTATTCTGAAAGAACTGACTTCGTATATAAATCGACAAATATTGAAACAGTGGTGACTATAGATATTTTATGTATGTATCCTTTAAATATTACAATTGTTGTAACCAATGACGCATATCGCTTTTCGATATTGCTCGTATATGTTTTGCGATTTTCGATTTTATTCTTACAGAACAGGTATACATTTATCAATCAGTAACGGACGAATAGTTTTTAATTTCAGGTCGATCTATGGTCGTGATTGAAACTAGCATAAAATCGTACATCATACCTCGCACGTAATCGTTCACGAAGCAATTTGACTTGTTGCAAAATGTTACCCAAAATTAAAATTTATTTTTAAGCTCCAGGATAGACAAAAGATCCCCCTTATATGTGCCATATAAGATCCTAAACAGATATACCGATTTTGCTTTAGTCTTATTTTGTTTGAAAAAATACTGCGAATTTTCATTCTTAATTTATCTAATTTTATGATATGTATTATAATTAATGTATAGCCTCAGTGTAAGTAAATTCAGCCCTGCATCTGAGAACCGTTATACTCATTTTTAGGTCAATGGTATACTATGATAGTTACTACATGTGAGACAAATTAGACATCTGAGAAGATATTACTGAGATATTTTTAGATATCTGATAAAAAACTATTTAAACTACTATTTAGTTCGCCAACCTATACCATAAAAAAGAATAGTGATTCTTTTTTATGGTATAGGTTGGCGAACGAGCATATGGGCCACCTGATGGTAAGTAGTAACCACCACACATAGATCATGACGCTTTAAGGAATATTAACTATTCCTTACATCGTCAATGTGCCACCAACCTTGGGATCTAAGATGTTATGCCCTCTATAAAAAACAAATTTGTTTCAGTCAAAATAGTATTAGTTGAGATGTATTTGGTGGACATCAAGCAAGTAACTGATCGTTCGTGGTTTTATTAACAAGCTAACCAATGCGAGGTAGCACTTGTATTCGCGGTAAATTTTATTGATGTGCGCGTCAATTAGTGAGTAAAAGTGGTAGGATGAATATTTGAAAATGTCAGAATAACAAATGGCTTATGTAAGCAGTTATATAGCTTTGGTAATGGATACGCAATTTATTATAATTTTATATTTTTCAGCGTTAAATAAAGAACAATTTTTTTTCGTACTTGGGTTTCTCAGAAAGGATTATGTTATCTTGTTGTGTGTGTTATGTAAGTAATGATGTGCAGCTCCAAAATATTTCGTTTTGAAACGTGTGGTTGGATTACTGGCTGAAATAAAAATCGATATAATTATAATATTGGGACTTGTAATTATCATAATTTGAATGGAAAACCAAAATGAAGACAATAACATCAATCCTGGGTTAGGTTCCAAAACAATGAAAATATCATCTGGAATCAAGATCTTAAATAAATAAATACTATCTTTAGATAAGATACATCAGAGGAACAAAATATTTGTGGGGACACGAATATATCAATAATTCTACTTTATTTTCTTATTTAGAGCACTATCTTTTCAAGTAGTTGGGGCGGCTTATAAATATAAAAGCCTCTCTTACTAAAAAAATACATTTCAGGCATTAAAATTACAAATACTTCCATTAAATTCCAAATAATTTCAAAGGCATCAAGATGTTTTTTTTTTTGCTATATGTGACAAATGGTAAGGAGATTTACCCAATGGAAAGTTGAAGATGCATCACCGCCGATTGGCGATCTTAGGTTTCCAAGTTATATTCATTTGGAAAAATCACCGGTGAAAGAAACCTCAGTTGGTTGTGCGAGGCAGAAAATGCCGTGGAAATCGCGCTGTTGAGGATTTCAAAAATTCCTGATTGTCAGATGTAAAGTGATGCATCATCTTTACGCTAAACCAGAGGATCAAACAGATAGGAATGAATTACTTTACCTTTCAATTGACTCGAAACTGAACGAGGCTTAAAACATCAACGTCAAATAAAATAGCCAAACGATTCCGATACTAGCTGTGGCGACAATGGGAATGTTCTCAAATCGTGGAACAAATAGTGAATTTTTTCTCGGTTAACGCTCAAACTTGAGTCTTTTTGAGGTTGATATGGACTAGGTTTAGCCGGCAACAGTCCAAGATTTTGTTTGACAAGACTCAATTTCAGACACAAGTTTTTCCCGGATAAATAATTAATGTAGTAATATAATTCAAGAGATTAATTAGTTATTTATTACTTTTTATTTGGGCACTGTTTATCACATATCATCTACTATAAACATAGTTTCGACGTGGCAACCGCCCACTTACATTGACTTATATAGACTCTTACATGAACATTGAGGGCTATACGGACTGCCTGATAACTTTTTAACATCGATCTTTTATATTTATTCTTTGCTAAGTCGATTTCGTCATCATTATTATCAACAGCCCATGTTCGTCCACTGCTGGACATAAGCCTCTGCAATTGCACGCTACTGGGATCGTTTTTGAAGACAATTTGGCTTTGCTTTCCTGCGGAACTGAACGAGGCTCGAAATATTAACGCCAAGTATTCCGATACTACCTGTAGCGGCTATCGGGATGTTTCCAAATCGTGGAGATACGACAAATGGTGTTTTTTTAGCGGTTAACGCGCAAAATTACGTCTTTTTGGGGTTGAAATGGACTAGATTTAGCCGGCCCCAATTCGAGACTTCGTTTAACGAAGACTCGATTTCAGACACAAGTTTGTTCCGGTTAGCTCCTGCCAGCCGTCTTGCGTAAATCGTATGTCGATTTATGTTCATCGATATTCTTTATTAACATAAGAATTAACAACATTAAATGCTTAAATATATATATACAAATATGAACTAAAACTAGTTACTGTATAAATCTTGACCGCGTGGAATGGTGGCAAGAATGCTAGCAGCATTTCCCCGTTGAATCGCAATTCCGATCCTCTGGGCAAAAAACGAACCAGCCCTCCTGTCACCAGTGGAGGCAATGAGGCGAGGTGTTATACTTTTGATGAAGCTTTTTGCACCACTACTCCAAGGGCCAAGCGTTTCGACAGCAAATGGAACAAAAAAGTAATTAGATATAATACACGAATATTTAGTTATTTTTTTGGCTTCAGCTTTTTCCGCAGCGGCACCGGCTCTTAACATTGTTTCTCGGATATGAGATGGGGCCAACGTGTCAACACATGTAGCGTCCCACACAAGGGCCCGACCTCGTTCCCAGGGAACCAATGTTAATCCATCAGGTCTCTTACCATCATCACGACTAATTCCACGAGGCTCAGTAAGAGCAGGAACGTCGATGGTGGCTAGAGCCCTTTTTATTATGTCATTAAGAGAACCGTGGCGGAAAAGCCTACCTGAACTCCTTGGGCAAGAGAGACCATGTAAACCGAAAGAGTCTACCTCCTTTCCACACGGGCATCTGTGTTCAGAACACAGAGGTGTTCCCAGTCGGAGACCAATCGATATGCGAAAACATTCATTATCTAAAAGTGTCCCAAGATTTTTAGAGGGTAATGAATTCAACCAGTGACTAGACTCTTTAGATGATAACGCTAGAAGCCTGGCACGGTCTTGAGCACTTGTTAAATTTTGTGTCAAACTGTGAATTCATATTCGATATTCTTTAGATTTTAGATGCCGTTATATGTATGTTTATAAAGTGACATTGGCAGAATAATCCAACTGGCATATATACACAATAGAAAAGAAAAAGTCTATTGTTCATCCGTTTAATAATAAAGAATGTCTTCTTTTATTCTGGTAGGTCAGTACTGCGACCGTCGCCGCCGGGCAACAGTCGTGCATAAATAGTGTATACATGAAACAGTGAAGACGGCACGGCGCCAGCCAGTTTAGAAATCAACCTCGTTCAGGATAAAAGTAAGTAAACACTTAGTTTTAGGAGTGAATCTCTGTAGTTTATATTCAGAGGTTTACATTTATTATATTTAAATTAAAATTTTGAATTTTTTGTTAAGCTGATCGGATTTTACAGAGCCATTGTAAAACTTTTAGAGCGATATACATTTCTATTCGAAAGACAATAGGATTATCGTCCTATACAGATTTTTTGTTGTTGTCGATATTTTAGTGGCAAAAATTAAATATAAAATATATAATAACTTTAAAAAAATCTTATTAGGTATGTATATTATAATATCGATTAAAATAAATTAGGATTAGTGGACAAAATACTACATACTTAAATAATAGACAGCAAATAGTAAAAATTAAAAAGTAAACTAATAATTATCAAAATGAGGATACTTAAAGCTCAATTCTAAGACCGGTGCTATTTTATGATATTATTATATACCTACTTGCTTATTATGATATGATAAATGTTTGTTATTAATATTCCCACGCATTCTACAACTGTTAGATCAATGAATTCGTTTATCTTGTTTTTTTTTTTAAGAAAAACTGTGAGGTTACTTCTTACTATGTCAAGTGAACCATTTTTTCAGCTGCTAACCTATGTCATGTTTTAAATGTTTAAAGTAAAATATAATTTCATTTTTTTTGTATTTATTTCCCCAAATTAACATTGTTAACTATGGAACGGTTAAAGTATATATACATACACAATCACACTGAGCACTACTTTATAATCTACTTAAATATGAGTCTTATTCAATATTTTAACGTAAACTCTGGGAAAAGAATACTGTAGAAACTGTTTTTTACTTGTGTTTTTTAACATTTCTTCTATTACTACTATTGAAGTATGTAACCATTATGTTATTATGCCGCTGCGGAAAAAGCTGAAGCAAAAAAAAAAGATCTAAATATTAGTGTCTTATATAGAATTACTCTTTTGTTCTATTTGCTGTCGAAATGCTTGGCCCTTGGAGTATTGGTGCAAAAAGTTTCGTCAAAAGTATAACACCTCGCCTCATTGCATCCACTGGTGACAGGAGGGCTGTTTCGATGTTTGCCCAGAGGATCGGAATTGCGATTCAACGGGGAAATGCTGCTAGCTTTCTTCCCACCATTCCACGCGGTCAAGATTTATACAGTAACTAGTTTTAGTCCATATTTGTATATATTTAAGCATTTAATGTTATTAATTCTTATGTAAAAGATTAATTGTAATATGTGAACTATGTCTTTAATAGGTAAATATTCCAGTACGGGGTTGAAGAAATAGTGCATTTTATTCGTAGAGAATACTATTTTTTATAGTCAACTACTTCTAAAATTTTCATCAGACCAAAGGTCTGACAGAAAGAGAGATAAAGACCAGATTATGGTGGAGCGTGGACCAGAATACCGTTCAGCATACATTGGAGACGTATTCCGCTTGGAACGCTAAGAGGCAGATCCTGGCGCACGAGGTTAGACCTCACCCTGCGAGAATCATTCAGACGAGTTCAATCTTGGAATTTATTTCGTTTCGAGTGTGTAATCCATCTCGTGTTCAACAAAATCACTCCATTAACCCAAATTAGGGTAACGTGGTGGAAAAAGCTCCAAACCTACTCAAGGAAAGGAACCCTTACGCTAGCAGCGTCACATGCCTTTTATATATAGCATACTAGTAATCGCCCGCGGCCAGACTCGCGTTTTAGGGTGTTGATTATCATGTGGCAAAAAAAAACCTATGTCTTTTATAGGCGTTCAAGTTAAATTCATACTAAATGTCATCAAATTCGGTTCAGCGGTTTGGTCGTGAAAGAGCGACAGACAGTCAGAGTTACATTCACGTTTATAATATTAATATAGTTAATATATTTATCCCATCAAAAACATAAATGTAAAATGAAAGCCAAGTATAAAATTAATATATAGGCCTTAGTTGTTGACTCCAACGACAAAAGAAGTGAGATCTAAATGTGTGACAAGTGCAATGGCCAGTCCTGAATGTATTTATAACTACATAAAACATAATTTATTTCACTAACTTAGGATAATATATTGTAGCCTAAGCCCAAATCAGCCCGACTTGGATAGTTCTCACACAGTGCTGCTCGCCAGTTCTCTTACTAGTACTTGGCTTGACACGCTACCGCGTGTCTAGATTATTAATTTTATTTTTTTACTTTTATAATACATTAAATGCAGATATTTTACGGTAAGTAATAAATCAATTTAAGAGTTATCGTTAAAATGTTTTCTGGGTATTGCCTCTTATTAAATCTGTACCGATAATTAATTGAAACATCGTATTGATGAAATTCTTGCTCATATCGAATTTAAATATTTATGAATTTCGTATTTTAACCAAATAGGCTTTCATTAAATCTAAGAGACTTTGGCTTTGTGCCATTTATTTCGGTAATTACTTGAAATACCTAATTGGCTAGCAGCCATATACTGTTAAAACATTTTCGTACTGTACTTAAGGTTCATTTGAACTACTAGAAAATTATTCCGTACAACATTACATGAATAACATTATACATCAACGTAGTAATTGTTGTTTTATATGACAAAGTAAATTAAATTAAAGTAACAGCCTGTAAATTTCCCACTGCTGGAATAAGGCCTCCTCTTCCATTAAGGAGTGGGTTTGGAACATATTCCACCACGCTGTTCCAATGCGGGTCGGTGGAATGCACATGTGACAGAATCTTGATGAAATTAGACACATGCAGGTTACAGATGAATTATAAACACAAATTAAGCACTTATACATAGTGATGCTTGCCTGGGTTTGAACCCGAAATCATCCGTTAAGATGCACGCGTTCTAACCACTAGGACATCTCAGCTCATCTATGACAGATATGACAACATAACAAAATTTCAAAATCTGACAAGCGCCACTTTTTTTCATTTGTGTTTATACTACTCTTTTTTGGTGTAAAATCGTTGTAAAATCTTATTCTTTGTGGTAAAGATATAGAAAAAAAAATTAAATACATTAAATCTACATTTAGAGGCATCGCATACATGTTAATTAGTTTGGACCTTTTCTAAAAATTTGGTAAGTCTAAACAGACATTTTAGCACACCGTGTACTTTTAAATACAGGTAAAAGTATAGGGAAAAGTAATCAAGAGAGGATGTCACGGTTTTATGAGATTTCTAAGGTGTCGTATTGCCATATTTGTTTAGTTTCTTGATAGAAACCCCTAGCAGCTTTTATTCACTCGAATCAGGTTTTAAAAGTATACTTTGCAGCTGTATGCACTGGTCATTAGGTAAACGAGACAGTTAAAAAGTCCACACACGAAATTTTATTATAATTTTGGTTTTGTTTAAAAATTTAAATAGTAAATTAAAAATTCTTGACGAGACGAAGTAGGTTTTTTTTTTGTTTAAAGCTGTATTCCAATTTATTTTTTGTTTTCAAATAATCAGCAACAGTTACGGGCTGTAAATACATATTTCACGTCTGGGCAAACGTGTCCTCTCTTGCTAAGGAGAGAGCTTGGAGTTTATTTGGGCAAGCTTGTCCAATTTAAGCTTGGTCCACATGTTTGTTAATTGGTCAGTGTATGATCTAAGTCTTATATATGAAGTCTATCTAAGTATTTTTGTCTAAAGTGTACTTGGAGATTTTTTCACGTTGCTATCATTCACATCGCACATAAGAAATTCCAACGAAAAAAATATAGGAAGGATATTTGAGGATGATGGTTCTAGAATAATCGAGACGTCATTAACGATCGAACTAGGTCACATCACTGGCGTTTATTTTTGTGCACACATCGTTGATATCATGGAACACATTTTTGACGGCAGTTTATTGAAGAGTGTTTTTCTCAATTTCGACTTTTCGTGATCAATTTTTTTTATTTTTATGTTTAAAGTTGGCGGACGAGCATATGAGCCACCTGATGGTAAGTTGTAATTATCACCCATAGACAATGACGCTGTAAGAAATATTAACTATTCCTTACATCGTAAATATGCCACCAACCTTAGGAACTGAGATGTTATGTCCTTTGTGCCTGTAGTTATACTGGCTCACTCACCCTTCAAATCGGAACACAACAATACTGAGTACTGTTTTGTGGCGGTAGAATATCTGATAACTAAGTTTTACCTACCCAGACGGATTTACACTAAGTCCTACCTCCAAAATTTCTTCATAGAATTATTCAGTTTCTATTAGTTTTAGTAAATACTTAATTGAATGATTACCAGTATATAATTTCATCTACCTGTCCATTATATGTCTTAAGGTTTTATTTCCAGAACAATATTGTTTCTTGGAATTAGGAAATGGAAGAGTTTTCAGGGAACAGGATGTGTATCCATTTCAATAAAGCGACTTTTGAAATGGCTTTAACTTATAGTTCATTTATAGTTCTTGCTATACTTAAGAATAATCTTTTCTCAAAGCATTTTACGGAGAAATATTCTTTCAAACGTGTTTTTGAATATGTGATGATACTTTGATTTTATATTATTTACGTTCACTAATGTTTATTATTACGCTTCTATTAGGTAATAAAATCATGCTCTATAAGGAGTAAAATTATATAAACTTTATTTAATTTGTTAAACCTTTTTAAATTCTTTCGCTCATATTGACTTAAAACGAAAATTTAATTTATCATAAAAATCGTAATTGTTACTGTATTTCATAACGATTTCATGCGATTAAATATGCATCCACTATTATGTTTTCGTTTTGTAATCATATAATAATGTCTGTTATTAACGTAAGTGAAAATAAATCTTTTCATATCTTGATTTTCTCGGGTCAATTATACCCGAGTATGAAAAAGTTACTCGGGCCCGTGTTTTGTAAAGAACAATGCTTTGATATAAGAATAAGTTTTCTGAGAATATACCTGCTTACAATTTGTTATTGATAGACCTAAAATCACGAATGTTATTATTGGTAATTTTAGAAAATATACTGTTTGTAATTTTAGTAATGCATATTGACGAAAATAAATATGTTGCTTTGTTTTGTTTTAATTGGGCTAGACGTGTTGTGTTTAGCTTTGAAATGGCTTACAATTTGACTGATTTTACGAATTCGCAAATTGTAAACTACGATTTCAGTTTCAAAATTGGATACCGCTATGTATGGGTGAAGAATGGACGAGTATATATGCGCAAAACTGAAAATACGGAATATGTTTATGTAAAAAATTTTGATATTCTTAAGAATTTATCTTAATATTAATTTTGTATGTTTTCTTAATTAAAAGAGTTGGTTATAATTTGTAAAATACGATTCGTTATTATGTTATTATCAGAATGTTAGGGGTATAAATACTACCTTGCAAGATGTAAATCGCGAAGTATTAAGTAATAATTATGATGTTATTATTTTAACCGAAACATGGCTTAACAGCAATGTCTCTGATAATGAAATATTTGATGATAGATATTTGATTTATAGGCGTGACAGAGAAACATGCAAGTACTCTCATAAGAAAACGGGTGGTGGTGTCCTTATAGCAATCTCAAAAAGCTTTCCATCGCGTCGGTGTTTTGTGCTGGAGACCGATTGTGAGGATCTCTGGGTCTCTATAGAAATCTATTCTGGGAATCATTTAACAAAAATACACTTATGTGCTGTGTATTTTCCTCCTCCCTTAAACCAAAGCTTTTTAGAAGCATTTTTTGACAAGGTAAGTAATATAATAACTAATAATTATGGCAACCACAGAGCTACGGTAATTATTGGAGACTTTAATTTACCCGGATTAGCATGGAATGATCTAAATACTGTGCTGATCCCTGACACTCATTCAAATAACTCATCACTTAAAAATATATTTAAAGAATTTCTTGACTTTAACTCACTTTATCAGTTTAACAACGTAAAAAATATTAAACACAATTTGCTGGACTATGTCCTCTGTGACCGGGACATGATGAGTGTAAATGAGAGCTTATCTCCAATACGTAAAATCGATACATTCCATCCTCCTTTAGATGTAATTATAAAAATACCTTCGAAATCTCCCTCTTCAAAAAATAATTCAAAAAACAAATATCAATTCTTTAAAGCCGAGTATGACATCATATTGGCATCTCTTAACAATGTTGATTGGCTTCAAGAATTCAAGGATTGTCTCGATAATGTTAATGAAATGGTAAATAGGTTTTATATCATACTATATACAACTATTAATAAATACGTCCCGAAAAAACCTGTGTCACAAAAGTCTTATCCATCTTGGTTTACACCCACCTTAATAAAATGCCTAAAAAGAAAATATAAGCTCCATATTAAATTAAAACAGTATAGCAACCCATTGGATAATGATGGAAAATAGAATTTCAATACCTAAGAAAAGACTGTAACAAATTGATCAAACATTGTTATGACAATTACATAACGATGATTGAAAATGCAATCTCGAAGAATCCTCGGTATTTTTGGACGCATTTCAAAAACAAG